>NC_091314.1:36446420-36451420 GCF_038502225.1 Cherax quadricarinatus | reverse complement strand
CCCAAACTATTCCACTTACTGACTACTCTGTGGCTGATGAAATACTTCCTAACATCCCTGTGATTCATCTGTGTCTTCAGCTTCCAACTGTGTCCCCTTGTTACTGTGTCCAATCTCTGGAACATCCTGTCTTTGTCCACCTTGTCAATTCCCCTCAGTATTTTGTATGTCGTTATCATGTCCCCCCTATCTCTCCTGTCCTCCAGTGTCGTCAGGTTGATTTCCCTTAACCTCTCCTCGTAGGACATACCTCTTAGCTCTGGGACTAGTCTTGTTGCAAACCTTTGCACTTTCTCTAGTTTCTTTACGTGCTTGGCTAGGTGTGGGTTCCAAACTGGTGCCGCATACTCCAATATGGGCCTAACGTATATGTGTATGTGTGTGTGTGTGTGTGTGTGTGTGTGTGTGTGTGTGTGTATGTGTAAGTGTATGTGTGAGTGTATGTGCTCCTGGCCCCGCCTCTTCACTGATTGTTACTAGGTCCTCTCTCTCTCTGCTTCCTGAGCTTTATCATACCTCTTCTTAAAACTATGTATGGTTCCTGCCTTCACTACTTCACTTGCTAGGCTATTCCACTTTCTGACGACTCTATGACTGAAGAAATACTTCTTAACGTCCCTGTGACTCGTCTGAGTCTTCAGCTTCCGGTTGTGACCCCTTGTTCCTGTGTCCCATCTCTGGAACATCCTATCTCTGTCCACCTTGTCTATTCCTCGCAGTATCTTGTATGTCGTTATTATGTCTCCCCTGACCCTTTTGTCCTCCAGTGTCGTCAGTCCGATTTCCCTCAACCTTTCCTCGTACGACATTCCGCTGAGCTCTGGGACTAGCCTTGTTGCAAACCTTTGTACTTTCTCTAACTTCTTGACGTGCTTGACCAGGTGTGGGTTCCAGACTGGTGCTGCATACTCCAGTATGGGCGTAACATACACAGTGTACTGTGTCTTGAACGATTCCTTATTTAGGTATCGGAACGCTATTCTCAGGTTTGCCAGGCGCCCGAATGGTGCAGCAGTTATTTGGTTGATGTGTGCCTCCGGTGACGTGCTCGGTGTTATGGTCACCCCGAGATCTTTCTCCATAAGTGAGGTCTGTAGTCTTTGTCCACCTAGCCTATACTCTGCCTGCGGTCTTCTTTGCCCCTCCCCAATCTTCATGACTTTGCATTTGGCAGGATTGAATTCGAGAAGCCAGTTTCTGGACCACATGTCCAGCCTGTCCAGGTCTCTTTGCAGTCCTGCCTCATCCTCAGCCGATTTAATTCTTCTCATCAACTTCACAACATCTGCGAATAGAGACACTTCAGAGTCTATTCCTTCCATCATGTCGTTCGCATATATCAAAAATAGCACTGGCACCCCTGTGGAACCCCGCTCGTCACAGGCGCCCATCGTGATACCTCTTCACGTACCATGACTCGTTGCTGCCTCTCTGTCAGGTATTCCCTTATCCATTGCAGTGCCCTCCCTGTTACATGCGCCTGATCCTCCAGGTTCTGCACTAATCTCTTGTGGGGAACTGTGTCAAAGGCCTTCCTCCAGTCTAGGAAAACGCAGTTAACCCGCCCCTCTCTCTCGTGTCTTACTTATTTCTGTTACCTTGTCATAAAACTCCAGAAGGTTTGTGATACAAGATTTGCCTTCCATGAACCCATACTGGTTTTCATTTATAATCTTGTTCCGTTCCAGGTGTTCGACCACTCTTCTCCTGATAATCTTCTCCATGACTTTGCACACAATACATGTCAGAGACACAGGTCTGTAGTTTAGCGCCTCGTTTCTGTTTCCTTTCTTAAATATGGGGACTACATTTGCTGTCTTCCATTTCTCAGGTAATTGCCCAGTTTCAAGGGATGTGTTGAAGATTGTGGTTAGAGGCACGCACAGCATATATGCTCCTTCTCTAAGGACCCATGGGGAGATGTTGTCCGGTCCCATCGCCTTTGAGGTATCAAGGTCACTTAGCAGCTTCTTCACCTCCTCCTCGATTGTTCGTATGTCATCCAACACTTGTTGGTATATTCCCTCTTCATGTTCCCTTCTGTGCTGTCTTCCCACAGCCCTCCCTGTCTCTACTGTAAAAACTTCCTTAAATCTCCTGTTTAGCTCCTCACATACCTCCTGGTCATTTCTTGTGAGTTCTCCCCCTTCTGTCCTTAATCTGATCACCTGGTCTTTGACTGTTGTCTTCCTCCTGATGTGGCTATACAACAGTTTCGGGTCAGTCTTGATTTTCAATGATATGTTATTTTCATTCTGTCGCTGGGCCTCCCTCCTTACCTGTGCGTACTCGTTCCTGGCTCTGCGACTGTTCTACCTATTTTCGTGTGTTCTCTGCATTCTGTACTTTTTCCATTCTCTATTGCACTTTGTTTTTTCCTCCTTACACCGTCGGGTAAACCAGGGGCTCGTTCTGGTCTTCCCGTTGTTTCTGTTGCCCTTGGGAATAAACCTTTCCACTGCCTCCTTGCATTTTGTTGTTACATATTCCATCATTTCATTTACTGGCTTTCCTGCCAGTTCTCTGTCCCACGGGACCTCCTGCAGGAAGTTCCTCATCCCTATGTAGTCCCTTCTTTTATAGTCAGGCTTTTCCCATTCAACTCCTGTTACTCTCTCCACTTGCAACTCTACTATATATTCAAAGCACAGAACCACGTGGTCGCTAGCTCCTAGGGGACTCTCATACATAATGTCCTCAATGTCTGAACTGCCCAGGGTGAACACAAGGTCCAATCTTGCTGGTTCATCCTCCCCTCTCACTCTGGTAGTGTCCTTAACATGTTGGTGCACGAGGTTTTCCAGCACCACGTCCATCATCTTGGCTCTCCATGTGAATCTCCCTGTGGTTGAAATCCCCCATAACCAGCAACTTTGCTCTGCTGGAGTGAGCTCTTCTTGCCACCTCAGCAAGGGTGTCCACCATTGCTCTGTTGCTCTCTTCATATTCCTCTCTTGGCCTTCTGCAGTTCTGCGGTGGATTATACATCACTGCAATGACCACCTTGCGTTCCCCAGACTGAAGTGTACTACTATGTAGTCTCTTTCTCCCCTCTAATCTATGCCTTCCATTTTCTCGAATTTCCATCTGTTTTTTACGAGCAGAGCAACCCCACCTCCCCCTCTGCCCCTTCTATCTTTTCTCATGATCTAGTATCCTGGTGGGAAGATTGCATCTGTTATTGTCCCCATGAGTTTTGTTTCTGTAACTGCTATGATGTCTGGGGACTTCTCGTTGATTCTTTCTTGGCATTCCTCATGTTTATTCGTTAATCCATCTGCATTTGTGTACTAAACTTTCAACTTCTGTTCTAATACTGTAACTGTGGTGCGGGGGGTGGGAACAGTGGGATCGGCGTGTGATGGTTGGTTTGGATTGTTCTGTTGCCTTGGGGGTGTCGTGGCTGGAGTCCGTCTGCAGGTGTTTCTGGGGGGTGTGCTTGTCCTTTCACTTGTTCCTGGGTTATTCTGCTCTCCTTTTTCATTTCCTCCCATTTCTCCTTTCGTTTCTGAACTCTCTCTCTTTCATCGTCTTCCTTTTCTCCTGTGATCTGTCTCGATCGAGGTACACACTCATGAACTCATGCCTGCCTCTCAGCCGTGCTTTCTCCTGCAGGATGATGGTTCGGGTTGATTCTGCCTTGAAAATTACTTTGAGAGGCCGATTCTTTTTCTTTGTGAACCACCCAATTCTCCGAAAATTTGCCACCTGGGTCATGTCTCCCTCGCCTATCACCTTCATGATACCTTCAATCGCTTTTTTTTCCTCCTGCTTTCTTTCATCATAAGTTTCCCCTTTAGCTTCGTCTAGCCCATAGACAAACACTTATCTCTCCCTTTCCACCTCCCACTGTGACTCCCATTGCATCCTCTGATGTGTTTTAGTTCCTTCCCGTGGAGTGTTCCTTCCTTCAGTCCCTTCCCTAGCTATGGCCCCTATGCTCCTTGGTTTCTCGTTCCTGCTCACCTGTTCCTGGCCCCCACAGGTGTCTGGTAAGGTCCCTGCACATGTCCTAGTTCCTTCAATGTCTTCCAACCTCACATTTTGTCCTAGTGTGCTCCCTGTCTTTGTTTTGGCCCCATGTGGGTTTGACAGGACCTCTGCATACAGTTTAGTTTCCATGCTCCCTTCAGACCTGTTGTCTGTGTTTGATGTAGCCATTGCCGATGCTACTTCTGTAATATCTTTGTCTCTGTGCTGTTTCAGATGTCTCAGCTCCTCTTCTAATCTCTTTATCTTGTTTTCTGCTGTTGTGGTATGTTGCTTCCACCTTGTGCATTCTGCTTCTAACCTCTCTTCCATCTTTCTTGCCAGCTCTTCTAGTCTCCTTCCCCAGTCTTCCTCCCTTTTTTTGAGCTCTGCTTCCCAGTCCTCCCCCCACAGATGTGTGTGTGTGTGTGTGTTTGTGTATGTGTATGTGTGTGTGCGTGTGTGTGAGTGTGTATATGTGTGTGTGTGTATATATATATATATATATATATATATATATATATATATATATATATATATATATATATATATATATATATATATATATATATATATTTATATATATGATAACCCTATACTGCACGAATATGACAGTATTCTGAGGCAGATTTTTACGAAAGTACTTAACCTTACTCTAGAAGACGGGCAGTGGAACCAAGCTACACTTCCAGTCAGACTAGGAGGCATTGGTGTCCGCAAGTCATCACAGATTGCGTTACCTGCTTTTCTGTCCTCGTGTATTGCATCCAGAGAGCTTGTAGCAGCGATTCTCCCTGAACATCTTAGGGACAAGATTGGAGTCCAGGACCAAAAATTCATTGACGGAGCAATGATCTGGGATAATCTAAAGGGCTCAGAAACCAGACCTGCTCCCCCCAACAACTACAAACAATCGCACTGGGATGGTCCAATAGTGGAAAATATAGCCTCAACGATGCTTCAGAGTGTGTCAGGGAAGGATAGAGCCCGCCTGCTGGCAGTGAGAGCCCCTCATGCTGGGGACTTTCTGT
>NC_091314.1:36278920-36441420 GCF_038502225.1 Cherax quadricarinatus | reverse complement strand
TCCCCTCTCTCTCTGGTAGTGTCCCTGTGTGTGTGTGTGTGTGTGTGTGTGTGTGTGTGTGTGTGTGTGTGTGTGTGTGTGTGTGTGTGTGTGTGTGTGTGTGTGTGTGTGTGTGTGTGTGTGTGTCTGCGTGTGTGTGTGTGTGTGTGTGTGTGTGTGAATGTGCATGTGTATGTGTGTGTGTGTGTGTGTGTGTGTGTGTGTGTGTGTGTGTGTGTGTGTGTGTGTGTGTGTGTGTGTGTGTGTGTGTGTGTGTGTGTGTGCACGCGCGTGTGTGTGTATTCACCTAGTTGTACTCACCTAGGTGAGGTTGCAGGGGTCGAGTCCAAGCTCCTGGCCCCGCCTCTTCACTGGTCGCTACTAGGTCACTCTCCCTGAACCGTGAGCTTTATCATACCTCTGCTTATAGCTATGTATGGATCCTGCCTCCACTACATCGCTTCCCAAACTATTCCACTTCCTTACTACTCTGTGGCTGAAGAAGTACTTCCTAACATCCCTGTGATTCATCTGTGACTTCAACTTCCAACTGTGTCCCCTTGTTGCTGTGTCTCGTCTCTGGAACATCCTGTCTTTGTCCACCTTGTCAATCCCTCTCAGTATTTCGTATGTCGTTATCATGTCCCCCCCTATCTCTCCTGTCCTCCAGTGTCGTCAGGTTGATTTCCCTTAACCTCTCCTCGTAGGACATACCTCTAAGCTCTGGGACTAGTCTTGTTGCAAACCTTTGCACTTTCTCTAGTGTCTTTACGTGCTTGGCTAGGTGTGGGTTCCAGACTGGTGCCGCATACTCCATTATGGGCCTAACGTACACGGTGTACAGGGTCCTGAACGATTCCTTATTAAGATGTCGGATTGATGTTCTGAGGTTTGCTAGGCGCCCATGTGCTGCAGCAGTTATTTGGTTGATGTGCGCTTCAGGAGATGTGCCTGGTGTTATAATCACCCCAAGATCTTTTTCCTTGAGTGAGAGTTGTAGTCTCTGGCCTCCTAGACTCTGTGTGTGTGTGTGTGTGTGTGTGTGTGTGTGTGTGTGTGTGTGTGTGTGTGTGTGTGTGTGTGTGTGTGTGTGTGTGTGTGTTTGTGTGTCTGCGTGTGTGTGTGTGTCTGCGTGTGTGTGTGTCTCTCTCTCTATGTATGTATGTATGTATGTGTGTGTGTGTGTGTGTGTGTGTGTGTGTGTGTGTAAGTGTGTGTCTGTGTGTGTGTCTGTGTGAGAGAGAGAGAGAGACTCTAACCTGCTCCTACACCAGTTTTAGGTCAGTATTTTAGACTGGCAAATGCTGGTATATTTTTGTACAGATGGCACCGATCTCCTTCTCAGTGTTCACAACTTTCTTAAGACAATGTTTGATTTACAACGAAAAATCTAAATTGTTTTAAAACGGCACATCAGTGTTTGACTCACAACGAAAAACAAAATATTTTAAAACAGAAAACATCTGGAAAAGCAGAGACGTTTCCCAACGCTTATACCCTCGCCGCTCATTTTCTCAAGACTATTGAAAGAATTCTCAAAACTAGAGCTCTCAAAATATGTTCAGTTCTACGTAAGTTGTTCTTTTCTATGTAAATTGTTCTCTTCTGCCTAAATTATTCCCCTGCATACTCTCTTATTGTCAGTCTTTCCTCTCACTAAGTTGTGCTTCTGTAACTTCTTCCAGTCTTTCCTGTCAGTAAGTTGTTGACTTCTGTACTTTCTTCCAGTACGTCCTGTCAGCAAGTTATCTTCTGTTCTTTCTTCCAGTACGTCCTGTCAGTAAGTTGTTATCTTCTGTACTTTCTTCCAGTACGTCCTGTCAGTAAGTTGTTATCTTCTGTACCTTCTTTCAGTGCGTCCTGTCAGTACTTTCATCCAGTTCGTCCTGTCAGACGGAATCCATATCTACTGAAAAATTTTTGTTTTCCATATGTAATTTTCTTGTCCATGTAAAGCTTTCATTTACACAGCTAAGCTTTCCTCTTTCATGTTAAGCTTTTCTCTTCCATGACACTCTTACCTCTTTTAATCCAGGCCATCTTGTTCCAAGGCACTTTTTTTCCTCCTACAAATCTTCCTCCTCTTCCTTGCAAGCATTGCCAGCATACAAGAGGTTTTTTTCCCATCCCATTCCAGGATTTTTCCTTCTAGATTAACTTCTTTTCCAAGTCAGGTTTCCTTCCTTCCTGCCCTTCCAGCCTTGCAACTTTTATCCTGGGTCAGAATTACTCCCATTAGGGAAAGTTTACATTCCACGTGTAAAGTTGACAGCAACGAGCAGACCTGACATTACCAGGTTGAGAGTGGAACTGCCTGGACCCTTGCTCTCTCTCTCTCTCTCTCTCTCTCTCTCTCTCTCTCTCTCTCTCTCTCTCTACATATCTACATATCTCTCCATCCTTAATTATTCTTTCGTACACACCTTTTTAGTCTCCTGAAGAAGGGCTAAATGGTAGTTCGAAATATACTTTATTTTACAGTCTTATTTCAGTTTATTCCATTGGATTTTTAGTGCTATTGACCAGTATTTATTACGCTTATGGTTTTTGGCATCATACAATTCTTTATTTCTCCTTTTTCCTTGTTTTATTTCATATGTTTTGGCTAGACTACAATCCGCCATTTATTCCTTTCTTTGAGAGACCATTGGATAGACAGGTACGACTCTGTTGATGACTCCTGTTTCTCTCTTCCCTTTTCACTGTATAACTTTTTTTTTAATTGAACAAGAGTTTTTACAGGTTTAGGTTAAAAGTTCGTACGTTTACTTGCTAGCTATGAGCTATTATTTATTTCATCTAGTCGGAAAGCCTTACCTAGTTTTACTTTTATTAATTTTTTTATTGTAATATAGACAGACAAAACGGGAAAGGATGAAGTTGGAGCCAGCTGTGGGACAGAGATTTCATTTGGTCAACTGACTTTGTTTCATCTGCGTTGTTATGCTGTTGGAACATGTTTCAGACTCGAGTCACTTTAGAGATGAATGATCTCAGATGAAGTGATGTTCATGTGAAGGTTACAGCCCGAATGTAGTTCTTGTTTACTGCCCGTCTTGTGGTACAGAAACTGTCTTCTCACTATGCACGAAGTGGAGCAAAGTGTGGTACTTTGATAACATTGGCCTTGTATATAACTGTAATGCCATCCACATCTCCCCGTTGTTTAAGGCTCCGTTGAAATGATAGATCTATCCAGGCCGGGTCCAAGCAAGAGATAAATAGTCTTGCTAGGTTCTCTGTTATGTCCAGAAGTCGAAGTTGAGATGAGTGGCAGGCAGACCAAGACAATTGTGCATACTCAAGGCGTGAGGGCACTTGCGCCTCATAGACATTTGTAGCTTTTCTGTCAAGCAGTTATGAAATACACCTTATTGTCGTTAGCTTCTTGACCGCTGCCTTGCTTCTATGATTTACCACGTGATTCTTCATAGACATTTTAGGATCAAATTTCATCCCTGAGATATCCACCTAATCCCTGGGTTTTCTAACACCCATTCACTCTTATCACTTCTCCAGTATTAACATCACGCTGCCTAGAGACCAACATCATACATGTTTTCTCAGTAGCAAATGTACACTGCCATCGTTGTCCTCTGATTTATATAACCGTAAGCTTGTAATTGGTTGCTGAGGTCACGGTGCTGACAAACAGGACGCTGAGGGACTGACTCATCGTGTTTGTTTTCAACTTGAGTAAGTAAATAGTTGTGTTAGATGATTATTTTTTACGTTTACTCATAGCCCGTACGTCTTGTTCGTATTTTTCAATTGACCTTTGTCCTCTTAGGTAAATGGACACAGATGGAACTAATGTGACATTTTATTGTGGCAACGTTTTGCTCTCCAGGAGCATTATCAAGTCATAACGGCCTGATAATCCTCCTGCAGAGCGAAACGTTACCACAATAAAATATTACATTAGTATCATCTGTGTCCATTTATCTAATATTTTGCCAGAAATTCTACCATTTTTACTAACCTGTATCTTAGTTTATTTTTGAAATCCTCAAATTATTTTGCAACTTTCCTAAACTTTCGTTTTACTTATCTCTGTATTTTGAGAATTCGTTCATGTTTGTCAGAGCAGTCAAGAAAAAGGATTTATTTTTTTCATCTAGCATCTAATGTTTTTTTAAAGTGTGTTAATAATAGATGTGATATTGTTAACTAGAGGCGGCAGATGTTGCTACTCTACTTGTGTTCAACGCTAAGATAATCCTGCGTTACTATTATTTATTTCTGTTAAATACTCTAAGTATTTTATTTACTATACAACATCTTACTCTCCCAAACACTTTATTTCCTCTACAACATCTTACTATCTCAGGCACTTTATTTCCTCTACAACATCTTACTATCTCAGGCACTTTATTTCCTCTACAACATCTTACTCTCACAAGCACTTTATTTCCTCTACAACATCTTACTATCTCAGGCACTTTATTTCCTCTACAACATCTTACTATCTCAGGCACTTTATTTCCTCTACAACATCTTACTATCTCAGGCACTTTATTTCCTCTACAACATCTTACTCTCCCAAGCACTTTACTTCCTCTACAACATCTTACTCTCACAAGCACTTTATTTCCTCTACAACATCTTACTATCTCAGGCACTTTATTTCCTCTACAACATCTTACTCTCCCAAGCACTTTATTTCCTCTACAACATCTTACTCTCACAAGCACTTTATTTCCTCTACAACATCTTACTATCTCAGGCACTTTATTTCCTCTACAACATCTTACTCTCACAAGCACTTTATTTCCTCTACAACATCTTACTATCTCAGGCACTTTATTTCCTCCATATCGTCTTTATTACTCCTATTATTACTGATCGCTCTCTGCTCTCTTCTTTATATTCTCAGATTGCTCTTTCAGTGCTGTTTTCAGTTCTTTTATTGGACGATTGTGTGTGTGTGTGTGTGTGTGTGTGTGTTTGTGTGTGTGTGTGTGTGTGTGTGTGTGTGTGTGTGTGTGTGTGTGTGTGTGTGTGTGTGTGTGTGTGTGTGTGTGTGTGTGTGTGTGTGTGTGTGTGTTTGTGTGTGTGTGTGTGTGTGTTTGTGTGTGTGTGTGTGTGTGTGTGTGTGTGTGTGTGTGTGTGTGTGTGTGTGTGTGTGTGTGTGTGTGTCCCCGTGTGTGTGTGTGTGTGAGTCCGTGTGTGTGTGTGTATGTGTGTGTACGTGTGTGTGTGTGTATGTGTGTGTGTGTGTGTACGTATGTGTGTGTGTATGTGTATGTGTGTGTACGTGTGTGTGTGTCTGTGTGTGTCTGTGTCTGTGTGTGTGTGGGTGTTTGTTTATGTGTGTCTGTATGTGTGTCTGTGTACATTGTGTGTGTGTGCATGTTTGTTTGTGTGTGTGTGTGTGTGTGTGTGTGTTTGTTTATGGGTGTGTGTGTGTGTGTGTGTATGTGTACGTGTGTGTGTGTGTATGTGTGTGTGTGTACGTGTGTGTGCGTGTGTCTCTGTGTGTGTGTGTGGGTGTTTGTTTATGTGTGTGTATGTGTGCCTGTGTACATGTGTGTGTGTGTGTACGTGTGTGTGTATGTGTGTGTATGTACGTGTGTGTACGCACCTAGTTGTACTCACCTAGTTGAGGTTGCAGGGGTCGAGTCCAAGCTCCTGGCCCCGCCTCTTTACTGATCGCTACTAGGTCACTCTCCCTGAGCCGTGAGCTTTATCATACCTCTGCTTAAACCTAAGTATGGATCCTGCCTCCACTACATCGCTTCCCAAACTCTGTGTGTGTGTGTGTGTGTGTCTGTGTGTGTGTGTGGGTGTTTGTTTATGTGTGAGTATGTGTATGTATACATGTGTGTGTGTGCGTGTGTGTGTGTGTGTGTGTGTGTGTGTGTGTGTGTGTGTGTGTGTGTGTGTTTGTGTGCGTGTGTGTGTGTGTGTGTGTGTGTGTGTATGTGTGTGTACGTGTGTGTGTGTGTGTGTATGTGTGTGTGTGTGTACGTGTGTGTGTGTGTGTACTCACCTAATTGTACTCACGTAATTGTGGTTGCAGGGATCGAGACTCAGCTCCTGGCCCCGCCTCTTCACTGATCGCTACTAGGTCCTCTCTCTCCCTCTCTGCTTCCTGAGCTTTGTCATACCTCTTCTTAAAGCTATGTATGGTTCCTGCCTCCACTACTTCACTTGCAAGGCTATTCCACTTCCTGACGACTCTGACTGAAGAAATACTTCCTAACGTCCCTGTGACTTGTCTGAGTCTTCAGCTTCCAGTTGTGACCCCATGTTTCTGTGCCCCCTCTCTGGAACATCCTATCTCTGTCCACCTTGTCTATTCCCCGCAGTATCTTGTATATCGTTATCATGTCTCCCCTGACACTTCTGTCCTCCAGTGTCGTCAGTCCGATTTCCCTCAACCTTTCCTCGTACGACATTCCCCTGAGCTCTGGGACTAGCCTTGTTGCAAACCTTTGTACTTTTTCTAACTTCTTGACGTGCTTGACCAGGTGTGGGCTCCAGACTGGTGCTGCATACTCCAGTATGGGCCTAACATACACAGTGTACAGTGTCTTGAACGATTCCTTATTAAGGTATCAGAACGCTATTCTCAGGTTTGCCAGGCGCCCGTATGCTGCAGCAGTTATTTGGTTGATGTGTGCCTCTGGTGACGTGTTCGGTGTTATGGTCATCCCAAGGTCTTTCTCCCTGAGTGAGGTCTGTAGTCTTTGTCCACCTAGCCTATACTCTGTCTGCGATCTTCTTTGCCCCTCCCCAATTTTCATGACTTTGCATTTGGCAGGGTTGAATTCGAGAAGCCAGTTTCTGGACCACATGTCCAGCCTGTCCAGGTCTCTTTGCAGTCCTGCCTCATCCTCAGCCGATTTAATTCTTCTCATCAACTTCACATCATCTGCGAATAGGGACACTTCAGAGTCTATTCCTTCCATCATGTCAAAAATACCACTGATCATAGAACTGACCCCTGGGGGACCCCGCTCGTCACAGGCGCCCACTGTGATACCTCTTCACGTACCATGACTCGTTGTTGCCTCCCTGTCAGGTATTCCCTGATCCATTGTAGTGCCCTCCCTGTTATATGCGCCTGATCCTCCAGCTTCTGCACTAATCTCTTGTGGGGAACTGTGTCAAAGGCCTTCCTGCAGTCTAGGAAAACGCAATCAACCCACCCCTCTCTCTCGTGTCTTACTTCTGTTACTTTGCCGTAAAACTCCAGAAGGTTTGTGACACAGGATTTGCCTTCCATGAACCAATGCTGGTTTTCATTTATAATCTTGTTCTGTTCCAGGTGTTCCACCACTCTCCTCCTGATAATCTTCTCCATGACTTTGTACACAATACATGTCAGAGACACAGGTCTGTAGTTTAGTACCTCATTTCTGCTTCCTTTCTTAAATATGAGGACTACATTTGCTGTCTTCCATTTCTCAGGTAGTTGCCCAGTTTCAAGGGATGTGTTGAAGACTGTGATTAGGGGCACACATAGCATCTCTGCTCCTTCTCTAAGGACCCATGGGGAGATGTTGTCCGGTCCCATCGCCTTTGAGGTATCAAGGTCACTTAGAAGCTTCTGCACCTCCTCCTCGATTGTTCGTATGTCATCCAACACTTGTTGGTACATTCCCTCTTGATGTTCCTTTCTGTGCTGTCTTCCCAGAGCCCTTCCTGTCTCTACTGTAAAAACTTCCTTAAATCTCCTGTTTAGCTCCTCACATACCTCCTGATCATTTCTTGTGAGTTCACCTTCTGTCCTCAGCCTGATCACCTGGTCTTTGACTGTTGTCTTCCTCCTGATGTGGCTATACAACAGTTTCGGGTCAGTCTTGATTTTCGATGCTATGTTATTTTCATACTGTCGCTGGGCCTCCCTCCTTACCTGTGCATACTCGTTCCTGGCTCTGCGACTGATCTCCCTATTTTCATGTGTTCTCTTCCTTATGTTTGTGTGTGTGTGTGTGCGTGTGTGTGTGTGTGAGTGTGTGTGTGTGTGTGTTTGTTTATGTGTGTGTGTGTGAGTGCGTGTGTGCGTGTGAGTGTGTGTGTGTGTGTGTGTGTGTGTGTGTGTGTGTGTGTGTGTGTGTGTGTGTGTGTGTGTATGTGTGTGTGTGTACTCACCTATTTGTACTCACCTATTTGTACTCACCTAATTGTGGTTGCAGGGGTCGAGACTCACCTCCTGGCTCCGCCTCTTGACTGATCGCTACTACGTCCTCTCTCTCCCTGCTCCATGAGCTTTATAGTACGTCGTCTTAAAGCTATGTATGGTTCCCGCCTCCACTACATCACTTGCCAGACTGTTCCACTTCCTGACAACTCTACGACTGAAGAAATACTTCCTAACATCCCTTTGACTCATCTGAGTCTTCAACTTCCAATTGTAACCCTTTCTTTCTGTGTCCCATCTCTGGAACATCCTGTCTCTGTCCACCTTATCTATTCCATGCAGTATTTTGTATGTCGTTATCATGTCTTCCCTAACCCTCCTGTCCCTCAGTGTCGACAGGCCGATTTCACTTAACCTTTTCTGGTAGGATATTTCTCTTAGCTCTGGAACTATCATTGTTGCAAACCTTTGCACTTTCTCTAATTTCTTGACTTGCTTGACCAGGTGTGGGTTTCAAACTGGTGCTGCATACTCCAGTGTAGGCCTGACGTACACGGTGTACAGTGTTTTGAACGATTCCTTACTGAGGTATCGGAATGCTATTTTCAGGTTTACCATGCGCCCTTATGCTGCAGCAGTTATCTGGTTGATGTGTGCTTCTGGAGACGTGCTTGGTACTATACTCACCCCAAGATCTTCTTGAGCGAGGTTTGCAGTCTTTGGCCACCTAGCCTATACTCTGTCTGCGGTCTTCATTGCCCTTCCCCGATCTTCATGACTTTGCATTTGGCGGGGTTAAATTCGAGGAGCCAGTTGCTGGACCAGGTGTCCAGTCTGTCCGGGTATCTATGTAGTCCTGCCTGATCCTCATCTGATTTAATTCTTCTCATTAACTTTACATCATCTGCGAACAAGGACACTTGTTCACATATACCAGAAATAGCACTTGTCCTTGGACCGACCCCTGTGGGACCCCACTTGTCACAGGCGCCCACTGTGATACCTCATCACGTACCATGACTTGTTGCCTCCCTGTCAGGTATTCTCTGATCCATTGCAGTACCCTTCCTGTCATACATTCTTGATCCTGTAGCTTCTGCACTAATCTCTTTTGAGGAACTGTATCGAAGGCCTTCTTGCAATCCAAGAAAATGCATTCAACCCACCCCTCCCTCTCGTGTATTACTTTTGTTACCTTGTCATAAAACTCCAAAAGGTTTGTGACATAGAATTTGCCTTCCATGAATCTGTGCTGGTTGGCGTTTTTAATCTTGCACAGTTCCAGGAGCTCCACCACTCTCCTCCTGATAATCTTCTCCATGACTTTGCATATTATACATGTCAGCGACACTGGTCTATAGTTTAGTGCCTCGTTTCTGTCTCCTTTCTTAAAAATGGGGGCTACATTTGCCATCTTCCATTCCTCAGGTAGTTGTCCAGTTTCAAGTGATGTGTTGAAAATTTTGGTCAGTGGCACACACAGTGTCTCTGTTCCCTCTCTATGGACCCTCGGAGAAATATTGTCTGGCCTCACTGCCTTTGAGGTATCAAGTTCACTTAGCAGCTTTTTCACCTCCTCAGTTGTGTGTACATCATCCAACACTTGTTGGTATATCCCTTGTTGGTGCCCCCTTCTATTCTGTCTTCCCAGAGTCCTTCCTGTCTCCACTCTAAATATTTCCCTAAATCTCGTGTTGAGCTCCTCACATACCTCTTGACCGTTTCTTGTGAGCTCCCCACCTTCTTTCCTTAGCCTGATTACCTGATCTTTGACTGTTGTCCTCCTTCTAATGTGGCTATACAGCAGTTTCGGATCAGACTTGACTTTCGATGTTGTTTTCGTACTGTCGCTGAACCTCCCTCCTTATCTGTTCATGCTCGTGTCTGGCTCTTGAACTCCTTATTTTCCTGGGTCCTTTGCCTTCTGTACTTTTTCCATTCTCTAGTGCACTTAGTTTTTGCCTCCCTACACCTTGGTAAACCAAGGGCTCATTCTGATCTCCGCATTATTTCTGTTGCCCTTAGGAACAAACCTTTCCTCTGCCTCCCTGCATTTTGTTGTTACATATTCCATCATTTCGTTTACTGACTTTCCTACCAATTCTCTGTCCCACTGAAAATCCTGGAGGAAGTTCCTCATACCTGTGTAGTCCCCATTTTCATAGTTCGGCTTTTCCCATTCAACTCCTTTTACTTGTTACTCTCCTATGTATTCAGAGCTCAGAACCACGTGATCACTAGCTCCAAGGGGCCTCTCATATGTGATGTCCTCAATGTCCAAGCTGTTCAGGGTGAACACGAGGTCCAGTCTTGTTGGTTTATCCTCCCTTCTCTCTCTCTGGTAGTGTCTCTAACATGTTGGTGCATGAGGTTTTCCAGTACCAGATCCATCATCTTGGCTCTCCATGTTTCGGAACCCCCCATGTGGCTCGAGGTTTTCCCAATCTCCCTTTGGTTGAAATCGCCCATAACCAGTAACTTTCCTCTGCTCGAGTGAGCTCGTCTGGCCACCACAGCTAGTGTGTCCACCAATGCTCTGTTGCTCTCTTCATATTCCTCTCTTGGCCTGCTGCAGTTCTGTGGTGGATTATACATCACTGCAATGACTACCTTACGTTCCCCAGACTGAATTGTACCTACTATGTAATCCCTTTCTCCAGTCTCGTCCATTCCTTTCATTTCCTCAAATCCCCATCGGTTTTTAATGAGAAGTGCAACCCCTCCTCCCCCTCTGCTCCTTCTATCTTTCCTCCAGATCTGGTATCTGGGTGAGAAGATTACGTCTGTTATTGTCTCAGTGAGTTTCATTTCTGTGACTGCTATGTCTCGGCATGTCTCATTGATTCTTTGATGCCACTCGTTGCATTTGTTATGCCATCTGAGATCGTATACCAAACGTTCAGCATCTTTTCTAAAACGGTGGTCCAGGGAGAATGGTGGGGTTGGGGTAGCAGAAGCCCTGGTGGGGGCCTAAGGGGGGGTTGCAGTGGGGTGGGGTTTGTGATGAGGGGGTGGGAGTAGAGTGCCTATAGGGGGTTGCTGTAGGGGTAGGGTTTGTGATGTTGGAGGTGAGGGCAGAGGGAACAGCGTGTGAGTTTTTGTTTAGATTGTTCAGTTGCATTGGGGTTGTTGTGGTTGGATTCCCTCTGTGGGTGTTTCTAGAGGGTGTGTTTGCTCTTCCACCTGGGTTCTCCTGCTTATTGCCTCCAGTTCCTCCTTTCGTCTTTGTACCCTGTCTTTCAATATCATCCTTTCTTCTTGTGTTCTGTCTTGATTGAGGTACACAATCCGGTACTTCAGTTGTGCTTTGTCCTGCAGGATCCTGTTTCAGGCTGATTCTGCCTTGAAAATAATTTGACTGGCCATTTTTTTCCTCTTGCAAACCACCCAATTCTCTGAAAATTTGTCAACTGGGTCATGTCATCCTCACCTATTGCTTTCATGATACTTTCAGTTGCATTTTTCTCCTTCTGTTTTCTTGTATTATAGGTTTCCCATTCAACCTCCTGGAGCCCATAGACAAAAACTGACTTCTCCCTTTCGTCCTCCCACTGTATCTCCCTTTGCATCCCCTGAGGTGATTTAGTTCCTTCAATTGAAGCATTCCTTCAATCTGTTCCCTGGTTGATGCCCCTGTGCTCAGTGGTCTGCTTTTCCTAATCAGCTGTTTCTGGCCACTGAAGGTTTCTGTTTGAGTCACTGCATATAGCTTAGCCCCTTCATTGTCTGTAGTCCCCTCATTTGGTCTTATATTTTCCCAGGCCCTACATGGGTCTGATAGGGCCTTTGCATACAGCATAGCTTCTTTGCTCCCTACAGTCCCTTCATCTGTGACTGATATAGAAGTTCCTGATGTCATGGCTGTACTGTCCTTTGGTTCTTTAGGCTGTTTCAGATTTTTTTAGTTCCTCTTTAAAGCTTTGTATCTTAGCTTCAGCAGCTATGGCTTGTAGCTCCCATTTCCTGCTCTCCATGGCTATCCTCTCCTCCATTTTCATGCCAGTCTCTTCTAGCTTCCTTCTCTACTCTTCCTCCCTTTTTGTGAGTTCTGCCTCCCAATCTTCCCTTCCAGGTTCTTCCACCAGTCCCCTGGTTCTCTGTCCTGCTATTTGGTAACCCATTTTTTTTGTTACCACAGAAAGAAGAGCTTAGGTATTTTCAGGAGTGAGTGCATGTGTGTGTGGAGGTGGGTGTTTGTTATTGGGTTGTAGGAAGGGAAAGGGGAGGGAGGTAGGGAGGTGGGAGAAGGAGAGGGAGAGTGAAGAGGGCAAGGGAGGAGGGAAAAATGAGAGAAAAGGAATAGGGGAGGGAGAGGGAGATAGGGGATCAGGAGAGAGGGATAGATGGGAGAGAAGCAAAAATAATAGGGGGAACAGTCGAGACTCGGCTCCTGGCCCCTCTGTGTGTATGTGTGTGTGTGTGTGTGTGTGTGTGTGTGTGTGTGTGTGTGTGTGTGTGTGTGTGTGTGTGTGTGTGGGTGTGGGCGTGAGAATGGGTGAGTGTGAATGTGTGTGATAGTGTGAAGGGGTGTACTGAGTGAGAATTAGTGTGAGGGAGAGTATGTGGGTTAGTGCTTGGTAGTGGGCATGTGGGTTGGGGGTGTGTGTGAGTGGTCTCTGTAAAATGACTGTTTACACGGGGTGCCCGCTGGTCCTGCATATGTGTGTGTACGCCCAACTCAATCAGGTGAACTCACAAGCCCTTGTGTGTGTGTACTCTTATTCTGGCCTAATAAACACTACACCACAAACCCAAATTTTTGTAGTCCCAACTTGTGTTTACTAGACAGCTCTGTTTCCTACTAGAATCTGCCTGACTATCCACCCTGACTACTAGATTTAAGTACCAATTACTGCTGGTTTTTAGCCTATTCCATGCTCACTCTTAGAGAGGACCTCCTCATGTTACAGTTGGCAGAACCTAGCCCTACAATCAACCCCAATTAACCATGTTTAGGTGAGTACTTGCGGCTGGCAGCGTTGAGTCTCGTTGTGGCGCACTCCTGATGTCCTGGTTCCACTTCAATTCCTTCTCTATATTTGTTTTAATTCCATATACAGTGTTTCAATCACAGCACAAGATTTGCACTTTATTACCTGTCTTGGGGACACACCTTATCACTTATGATGACTGGCAGTGATGTCTGGCAGCATGAGTCCTAGGTTACGACTCAGATGTCGTAGATGTCGTACCTAATACAGTGTTGTCTAATACACTCGTTATCTAATACACTATCGACTTGCACTACAATATCGAGATATGAATGTTACTCACCAGGTCTAATCCAATGTTTGCAGCCTTCACAGAGACTCACACAAAAGATCACTTTGACAGTGAAATATGGATAAGTGGTTACAACCTTTTTAGATGTGACAGAAAGAACAGGCAACAAGGGGGGATTGGCCTGTATGTCAAAGAGTCCCTAATCTGCACGGAGTTGCTGAACACCACAAATGAGGTAGTTGAAGTTCTATCAATAAAGACTGAGAACCAAAACCTAGTCATTGTGGTTGTATATAAACCACCAGATGCAACCTCACAACAGTTCAAGGAACAGCTAAAGAAAATTGATTACTGTTTGGAAAACCTTCCAGCTTCATCCTCAAACATCTTACTGCTTGGTGATTTCAACCTAAGGCATACAAAATGGAAGAATGTAGCAAATAATGCTATAGCTGAAACAATCCCCGGAGGTAGGGCAGATGAAAGGTCACACACACATGAGCTACTAAGTCTCTGCGATAAACACACCTTAAGCCAGCAGATAGTGGAGCCAACAAGACTAGAAAACACACTTGACCTTATCTTCACAAATAATGAGGACCTGATAAGAGACATAAGAATATCAAAAACAACAAATTCCGATCACAACCTAATCGAAGTCCAGACGTACATGCATAGGGGTCCTGATCAGCAGAATGCATGTACCTGTGAAGGTGTCTTCACAAAATACAACTTCAACAACAAGAACATCAACTGGGACCAGGTAAACCATGTCCTAAACGAAACATGTTGGGAAGATGTCTTAAATGACATGGATCCAGACCAGTGCCTTGAAAGGATCAACTTCCTGGCAGCCAAAGCATGTTCTAGGCATATTCCCCTAAGAAAGAAGAAGAGCAGGAGTAAACTGGAGAGAGAAAGACGCTCCCTCTACAGAAGACGATGAAGAGTCACTGAGCTCCTCAGGAGTGCTAGAATATCTGATACACGAAAGGAGGCACTGACCAGGGAAGTGGAAACTATCGAACTTAAGTTAAAAGACTCTTACAGGAACCAGGAGAGACAGGAGGAGCTTAAAGCTATTAGTGAAATTGAAAGAAATTCAAAATATTTCTTTTCATATGCCAAAAACAAGGCAAATACTACATCTAGTATCGGGCCCTTACTCAGACAGGATGGGATTACACAGATGACAACAAGGAAATGAGTGAAATATTGAAATCCCAGTATGACTCTGTGTTTAGTGAACCACTTATCGGTCTGAGGATCGACGACCCAAATGATTTCTTCATGAATGAGCCTCAAAACTCCATAAATGTATGCCAGATTTCCGACATTACCCTAACTCCGATAGATTTCGAAAAAGCCATTGACAACATGCCCATGCACTCAGCCCCGGGCCCAGACTCGTGGAACTCTGTTTTCATTAAGAACTGCAAGAAACCCCTCTCACGTGCCCTAAGTACACTATGGAGGAGGAGCTTGGACATGGGTGAAATTCCAGTCACTTAAAACAACGGATATAGCCCCACTCCATAAAGGTGGCAGCAAAGCATTAGCTAAGAACTATAGACCAATAGCTCTGACGTCCCACATCATAAAAATCTTTGAAAGAGTGCTAAGAAGCAGGATTGCAAATCACTTGGATTCCCAAAATCTGCACAATCCTGGGCAACATGGGTTCAGGGCAGGTCGCTCCTGCCTCTCACAACTACTGGATCACTATGATATGGCCTTGGATGCACTGGAAGAAAATCAGAATGCAGATGTAATATACACAAACTTTGCAAAAGCATTTGACAAATGCGATCATGGTGTAATAGCCCATAAAATACGTGCTTAAGGAATAACTGGGAAAGTGGGGAGATGGATCTTCAACTTCCTAACAAATCGAACACAAAGTTAACAGAGTTAAATCGGAGGCTGCCATAGTGAAGAGCTCTGTTCCACAAGGCAGAGTACTCGCTCCCATCTTATTCCTTATCCTCATATCAGACATAGACAGAAATATACATCACTGCACCATATCATCTTTTGCGGAAGATACTAGGATCTGCGTGAGGCTGTCATCTGCTGAGGACGCGGTTAACCTCCAAGAAGACATAAACAAAGTTTTCCAGTGGGCAACTGTAAACAATATGATGTTCAATGAGGACAAATTCCAACTACTCCATTATGGAAAACTTGAGGAGATAATAACTAGAACAGAGTATACTACAGACTCTGGCCATACAATAGAGCAGAAAAATAATGTAAGGGACCTGGGAGTAGTAATGTCTGAGGATCTCACTTTCAAGGATCACAACAGTGCCACGATCGCATATGCAAAGAAAATGATAGGATGGATAATGAGAACGTTCAAAACGAGAGATGCCAAGCCAATGATGATCCTTTTCAAATCACTTGTTCTCTCTAGGCTGGAATACTGCTGTACATTAACATCTCCTGTTGAGAAATGGGTTATCAGTTAAGTTTAAATATAGGGAAACTTAACTTAGAAAGACAGCTCATCGCCTGCACAGCCGCCCCTGCAGACGAGGTCTTGAGATGCTGTCGAAGGCGCTTCTCAACGGGCTGAAATGAGTTATAATTTGTAAGATTATAAATTACCCCTAGGGGGTGTTATGTCAGCATATTTCATTCACTGATGGCTGACAAACTTACTTGTGTGGACTCAAAAGTCCGCCCCTTACTGCCGACTATAGGTTGATTACAAACTCCTTGCGACTCAAGAACTGCGCAGTCCCCCGTACTACAAGAAATTCGTAACCTACCTTGCTCTTGTAGCATGAGCTATGGTGTTCTTCACACCTTCGACAGGTATCGGTGACTTGATAGAAGCTGAAGTGTCCTTGGATGTCCACGTCTTCCATAGTCTAGGAATACGCACACTGGTACACTATGTTCCACAAGATTTGTCTTTATTGTTCACAATCTTATCACTAAAGAAGCTGATCACACTTCTCTGTAAGTGTTTATTGTGTTTTGTGAGACACTTTGTTCACACTAACGCACAGATCGTTCTTTGTTGGTTATCCTGGCGCCAGTGTCACTCTCAGTAGAGTCAAAAGTAATCTGAAGACGCCACAATGCCCCACGCCATCACTGCCCCCAGCACAAAGGAAAAGCTGGCCTAGTACTTTTGCTTCCTTGCCACTTCCTCGATGAAGCAAAGCAGAATGTTTGATTCTTGCTGTCTTAAGCATAGACAACAATGTCCACTATCTTTACTATGGTAATAAAGTGGGAGCAGGATTTTCCTTAATTGTCCTGCTAAGGTAAGAGATGTACTGTCTCTTATTAAAATACACTCTGCAACACTGGACTGCAAGGAGCAGCGGTCGCTTGACCACGTCGCATACTCGTACTGCATCTGCGATCAATTACTCACTGTAGCAGTAAACAAGACGTTTGCCCCTTCTGAGAGGGCTGGGCCCCTCTGGGCTGAAAGGGCTGAAAGGGGCTGAAGGGGGCTGATATCCCCCTCCTGGAGAAAATTTCTCCACATCTCCATTCAAAGCAGGTGAAATCACAGATCTAGAGAGTGTACAGAGATCCTTTACTGCACGTATAAGTTCTGTCAAGCACCTTAACTACTGGGAACGCTTGGAAGCACTTGACTTGTACTCGTTGGAATGCAGGAGGGAGAGATTTATCATAATCTACACTTGGAAAATCTTGGAAGGAATGGTCCCAAATCTCCACACAGAAATCACTCCCTAGGAAAGTAAAAGACTCGGCAGGCGATGCAAAATGCCCCCAATAAAAAGTAGGGGCGCCATTGGTGCACTAAGGGAAAACATCATAAGTGTCCGGGGCCCAAGACTGTTCAACAGCCTCCCATCAAGCATTAGGGGAATTGCCAATAAACTCCTAGCTGCCTTCAAGAGAGAGCTGGACAGATACCTAAAGTCAGTGCCGGATCAGCCGGGCTGTGGCTCGTACGTTGGACTGCGTGCGGCCAGCAGTAACAGCCTGGTTGATCAGGCCCTGATCCATCGGGAGGCCTGGTCATGGACCGGGCCGCGGGGGCGTCAGATGAGGTGAAGCAGGAGGAGGCGGGATCACAGTGGGACCTGCCACTAGTGTAAGTAGGTCGTCGTCCAAAGGTTGGGCAAGCGTTGAAGTCTTTGTACCAAGATCCCATGATGTTGCAGTGTCTGACAGATGTGATGAATGGTTTTGAAAACCGACAAGTTGAAGAATTGAGACACTTATGCAACACATGTCGGTTTTCAAAACCATTCATCACATCTGTCAGACACTGCAACATCATGGGATCTTGGTACAAAGACTTCAACGCTTGCCCAGCCTTTGGACGACGACCTACTTACACTAGTGGCAGGTCCCACTGTGATCCCGCCTCCTCCTGCTTCAGCTCATCTGACTGCAGTATATAAGCCACCTCTCTGGCCCTATGCTGCATTTCCTACAAGAGTGATGGACTGGACACATCGATTCCAGGCTGAGGGACTGATTACCTCAAACTTCTCCTCTCCTTACCCATTTCTACTTTGTATTGGACTAATGAAGCCACTGTGTGGCGAAACGTTTCTTCAAAAAAGATTCCCATGAGTTGCACAAGTGTCTCAATTCTTCAACTTGTCGGTTTTCAAAACCATTCATCGCACATGTACATGGTATACAGACTTAGATGACATCAATGACATGCTACTATGTAGAAAGCCTCTTGTTATGCTGAGCATTTCAGGTAAATTAGGTCATTGTCCCAGGATGCGACCCACACCAATTGACTAACTCCTAGGTACCCATTTTACTGATGAGTGAACATAGTCAATCAGTGTAAGGAAACACATCTGATGTTTCTACCCCTTCACCGGGAATTGAACCTGGGCCCTCGCCTTGTGAAGTGAGAGCTCAAGACACCTGGCTACGGGGCACCAAAGGGAGACAGCAGAGGGCAGCGAGGGACTAGCCCCCTTAAGGATTACTATACTAACTGTAGAAGTCTAAGAAATATGATAGATGAGCTAAGATTACTTGCAAGTGCAGGTAATATAGATATTATTGCTCTAACAGAGACCTTATTGAACTTGAAAGACAGTATGTTGCCTGATTATGTTTATAACCCTGTATGTTGCCATCTGAATGCAACATACAGGTTTATAAACTATTCCACACTAATAGGGTCAATAGGAAGGGTGGTGGAGCGGCGATGTATGTCAGGGATTATTTTAAATGTTGTGTTAGACAAGATATAAGGTTAGAAATTAATTTTGGGTATGATTTATAGGCCCCCAAACCTTGATAGGGAGTGCAGTAAGCTGTTATGGGACGAAATTCATAAGGCGTCTATATGTAAAAATGCTGTGTTATTGGGAGATTTTAACTTTAGGCAAATTGATTGGAACACTGTGACAGGAAATCTTGAGTCTAGTGACTTTCTTGATAGGGTTCAGGATTGCTTTTTAAAACAGTTTGTGACAGAACCAACTAGAGGAAACAATCTGCTTGACTTGGTTCTTGCCAACAAAGAATCACTAGTTAATAATCTTGAGGTTAATGATGAGCTTGGGGAAAGTGATCACAAATCACTTACTTTCAATATATCATGGAATTATCTAGATAACTGCAATCAAGTGGAATAACAGAAAGGAGCAGGAAGGGTAAAGAGAGTGGAGGGTCATTAAAAATTTATTACACAAATAGTCGCAGTGCTAGGAATAAGATGGACGAGTTGAGACTAGTTGCTAGTGCAGGTAACATAGATGTATTTGCCATTACTGAGACGTGGTTTAATTCAAAAAGTCGGGACATGCCTGCAGAATGTCACATTCAGGGTTTCAAATTGTTCCAAGTAGATAGAGGTATCGGGAAGGGGGGTGGGGTGGCATTGTATGTCCGACATCGCTTGAACTGTTGCATAAAAACGGGTATTAAGTCTGAAGTAACACATACAGAGTCTGTTTGGATAGAATTTTCAGAGGGGCATGAAAAATTAATTTTAGGTGTGATATACCGTCCCCCAAATTTAGATAGGGACCAAGGGAGACTACTATGGGAGGAAATTGTTAGGGCCACAAGGCACGATAATGTAGTAATTCTAGGAGACTTTAACTTTAGTCATATTGATTGGAATTTCTTGACTGGGAATTTAGAATCATACGATTTCTTAGAAGTAGTTCAGGATTGTTTTTTGAAGCAGTTTGTGACAGAACCTACAAGGGGAAATAACCTGCTTGACTTAGTTCTGGCAAACAATGAATCCCTTGTTAATAATTTAGAAGTTTCAGAGGAACTGGGTGCTAGCGACCACAAATCAATTACATTTAGAATTGAATGGAAGTATGATAGTAGGGATAACTCAGTAACAGTCCCAGATTTTCGCTTAGCAGATTACGATGGGCTTAGAGAACACTTATCATCTGTTGACTGGGGTAACGAAGAGAGCTATCAATATGACAGTTTTCTGAACACAATACATGCTGCTCAAAGAACGTTTATCCCTTATAAGGAAATTAGATCAAATAGAAATGACCCAAAATGGATGAATAATAGGCTGAAATATCTACTAGGGCATAAGAAAGGAATTTATAGGCGTATCAAAAGATGCGAGGGTCATCTTATGAATCAGTATATTGACATTAAGAGGGACATTAAAAAGGGGATAAGAAAAGCTAAAAGGGACTATGAAATTAAAGTTGCTAGGGATTCTAAAACTAACCCAAAAAGTTTTTTCCAGGTATATAGAACAAAAGTCAGAGATAAGATAGGTCCCCTTAAAAATAACTATGGGCATCTTACTGACAAAGAGAATGAAATGTGCTCGATTTTAAATAATTATTTTCTCTCGGTTTTTACACAGGAAGACACTAATAATATTCCGGTAATTAATTTTTATAGTGGATCAGAAGAAGATAAATTATGTAACATCACAGTCACTAGTGAAATGGTTGTGAAGCAGATAGACCGACTGAAGCAAAATAAGTCACCGGGTCCTGATGAGGTTTTTTCAAGGGTTCTTAAGGAATGCAAAATGGAAGTCTGTGAACCATTAACTAATATTTTTAATTTATCTCTTCAAACAGGTGTAGTGTCTGATATGTGGAAGATGGCTAATGTAATTCCTATTTTTAAAACAGGGGACAAGTGGTTACCGTCAAATTACCGCCCAATAAGCCTGACCTCAATTGTAGGCAAGTTGCTAGAGTCAATTATAGCTGAGGTTATAAGAAGCCATCTCGATAAGCATAGCTTGATTAATGATACTCAGCATGGATTCACAAGAGGCCGGTCTTGTCTAACTAATTTATTAACTTTCTTCAGTAAAGCTTTTGAGGCTGTTGACCACGATAAAGAATTTGATATTGTTTACTTTGATTTTAGTAAGGCATTTGATAGAGTTCCGCACCAAAGACTGTTGAAGAAAGTAGCAGCTCATGGCATTGGGGGAAGGGTGCTCTCGTGGATCGAGTCATGGCTCACAGACAGGAAGCAGAGAGTGTCCATAAATGGGGTTAAATCCGGGTGGGGATCAGTAACAAGTGGCGTTCCACAGGGATCAGTCTTGGGCCCGTTGTTGTTTATAATATATATCAATGATCTTGATGAAGGAATTGCTAGTGATATGAGCAAATTCGCCGATGACACGAAGATAGGTAGGATAATTGATTCAAACGTAGATGTTAGGGAACTTCAGGAGGATTTAGACAAACTCTACTCTTGGTCAGAAAAGTGGCAGATGCAGTTCAATGTAGATAAATGCAAAGTTCTGAAGCTCGGGAGTGTCCATAACCCTAGCACTTATAAGTTAAATAATGTAGAACTTAGCCATACAGATTGCGAAAAGGACTTGGGGGTTATGGTAAGCAGCAACCTTAAACCAAGACAGCAATGCCTAAGCGTACGTAATAAGGCAAATAGATTACTGGGATTTATATCAAGAAGTGTAAGCAACAGAAGTCCAGAGGTCATACTGCAGCTTTATACATCATTAGTAAGGCCTCACCTAGATTATGCAGCTCAATTCTGGTCTCCATATTACAGAATGGACATAAATTCGTTAGAAAACATTCAGCGTAGGATGACTAAATTAATACATAGCATTAGAAATCTTCCTTATAAGAACATAAGAACATAAGAAAGGAGGAACACTGCAGCAGGCCTGTTGGCCCATACTAGGCAGGTCCTTTACAATTCATCCCACTAACAACATTTGACCAACCCAATTTTCAATGCCACCCAAGAAACAAGCTCCGATGTGCAAGTCCCTCTCAAATCCAACCCCTCCCACTCATGTACTTATCCAACCTAAATTTGAAACTACCCAAAGTCCCAGCCTCAATATCCCAACTAGGTAGACTGTTCCACTCATCAACTACCCTATTTCCAAACCAATACTTTCCTATGTCCTTTCTAAATCTAAACTTATCTAATTTAAATCCATTACTGCGGGTTCTCTCTTGGAGAGATATCCTCAAGACCTTGTTAATATCCCCTTTATTAATACCTATCTTCCACTTGTACACTTCGATCAGGTCTCCCCTCATTCTTCGTCTAACAAGTGAATGTAACTTAAGAGTCTTCAATCTTTCTTCATAAGGAAGATTTCTAATGCTATGTATAAATTTAGTCATCCTACGCTGAATGTTTTCTAACGAATTTATGTCCATTCTGTAATATGGAGACCAGAATTGAGCTGCATAATCTAGGTGAGGCCTTACTAATGATGTATAAAGCTGCAGTATGACCTCTGGACTTCTGTTGCTTACACTTCTTGATATAAATCCCAGTAATCTATTTGCCTTATTGCGTACGCTTAGGCATTGCTGTCTTGGTTTAAGGTTGCTGCTTACCATAACCCCCAAGTCCTTTTCGCAATCTGTATGGCTAAGTTCTACATTATTTAACTTATAAGTGCTAGGGTTATGGACACTCCCGAGCTTCAGAACCTTGCATTTATCTACATTGAACTGCATCTGCCACTTTTCTGACCAAGAGTAGAGTTTGTCTAAATCCTCCTGAAGTTTGAATCAATTATCCTACCTATCTTCGTGTCATCGGCGAATTTGCTCATATCACTAGTAATTCCTTCATCAAGATCATTGATATATATTATAAACAACAACGGACCCAAGACTGATCCCTGTGGAACCCCACTTGTTACTGATCCCCACTCGGATTTAACCCCATTTATGGACACTCTCTGCTTCCTGTCTGTGAGCCATGATTCGATCCACGAGAGCACCCTTCCCCCAATGCCATGAGCTGCTACTTTCTTCAACAGTCTTTGGTGCGGAACTCTATCAAATGCCTTACTAAAATCTAAGTAAACAATATCAAATTCTTTATCTTGGTCAACAGCCTCAAAAGCTTTACTGAAGAAAGTTAATAAATTAGTTAGACAAGACCGGCCTCTTGTGAATCCATGCTGAGTATCATTAATCAAGCTATGCTTATCGAGATGGCTTCTTATAATCTCAGCTATAATTGACTCTAGTAATTTGCCTACAATTGAGGTCAGGCTTATTGGGCGGTAATTTGACGGTAACGACTTGTCCCCTGTTTTAAAAATAGGAATTACATTAGCCATCTTCCACATATCAGACACTACACCTGTTTGAAGAGATAAATTAAAAATATTAGTTAATGGTTCACAGACTTCCATTTTGCATTCCTTAAGAACCCTTGAAAAAACCTCATCAGGACCCGGTGACTTATTTTGCTTCAGTCGGTCTATCTGCTTCACAACCATTTCACTAGTGACTGTGATGTTACATAATTTATCTTCTTCTGATCCACTATAAAAATTAATTACCGGAATATTATTAGTGTCTTCCTGTGTAAAAACCGAGAGAAAATAATTATTTAAAATCGAGCACATTTCATTCTCTTTGTCAGTAAGATGCCCATAGTTATTTTTAAGGGGACCAATCTTATCTCTGACTTTTGTTCTATAGACCTGGAAAAAACTTTTTGGGTTAGTTTTAGAATCCCTAGCAACTTTAATTTCATAGTCCCTTTTAGCTTTTCTTATCCCCTTTTTAATGTCCCTCTTAATGTCAATATACTGATTCATAAGACGACCTTCGCCTCTTTTGATACGTCTATAAATTCCTTTCTTATGCCCTAGTAGATATTTCAGCCTGTTATTCATCCATTTTGGGTCATTTCTATTTGATCTAATTTCCTTATAAGGGATAAACGTTCTTTGAGCAGCATGTATTGTGTTCAGAAAACTGTCATATTGATAGCTCTCTTCGTTACCCCAGTCAACAGATGATAAGTGTTCTCTAAGCCCATCGTAATCTGCTAAGCGAAAATCTGGGACTGTTACTGAGTTATCCCTACTATCATACTTCCATTCAATTCTAAATGTAATTGATTTGTGGTCACTAGCACCCAGTTCCTCTGAAACTTCTAAATTATTAACAAGGGATTCATTGTTTGCCAGAACTAAGTCAAGCAGGTTATTACCCCTTGTAGGTTCTGTCACAAACTGCTTCAAAAAACAATCCTGAACTACTTCTAAGAAATCGTATGATTCTAAATTCCCAGTCAAGAAATTCCAATCAATATGACTAAAGTTAAAGTCTCCTAGAATTACTACATTATCGTGCCTTGTGGCCCTAACAATTTCCTCCCATAGTAGTCTCCCCTGGTCCCTATCTAAATTTGGGGGACGGTATATCACACCTAAAATTAATTTTTCATGCCCCTCTGAAAATTCTATCCAAACAGACTCTGTATGTGTTACTTCAGACTTAATACCCGTTTTTATGCAACAGTTCAAGCGATCTCGGACATACAATGCCACCCCACCCCCCTTCGTGATACTTCTATCTACTTGGAACAATTTAAAACCCTGAATGTGACATTCTGCAGGCATGTCCCGACTTTTTGAATTAAACCACGTCTCAGTAATGGCAAATACATCTATGTTACCTGCACTAGCAACTAGTCTCAACTCGTCCATCTTATTCCTAGCACTGCGACTATTTGTGTAATAAATATTTAATGACCCTCCTCTCTCTTTACCCTTCCTGCTCCTTTCTGTTATTCCAGTAAACCTATTACTGTCCCTGTCAATTAGTGCCACTGGCTTTCCAATATCCACCTCATTTTGCCTATTACTAGTTCTCCTAGTACTCATGTTACTACCCTGCGACTTCACAGTTTTCCCGCCAAAACCCATACCACTAACTATTCCTAGTTTAAAGACCTAACAGCTCCCTCCACTGCGTTGGCCAGTGCTCCCACCCCACACCTAGATAAGTGAACCCCATCCCTGGCATACATGTCATTTCTGCCATAGAAGAGGTCCCAGTTGTCAATGAATGTTACCGCATTTTCCTTACAGTATTTGTCCAGCCAGCAATTGACACCAATTGCTCTGGACAGCCATTCATTTCCAACTCCTCTCCTTGGCAAAATGCCACATATGACAGGTTTCCCACCCTTCCTCCTAATTATCTCTATTGCTGACCTATACCTGCTAATCAGGTCCTCACTCCTACGTCTGCCAACATCGTTGCCTCCAGCACTGAGACAGATAATAGGATTGCTCCCATTACCTCTCATGATGTCATCCAGACGGCTAACAATATCCTTCATCCCAGCCCCAGGAAAACACACTCTCTGCCTCCTACTCCTATCCTTCAAGCAGAATGCCCTATCCAGGTACCTAATCTGGTTATCCCCAACAACAACAATGTTTTTACCTTCTTTGGCGTCGTCCGTCGTGATGCTCCGAGTAGTCGACTCACATTCGCCAGGTAGCATTACACCACTTGTAGAATTCGTCAAGACGTTCTCGATGGTCTTCGTTGGGGTTTCTAGGGATGTCTTACTCACGTCTGCCAATGCTTCTTTGGTGCTCGTTGTGGCATTCCCAGTAGAACACTCACATTCGTCAGGTAGCACCGAGAATGAGTTGGAAGTTTCCACGGTAGTCTTCTGGTTTCTTGTTGTTTCTGCCTCTCCAACCGTTTTCTTGATCTTCAGCTTGGTTCCATGTTGCCCGGCCACTGACCAAGCTCCCCTCTTAACCTGGGGACTCACAACAGAAGGATTACTACGAATCCTCTTGTTCTCCTCCGTTAATCGCCGTATCTCCATCTTAGCAACTCTGAGCTCTTCTCTCAGCTGCTGGTAAAGTTGCTCAAGAGAGGGCATCCTGGTACAGATTCACAGAGAGCACACAAACAGGTCATCACAGAGCTAAGTACACGTCACCACGTGTTACATTCACTTGTTAGACGAAGAATGAGGGGAGACCTGATCGAAGTGTATAAGTGGAAGATAGGTATTAATAAAGGGGATATTAACAAGGTCTTGAGGATATCTCTCCAAGAGAGAACCCGCAGTAGTGGATTTAAATTAGATAAGTTTAGATTTAGAAAGGACATAGGAAAGTATTGGTTTGGAAATAGGGTAGTTGATGAGTGGAACAGTCTACCTAGTTGGGTTATTGAGGCTAGGACTTTGGGTAATTTCAAATTTAGGTTGGATAAGTACATGAGTGGGTGGGGTTGGATTTGAGAGGGACTTGCACATCGGAGCTTGTTTCTTGGGTGGCATTGATAGTTGGGTTGGTCAAATGTTTGTTAGTGGGATGAATTGTAAAGGACCTGCCTAGTATGGGCCAACAGGCCTGCTGCAGTGTTCCTCCTTTCTTATGTTCTTATATTCTTATGTTCTAAGTCTCAGTCCCAAACTTCTGCTTTGCCGATTTCATGGGGCTGAGAAATTACCTGGATAAGCTAAATTGGGATGACCTGACTATGGGTCAGGTAGGTGGTGTTGGTTGCCAATATGACTTTTTCAGAGCACAGTTCTAGCACAGAAGCTAAATCATTGCGTAGTTTTTAAAATAGGTTAGATAAATACATGAGTGGGTATGGGTTGGTGTGAGCTGGACCTGACTAGCTTGTGCTAGTAGGTTTGATGCCGTGCTTCTTCCTTAAGTGAATGTGACCTAACAACCTGTCGGTATTTTATACCATTTTATTATTCAATCTGTCTGACACTGCAACACAAGGGTATCTTGGTACAGACCTACAATCAACTTCGACAACCTCTACTAGTGAGAAGGGCTGGATTTGAGAGGGACCTGTCCTCCCAACATCTGAGTTCTTACCTCTCCTAGTGACCTACGTCTCACCTCCTGGCGCTATAAAAGGCTCCATCCTGTCACTTCATCTCCATATTGTTTCATTCCATGGAACAATGCTCTTCTCCAGACTGAGGGACTGACCACCTCAAAACTTTAAGGGTGATGGACTGATTACATCGTCTTCAAGTATCTTCTGCTTCTATCAACTTTTCTGTACTCGACTGAAGAAGCCTACTGTGTAGGCGAAACGTTTCGAAATAAAGATACCTAACTGTTGCATATGTGTCTTACCTAACAACCTGTCGGTATTTTATACCATTTTATTATTCAATCCCCTCATTACTGTTGCCAGTAGCGGCCAGCAGATAGGCCCCGCCTATCTGCTGGCCGCTACTTGGTTGGCACAGGTCTGGCCAAGTGAGCCTCTACCATTTTACTAAGTAGTTCCACTTCCTGACATCCATGTAATTCTTCTGAGTTTTTTTTTTTTTAACTTGTAACTGTGCTATGGTGTATCTGAGACTCGCCTCTCAAACACATTCGTCCTGTCCGCCCCGCCAGTTCCTCTCAGTATTTTGTACGTCGTAATCCTATCATCTCTGGTTCTTGTGTCATTGAAGGCTTAGCTTCTCTAGCCTCTCCCTGCAGCCCAGTGGTTCTTAATCTCTTTTGGCAGCGACTCAAAACCCTGTAGAGAATCTATATGGCATCCTATATGTTCATTTTATTTACAAAATGAACGAAAAATAATGATCTTGGTCTTACAAAAAAAAAGTGTGAGAAAGCAAAAGATAACTAGCAATATTTTATTTATGTGACTAATAAAGAGAAATCATAATGAATAAAGAACAAAAAAGGCACAATATCGTGACTGAAACTTCATTAACTAGTGACGCACAAGCACACGAAGGTTCAGGTTCAGGTAGGTTTGCCAGGGCGGGTTCTGGCCCAGGATCTTGTCCATGTGATGACCTAGCAGTGACTCCCGGAAGAGTGTCAGAGTTTGTACAAGTGATGTACTGTTTACAACCCTATGGCGAGGGCAGCCCTGTGACAAGGGCACTGTGAGTCTTGATGATGATAAATTAGACACATGTGCAACTCTTGGGTATCTTTATTGAGGAAACGTTTCGCCACACAGTGGCTTCATCAGTCCATACAAAGGAGAATCTTGAAGAACAGGAGGAGAATGAGGTAATCAGTCCCTCAACCTTGAGTCGATGTGGTCAGTCCATCAATCTTGAATAGAATACGTGCGGAGAAGGAGCTTATAAACCGTTGGCAGGAGAGGTGCAGCAGTCATGTGTCCAATTTATCAACATGTCGGTTCTCTGAACCATTCATCTACAAACCTGTCAGACACTGCAACTTCTTGTGATCTTAATAATTGGGAATTCTTCGCTTGCCTAATTCTTGGGCACGACCTACTTCCACATTGTACAAATGTGACACCACCTATGACTGCTGCACCTCTCCTGCCAACGGTTTATAAGCTCCTTCTCCGCACGTATGCCGTATTCTATTCAAGATTGATGGACTGACCACATCGACTCAAGGTTGAGGGACTGATTACCTCATTCTCCTCCTGTTCTTCAAGATTCTCCTTTGTATGGACTGATGAAGCCACTGTGTGGCGAAACGTTTCCTCAATAAAGATACCCAAGAGTTGCACATGTGTCTAATTTATCAACATGTCGGTTCTCTGAACCATTCATCTACAAAACTGTGAGTCTTCTTCAACACAAGTGGTGTATCAGTTAGTGACAATGGTGGTGGACGCCGTGTACCTGGGATACAGCACGTCTGGGGTTCAAGTAGTGCCAGGATCGGTGTTCTCGCTGTATGAGGCTTTCAACTCTGAAAAGCTCTGCCCCATTTGAGCCAGTCATGGCACTCTGGCGGATACCACTACTTCCCCTACCTGCTATTGCTATTACTACTACTTCCACAACCTCTGCCACTACTATCTCCACTTCGTTCTTCCTCCTCTCCTTGTCCCTGGCCTCCTCTCGTATATAAGAACATAAGAACATAAGAAAGAAGGAACACTGCAATAGGCCTACTAGCCCACGCGAGGCAGGTCCAATTCTCTCACCGGCTTACTCCAATGCCTTAACCTAGTCAGGTCAGGTCACATTCACTGAAGGAAGGAGCACGGCATCTGACCTAGTAGCACAAGCTAGTCAGGTCCAACTCACACCTACCCACACTCACTCATGTATTTATCTAACCTATTTTTAAAACTAGATATTTTTAGCACGCTATTTACAGCCCCTTTATTAATTCTTGTTTTCCACTCATACTCCTCAATCATATCCCCCTTAATTCGTGCTTCTTTGTGATTAGTTAATGGTCCAGTTCGGAATGAAACGACGTCAAAAGTTTAATTTTGCTTTGTGACTGCTATTTGTGTATCATAATGAATATCTGTAAGAAATATAACAGCTATCCAATAGGTGGCTTGGGGAATCGTGGGAAACGTGTCATTATTTAATGAGATCCTGCAAAGTTTATGTATATTCTTGTGATGAATGGTTTGAAAAACCGACAAGTTGAAGATTGAGACACTTATGCAGCATATGGGAATCTTTATTCAGGAAACGTTTCGCCACACAGTGGCTTCATCAGTCCAATACAAAGAGGAAGGCGTATATTCTGTTCTTGAGAGTGAGTGCTGACAATCCTGCCTCACACAGCAAGGTTGTAATACAGGGAAGGAGCGCTGACAAGACTGCACCTCCAAGAATCTATTTTTGTTTGAAGATTGAGACACTTATGCAGCATATGGGAATCTTTATTCAGGAAACGTTTCGCCACACAGTGGCTTCATCAGTCCAATATAAAGAGGAAGGCGTAAGGAGAGGAGGAGTATGAGGTAATCAGTCCCTCAGCCTGGAGTCGATGTGTTCAGTCCATCAATCTTGTAGAATGTACATTCTACAAGATTGATGGACTGAACACATCGACTCCAGGCTGAGGGACTGATTACCTCATACTCCTCCTCTCCTTACGCCTTCCTCTTTGTATTGGACTGATGAAGCCACTGTGTGGCGAAACGTTTCCTGAATAAAGATTCCCATATGCTGCATAAGTGTCTCAATCTTCAACTTGTCGGTTTTTCAAACCATTCATCACACTATTTTTGTTTGCAAATATTAATCGTAATGAAGTGTTTCGTCATTCTAAATCTCGATGAACTGCTCCTGTAGTTTGCTGACGTTGGAAATATCGTCAGGTAGGTTCTCAGGTTCAAAGACGAAGGTGTTTTTTACCCAGGTGTATTTCATCATATTTTCGTGTGGTGACCAAACTCTGTGATCATCTTGGAAATATATTCCATGATGATGCTGTGGACCAGGATGAGTGAAAATGTTTGGTCCTCCAGAAGTTCACTCAGGGATGTTATCTTTCCAGCCTCAGTTTTATTCTTCCACAAGTTCCCTATCGTCTTGAACGTTTCTCTGACAGCCCAACCAGCGTCTGGTCTTGATCTTGCATTGAGATGTTCAAGGTGTTACTCTCAGCAAAAATATCGGCAAGATAAAGCCATTTGCTTTATCCATTTTGAATCTGAGAATTTTGGAGGACAGGAGATGATTATGATTAATTTTAACCAATAATATCTCGGTCTAGTTTGGCATTTCCAGCAATCGTTGGAGCACCTTTGCTGGTGACAGCCTCACAGCTTTACACTGATATAACAGATACACATGTTCCCAAGAAACATTATAACACATCTGAGTGAAGATCCTAAATTTAAAAGATCTTTAATGAAATTAACTTCCTGAATGACTTCCTGCATTACATTCTGTATCTCTTGTGACAACCTCCGAGAAGGAAGATTTTCACGGTGAAAGTGACAGTGAACAATCACCACGCGCAGGTTTTCTTTTACTCTAACAGTGAAATCCTGACGTGCTCTATGCATTGCTAATGACCTATCACAACAGACGCTAAAATACATTGACTCCAATGAAGTCCTTCCATGAAAAATAAGTCTACAATCTTGAAAAATGTCTTCTTCACTTGTGGTGGTTTGAAACGGCCGGTAAAATAGAAATTCCTCTTCCGCATCTTCTGAACCACGATACTGTAAATCATGAGCCTGACATCATTAACATCTGTAGACTCGTCCAACTGTAGACTATACAATCGTCCAAATTGCGAGGCACCGAGTTGCTACACTGAGTAAATACCTGTGATAGCAGCATCCAGTCACTGCTATATCATTTCATGTTTTTTTCCGTTCAAAAGAACACTGTGCTTTCCTTTTAAGTTCCTTCTAAGTTTGTTCTGCTTGAACGACTCATTGGTCAAGACTTCCCACAAATAACATATGGTTTAAGTTCGTCACGTTGAGTCATGTGCCTGAAGCCAATTTAACCTTTTAGCCATAATTTTTAATACAAAAACAACTACTTAATATTAGTTAAGAAGTAATACCTGAAGTAGCAGTGATAGTTATAACAATCTAATAACAATAATTCAAGTGAATTGCGACCTAATTTCGTGTCGTGACTCAGAGGATAACAACCACTGACATAACTCATGCCACTCAGCTCTGGAACTAGCTTCCTTACATACCTTGTCTGATGCGGGTTCCAAACTGGCGCTGCATACTCCATGTTGGGCCTGAATTATGCCGTGTATAGGGACGTCAGTGCCTCCCTCCTGAGGTTCCTGAAAGTTGCTCTTAAAATATACCAGTCTGGTGTGTGCTGCGGTGGTCATTTGCTTGATGTTCGCTTGGCAGTGTGTGCGTCCATGTGCGCGCGCACACACACACATTTCACTGCGGCATTGCCAGCCTGTACGAGTCCTGTTAAACTCTTCATATTCATCACGAGAGTCAAATTAAGGTCGACGATAATTATGCTGCCCTCGTTACGCTAAGAGTTTATTGGAAATTTGTGATTTTTACTGCTAATGCGATTATTTCCGTTGGCAAAAAAAAAAATACTAATTCGTCTGACCCTGGCGTTAGCCAATATTTACGTATTCGTTGTTTGTGCTTTACTCTCTCTCTCTCTCTCTCTCTCTCTCTCTCTCTCTCTCTCTCTCTCTCTCTCTCTCTCTCTCTCTCTCTCTCTCTCTCTCTCTCTCTCTCTCTCGCTTTCTCTCGCTCTCTCTCGAAAAAGAAATTCTCACAAATTAGAATAGGTGGGAAAAATTGCTTTCATGTAACACAACAATTCACCCCTCTCCCCCGCGCCCATTAACCGCTCTGACACGTTCTGGTACGTTGTGTCACGCTCCTACGAGCACTGACATGTTCTGACATGCTCCTACACGTTCTGACACGCTCGGGCACAGGTCCTGACGTGTCCTATCATGCCCTGACACGCTCCTACACGCTCTGACACCTCTTGACACACCCTAACATGTTAGCTGTTAGTAAACCATTGATTCAAGAGTGTTTTGCTGGGTTTTTGTTAGCAATGTTATTTTGTTAATAATGTTATTTTATTAGTAATGTTATTTTGTTAGCAATGTTATTTTATTAGTAATGTTATTTTGTTAGCAATGTTACTTTGTTAGCAATGTTATTTTGTTAATAATGTTATTTTATTAGTAATGTTATTTTCTTAGCAATGTTATTTTGTTAGCAATGTTATTTTGTTAGCAATGTTATTTTGTTAATGTTTCTTTGTTAATAATGTTATTTTATTAGTAATGTTATTTTGTTAATAATGTTATTTTATTAGTAATGTTATTTTGTTAATAATGTTATTTTATTAGTAATGTTATTTTGTTAGCAATGTTATTTTGTTAATGTTTCTTTGTTAATAAGGTTATTTTGTTACTAATGTTATTTTGTTAGTAATGTTGTTTTGTTAGTAAGGTTATTTTGTTAGTAAATTAACTTTTGTTAGTAACGTTAATTTATAAACAAGGTTATTTTGTTAATAATGTGACTTTGTTAGCAATGTTGTTTTGTTAGTAATGTTGTTTTGTTAGTAATGTTGTTTTGTTAGTAATGTTGTTTTGTTAGTAATGTTGTTTTGTTAGTAATGTTGTTTTGTTAGTAATGTTGTTTTGTTAGTAATGTTGTTTTGTTAGTAATGTTGTTTTGTTAGTAATGTTGTTTTGTTAGTAATGTTGTTTTGTTAGTAATGTTGTTTTGTTAGTAATGTTGTTTTGTTAGTAATGTTGTTTTGTTAGTAATGTTGTTTTGTTAGTAATGTTGTTTTGTTAGTAATGTTGTTTTGTTAGTAATGTTGTTTTGTTAGTAATGTTGTTTTGTTAGTAATGTTGTTTTGTTAGTAAGGTTACTTTATTAGTAAGGTTGTTTTATTAGCAAGCTTATTTTATTAGTAAGGTTTGTAGATGAATGGTTCAGAGAACCGACATGTTGATAAATTAGACACATGTGCAACTCTTGGGTATCTTTATTGAGGAAACGTTTCGCCACACAGTGGCTTCATCAGTCCATACAAAGGAGAATCTTGAAGAACAGGAGGAGAATGAGGTAATCAGTCCCTCAACCTTGAGTCGATGTGGTCAGTCCATCAGTCCATCAAGATTGATGGACTGACCACATCGACTCAAGGTTGAGGGACTGATTACCTCATTCTCCTCCTGTTCTTCAAGATTCTCCTTTGTATGGACTGATGAAGCCACTGTGTGGCGAAACGTTTCCTCAATAAAGATACCCAAGAGTTGCACATGTGTCTAATTTATCATTAGTAAGGTTATTTTGTTATTAAGGTCATTTTGTTAGTAAATTAACTTTTATTATTAACGTGAATTTATGAACAAGGTTATTTTTGTTAGTAAGGTTATTTTATCAGTAAAGTTATTTTAGTTGGCAATGTTATTTTATTAGTATGGTTATTTTTGTTAGTAAGGATATCTTTTCTAGTAAGGTTATTTTGTTAGTAAGGTTATTTTGTTAGTAAGGTTATTTTATATTAAGGGCATTTTTATTAGTCAGTTTATTTTTGTTAGACTATTTTTGTTGGTAATGTTATTTTATCAGTATGGTTATTTTTGATAGTTATCTGATGCAGTATACACAGACTTTGCTAAAGCTTTCGACACGTGTGACCATGGTGTAATAGCGCACAAAATGCGTGATAAAGGAATAACAGGAAAAGTTAGTAGTTGGATCTACAACTTCCTGACAAATAAAACAGAAAGAGTAACAGTAAACCAAGTCCCAGGCAGCCACGGTAAAAAGCTCTGTTCCACAAGGCACAGTACTCGCTCAAATTCTATTCCTCATCATCATTTCTGAGGATGAGGATGACACTCGATCACCATGGCAGTGACCTCCATCGAAGACACCGCGAGACTCCAAGCGGACATCAACCAGATCTTCGAATGGGCCACTAAAAACAATATGAAGTTCAACGACGAGAAATTTCAGCTATTCAGATATGAGAAACTTGAAGAAATTAAAAATGTGTCAGGGTATACAACAAATTCTAACCATACAATAAAGCGGAAAAGTAATGTGAAGGAACTGGGAGTGATAATGTCAGAGGATCTCACCTTCAAAGACCACAACAATGTATCTACCTCATCCGCTAGGAAAATGATAGGATGGATAATGAGAACCTTCAAAACTAGGGACACCAAGCCCATGATGATTCTCTTCTAATCGCTTGTGCTCTCTAGGCTGGAACACTGCTGTATACTAACGGCCCCCTTCAAGGCTGGCTACATTGCAGACCTGGAGAGTGTACAAAGAACTTTCACGGCACACATAAGTGTGATAAGGCACCTAAACTACTGGGAACGGTTGAAGGTCCTTGATCTGTATTCCCTCGAACGCAGGCGAGAGAGATACATGATAATATACACTTCGAAGGTCCTAGAGGGATTGGTACCAAACCTGGACACGAAAAATCACTCCATATGAATGCAACATTCCCCCGATGAAAAGCACGGGCGCCATGAGGACACTGAGAGACAACACAATAAGTGTCCGTGGCCCAAGACTGTTCAATTGCCTCCCAGCATGCATAAGGGAGATTACCAATAGACCCCTGGCTGTCTTCAAGACGTCACTGGACAGGCACCTAAAGTCAGTACCTGACCAACCGGGCTGTGGTTCATACGTCAGCTTGTGTGCGGCCAGCAGTAACAGCCTGGTTAATCAGACCCTGATCCACCATGAGGCTAGTAAGGATATTTCTATTGCTAATAAGGTTATTTTTGTTATTGGTCAGAAAGAGGAACCACGGAACGGGTGGGGATGGAACTCGCGGAAAGTGAGTCGTAAAACTCCAGGCCAGTGCGTAAGCCAGTGGCCCAGCTTACTCGCTGGCCTGGCGTTTTCTGACTCACTTGCCACGAGTTTAATCCCCACACGTACCGTGGTTTGTTTACAGTCGTGTCATTTCGATTTTGTGAGTCGTGTAGAGCTTAGTGGGACTCACTCTGCCATCTCTGTTACAACAGAGAGGTGAATACAGATAGTTGAGTACATATCTGTATATTAGCTATCATACCTCCATCATACCTCCATTATACTTGCATCATACCTCCATCATACCTACACCATACCTCCATTATACTTGCATCATACCTACGTGATACCTTCACTGTACCTCCGTTATACCTGAATCATACCTACATTATATCTCCATTATACCTGCTTCAAGCCCACATCATACCTGCATCATACCTACGTTATACCCGCATCATGCCTACAGCATATCTTCATATCTACGTCATATACCTTCATACCTCCATCATACCCCAATCATATCTCTATCATACCTATGTCATGCTCACGAGCGCTCATATAACTACTATCATACTACCACTATACTACCACAATGCTACCAACTTACTACCACCATACTACTATCATGCTTCTCGTCAAGCTACTGTCATACTTCTACCATACTATTGCCATATTTATACCGTACTTCTCACCATACTACCACCATATTTCTACCATACTTTCACCATACTTCTACCATACTTCTCATTCTACTACCATATTTTTACCATAATTCTTACCATACTGCCACCATATAATACTACACTTCTCACCAGACTACCATTATACTACTACCATAATTCTACCATACTTACACTATACTTGTTACCGTACACGGATCTGAACCTTTGCTTAGAAAAAATAACTCTGTAGCACTGAGGTCTGGCCAAGGCACATCCCATAATGAAAAAGAAAGATGTGTACTAGAAAGAGAGAGACGTTCCCTGTGCAGGTGAAGGTGAAGAATCACAGAGCTGTTGAGAGAGGCCAATATATCTGAAATACGAAGGGAGGCACTGGTCAGAGAAATATCAAATAACGAAATTAAGCTTAAGTATCTTACATGAGACAAGAATCACAGGAAGAACTTAAAGTCATAAAGCAAATTGAAAGAAACCCAAAATATTTCTTCTCTTATGCCAAATCTTAGGGGAAAACAACATCCAGTAACGGACCTCTGCCTAGACGAGATGGGACCTACACAGATGACAGTAAAGAAATGAGTGAGATACTAAAGTCCTAACACGACTCATAGTTCAGTGAGCCGGTAACCCGACTAAGGGTTGAGAATCTAAATTATTTTTTTTATAACTGAGACTCAAAATTCGTTCATTTAAAAATCACTGATATTATCCTAACACCACAAGATTTCGAAAAGGCTATTGATAACATGCCCATGCATTCTGCCCCAGGCCTGGACTCCAGGAACTAAGTGTCCATCAAGAACTGCAAGAAGCCCCTCTCACGTGCCTTCAGCATTCTATGAAAAGGATACATGGACACAGGGGTCATCCCACGGTCACTAAAAACAACAGACAGCCCCACTCCACAAAGATGGCAGTGAAGCAATTGCAAAGAAGCCTTCGATTATGGTGAAACAGCTCACAAAGTGCGTGATAAAGGAATAACAGGAAAAGCTGGTAGATTGATCTATAACTTCCTAATAGAACACAAAGAGTAACAGTAAACAGAGTAAAGTCTGAGGCTGCTGCAGAGAAAAGCTCTGCTCTATAAGGCACAGTACTCGCTCCCATCCTGTTCCTCATCTTCATATCTGACATAGACAGAAATGCAAGCCATAGTTCCGTGTCTTCCTTTGCGGATGACACCCGAATTGCCATGAATGTCCTCCATCGAAGACACTGCAAGACTCCAGGCGGACAACAACCAAATCTTTAAATGGGCCACAGAAAACAATTTCAAATACTCAGATATGGAAAATTTGTGAAAATTAAAACTGTATCAGGGTACAAAACAAATGCTAACCCATCAGCAGAGCGAAAAACTAACGTGAAAGACCTGAGAGTGATAATGTTAGAGGAACTCACCTTCAAAGGCCACAACAATGTATCTACCTCATCTGATCGAAAAATGATAGCATGGATAATGAGAACCTTCAAAACTAGGAACACCAAGCCCATGATGATTCTCTTGAAATCGCTTGTTCTCTCTAGGTTGGAATACTGCTGCACACTAACTGCCCTCTTCAAGGCTGGCGAAATTGCTGACCTGGAGAATGTACAGAGAACTTTCATGGCACACATAACTACGATAAAGCACCTAAATTTCTGGCAACGGTTGAAGTCCCTTGACTTGTATTCCCTGGAATGCGGAACGCAGGCGAGAAAGATACATGATAATGTACACTTTGAAAATCATTGAGGGATTAGTACCAAACTTGCAAACGAAAATTACTCCCTACGAAAGCAAAAGACTCGGCAGGCGGTGCAACATTTCCTCAACAAAAGCAGGGGCGCCATGAGTACACTAAGAGACAACGCAATAAGTGTCAGAAGCCCAAGACTGTTCAACTGCCTCCCAGCATACGTAAAAGGGATTCCCGATAGACCCCTGGCTGTCTTCAAGAAGGCGCTGGATAGACACCTGTACCAGATCAGCCGGGCTGTGGTTCTCACATCGGTTTAAGTGCGGCCAGCAGTAAGAGCCTGGTTGATCACACACTGATCCACCACCGGGCCGCGGGGGCGTTGACCTCCGAAACTCTCTCCAGATATACTACCGCCATACTTCTCAACATACTACCATACTTCTCAACATACTACCATACTTCTCAACATATTACCATACTTCTCAACATACTACCATACTTCTCAACATATTACCATACTTCTCAACATACTACCATACTTCTCAACATACTACCATACTTCTCAACATACTACCATACTTCTCAACATACTACCATACTTCTCAACATATTACCATACTTCTCACCATACTGCCACAATACCACAATCAAATTTCTACCTTACTTATACTACTTCCATACGTATACCATACTTCTCACCATGCTATTACCATATTTATAACATACTTCTACCATTCTTCTCACCATACAACTCCCATACTTATTCCATACTTCTCACCATACTACTCCCATACTTCCACCACACTTTTCACCATACTTCTATACTTCTCACCGTTCTACCACCATACATCTACTATACTTCTCGTCACACTACCACCATACATCTACTATTCTTCTCACCATACTACCACCATACTTTTCAAAATACTACCACCATACTTCTCACAATACTACCACCATACTTCTCAAAATACTACCACCATACTTCTCACAATACTACCACCATACTTCTCACAATACTTCCACCATACTTCTCACAATACTACTACCATACTTCTCACAATACTACTACCATACTTCTCACAAAACTACCACCATACTTCTCACAATACTACCACCATACTTCTCATAACACTACTACCATACTTCTCACAATACTACCACCATACTTCTCACAATACTACTACCATACTTCTCACAATACTACTACCATACTTCTCACAATACTACTACCATACTTCTCACAAAATTACCACCATACTTCTCACAATACTACTACCATACTTCTCACAATACTACTACCATACTTCTCACAATACTACCACCATACTTCTCACAATACTACTACCATACTTCTCACAATACTACTACCATACTTCTCACAATACTACTACCATACTTCTCACAATACTACTACCATACTTCTCACAATACTACTACCATACTTCTCCCAATACTACTACCATACTTCTCACAATACTACTACCATACTTCTCACAATACTACTACCATACTTCTCACAATACTACCACCATACTTCTCACAATACTACCACCATACTTCTCACAATACTACAACCATACTTCTCACAATACTACTACCATACTTCTCACAATACTTCTACCATATTTCTCACAATACTACTACCATACTTCTCACAATACTACCACCATACTTCTCACAATACTACCACCATACTTCTCACAATACTACCACCATACTTCTCACAATACTACTACCATACTTCTCACAATACTACTACCATACTTCTCACAATACTACTACCATACTACTCACAAAACTACCACCATATTTCTCACAATACTACCAGCATACTTCTCATAATACTACTACCATACTTCTCACAATACTACCACCATACTTCTCACAATACTACTACCATATTTCCCACAATACTACTACCATACTTCTCACAATACTACCACCATACTTCTCACAATGCTACCACCATACTTCTCACAATACTACTACCATACTTCTCACAATACTACTACCATACTTCTCACAATACTACCACCATACTTCTCACAATACTACCATTATACTTCTCACAATACTACTACCATACTTCTCACAATACTACTACCATACTTCTCACAATACTACTACCATACTTCTCACAATACTACTACCATACTTCTCCCAATACTACTACCATACTTCTCACAATACTACTACCGTACTTCTAACAATACTACTACCATACTTCTCACAATACTACCACCATACTTCTCACAATACTACTACCATACTTCTCACAATACTACTACCATACTTCTCACAATACTACCACCATACTTCTCACAATACTACTACCATACTTCTCACAATACTACTACCATACTTCTCACAATACTACTACCATACTTCTCACAATACTACTACCATACTCTCACAATACTACTACCATACTTCTCACAATACTACTACCACAATACTACTACTTCTCACAATACTACTACCATACTCTCACAATACTACTACCATACTTCTCACAATACTACTACCATACTTCTTACAATACTACCACCATACTTCTCACAATACTACTACCATACTTCTCACAATACTACTACCATATTTCTCACAATACTACTACCATACTTCTCACAATACTACCACCATACTTCTCACAATACTACTACCATACTTCTCACAATACTACTACCATACTTCTCACAATACTACTACCATACTTCTCACAATACTACTACCATACTTCTCACAATACTACTACCATACTTCTCACAATACTACTACCATACTTCTCACAATACTACTACCATACTTCTCACAATACTACTACCATACTTCTCACAATACTACCACCATACTTCTCACAATACTACTACCATACTTCTCACAATACTACTACCATACTTCTCACAATACCACAATACTACTACAATACTTCTCACAATACTACTACCATACTTCTCACAATACTACTACCATACTTCTCACAATACTACCACCATACTTCTCACAATACTACTACCATACTTCTCACAATACTACTACCATACTTCTCACAATACCACTACCATACTTCTCACAATACTACTACAATACTTCTCACAATACTACTACCATACTTCTCACAATACTACCACCATACTTCTCACAATACTACCACCATACTTCTCACAATACTACCACCATACTTCTCACAATACTACTACCATACTTCTCACAATACTACTACCATACTTCTCACAATACTACTACCATACTTCTCACAATACTACCACCATACTTCTCACAATACTACTACTATACTTCTACTACCACCATACTTCTCACAATACTACTACCATACTTCTCACAATACTACTACCATACTTCTCACAATACTACCACCATACTTCTCACAATACTACTACCATACTTCTCACAATACTACCACCATACTTCTCACAATACTACTACCATACTTCTCACAATACTACTACCATACTTCTCACAATACTACCACCATACTTCTCACAATACTACCACCATACTTCTCACAATACTACTACCATACTTCTCACAATACTACCACCATACTTCTCACAATACTACCACCATACTTCTCACAATACTACCACCATACTTCTCACAATACTACTACCATACTTCTCACAATACTACCACCATACTTCTCACAATACTACCACCATACTTCTCACAATACTACTACCATACTTCTCACAATACTACCACCATACTTCTCACAATACTACTACCATACTTCTCACAATACTACTACCATACTTCTCACAATACTACCACCATACTTCTCACAATACTACTACCATACTTCTCACAATACTACCACCATACTTCTCACAATACTACCACCATACTTCTCACAATACTACCACCATACTTCTCACAATACTACCACCATACTTCTCACAATACTACTACCATACTTCTCACAATACTACCACCATACTTCTCACAATACTGCCACCATACTTCTCACAATACTACTACCATACTTCTCACAATACTACCACCATACTTCTCACAATACTACCACCATACTTCTCACAATACTACTACCATACTTCTCACAATACTACCACCATACTTCTCACAATACTACTACCATACTTCTCACAATACTACTACCATACTTCTCACAATACTACCACCATACTTCTCACAATACTACCACCATACTTCTCACAATACTACCACCATACTTCTCACAATACTGCCACCATACTTCTCACAATACTGCCACCATACTTCTCACAATACTACCACCATACTTCTCACAATACTACCACCATACTTCTCACAATACTACCACCATACTTCTCACAATACTACCACCATACTTCTCACAATACTACCACCATACTTCTCACAATACTACTACCATACTTCTCACAATACTACCACCATACGTCTCACAATACTACCACCATACTTCTCACAATACTACCACCATACTTCTCACAATACTACCACCATACTTCTAGGCGACCATTCCTCCTTATGAAAAGAAATATAGAATAGTAAATTATAACAGAATAAAAATAAACAATTTTATTTAGAATATGCAAAAATAATAATAATATAAAATTTAAAACAAACATGAAATTTTCCTAAATGAAGCGAATAATGAAAAATAGATTACATGCAACACATGCAACACATGCAACACATGCAACATGTGTCTCAGTTTTCATGTTGTCGGTGTTGTATACCATTCTTGTACAAGCGAAGCTAATAAATACAACGGAGAGATGGTATTCCGATGTGACGATGGAGATGTTAAGAAGCTCTCAGGATTCACGATGTGTGAGCAAGAAGCCTGTGTGAGACGAGGTAGTCACTGGTGGTCGCGACTCTGGTATAAACTTCAGCCCCAGACTGAGACACAGACGCCAATAGTTGTTTCACTGAGGGAAGATGATGACTTTGTGTACTCTGTGGTGGTTGGCTGATGAGCTTTCATACCAACAGATGATCAGTTATGAACGGCGATGAAACACACTGCTTTGTACAGTTAGCGATGATAAGTTTCTGATGGTTCATAGATCAAGCTACTCGCCTGGTCTCGCCGGTGTCCAGTGACACAGTTTGGTCAAGGAGACTTGATAGAAAGAGAAAGTCAAGTAATGTCAACTCGTCAGGAAAGTCCCAAGTGAACTCCCACCGGGTGGAAAAAGATGGGGATTAGAAGTAACGATCCCCCCCCCCCTTTCCTTTCTGAACAGGCATTCATCCATTTATACTACCATCACCATTAATTCATGGTTCCACTCTTATCTGGTGAACTTATCCTTCACACGTCTCACCATGCTACCACCATACTTATACCACATTTCTCACCATGTCTGAAAATTAAGCATTAATATGCAATTTGCCCGGCAAATTCGGACGTGGAGGCAACGCGAGATGAGCTCGTTGAGGTAGGCAGTAAACCCGCATGTGGGCCTACACCAGATGATGCATTATTCTTCAACCAACTTTAAATTATAAGTCTAATATAGTGACGAAGCTTCTGTGGGCTTATGCATCATACCACCTCTTATGTATAGGTACTTAGGCTAAGTTAGATTTAGATATAGAGTACCCACTTGTACCAGCCTCCAGCGTGGGTGATACCCAGTCATCAGTCACAACGGGACGGGGAAAACGGCAAGTAACAGACTACCTATTATCGCGTTTTTTTTTATTTATTTTTTTCACAAGGCAAGTTAAAGAGGGTGACTTACCCTACACTAGGCTAGTATAGTGAAGAACATATACATTCGCTAATTACATAACATCGTCAATAAGACTATTCTTCACTGTCACGTTGCTAACGCCTCGGCGACTTCTCTAGTGGACAAAAACCCGGTGGATGTCAGTGTCTCATACACGTATCTTATGATGTTCATATCTGAAGCTATTAACATACAAAACCCCACACCTAACCTAAGCTAACTTAACCTAACCTAACTTAACATACAACCCCCACACCTAACCTAAGCTAACTTAACTTAACCTAACCTAACCAAACTTAACATACAACCCCCACACCTAACCTAAGCTAACTTAACCTAACCTAACCTAACCTAACTTAACATACAACCCCCACACCTAACCTAAGCTAACTTAACCTAACCTAACCTAACCAAACTTAACATACAACCCCCACACCTAACCTAAGCTAACTTAACCTAACCTAACCTAACCTAACTTAACATACAACCCCCACACCTAACCTAAGCTAACTTAACCTAACCTAACCTAACCTAACTTAACATACAACCCCCACACCTAACCTAAGCTAACTTAACCTAACCTAACCTAACCTAACTTAACATACAACCCCCACACCTAACCTAAGCTAACTTAACCTAACCTAACCTAACTTAACATACAACCCCCACACGTAACCTAAGGTAACTTAACCTAACCTAACCTAACCTAACTTAACATACAACCCCCACACCTAACGTAACCTAACCTAACCTAACCTGACCTAACCTAAGCTAACCTAACCTAAGCTAACGTAACCTAAACTAACCTAACCTAACCTAAGCTAAGCTAACCTAACCTAACCTAACCTAACCTAACCTAACCTAACCTAACCCCACACCTAACCTAATCTAGCCTAACGACTTCACTATACTTCTCACCATACTACCACCATACTTTTCACCATACTTCTACCATACTTCTCACCATACTTTTACCATACTTCTCACCATACTTCTACCATACTTCTCACCATACTTTTACCATACTTCTCACCATACTTCTACCATACTTCTCACCATACTTCTAACATACTTTTCACCACACTTCTACCATATTTTTCACCATACTACAATCATACTTTTACCATACGTCTTACCATACTGCCACCATACTGCCACCATACTTCTCACAATACTACCATCATGCTTCTGCCACACTACCATCATATTACCACCATACTTCTATCATACTACCACCATACCTCTAACATACTACCACCATACTTCTACCATACCACCACCATACTTGTACCATACTTCTACTATACTTCTACCATATTTCTATTGATATAACGAGTAGTGTGAAGAGGTTAGGATAGTTTATGTTAAGATCCGGTAGGTTGGGATCAAGTTGGATAACTTAGGTTAGGTAAATTAGGATGTTAATTTTGTAAGTTAATTTTGCAAGTTAGATTAAATATGTTAAGTGGGCCAGGTCAACTTAGATTAGTTTAAGTTAGGTTACGTTAGCATCAGTTTGGTTATTTAAACCTAACCTTAGATTAGGTTAATTTAAGGACACTGTAAATTAACCTAGATATACATGCAATTCACCACCCTCAAGGAAATAACATAAATAGGCGGCTTACGTCTGGCAGTAAGGGACACAAGGTAATCTCCTAGAGCGTCCGTAATCCCACGTAATCCTTACAGTCCAAGCTGCATTAGGGGTTGCCACGATGCATATATTCCGCCCTAATTGCTTAAGTTCCAGAATGACTTAATCAAGTCAAAAGTAGGAACATTCCCAGGCAAATTGTCCTCGACGGGAACCATCACCAGGAAAATGAAGAATTGTTTCATTAAATGAAAAAAAAATCCCACTTCAATGCAATGAAGGAAAAATGTTGAGATTTTTCATGATTGTAAATTGATGTTTTCTAAATATTTTGAGAGAATTAAAGTTTGCCATGTGTCATAGTGTTGTGTCATAGTGTTGTGTCATAGTGTTGTGTCATAGTGTTGTGTCATAGTGTTGTGTCATAGTGTTGTGTCATAGTGTTGTGTCATAGTGTTGTGTCATAGTGTTGTGTGTCATAGTGTTGTGTGTCATAGTGTTGTGTGTCATAGTGTTGTGTGTCATAGTGTTGTGTGTCATAGTGTTGTGTGTCATAGTGTTGTGTGTCATAGTGTTGTGTCATAGTGTTGTGTGTCATAGTGTTGTGTGTCATAGTGTTGTGTGTCATAGTGTTGTGTCATAGTGTTGTGTCATAGTGTTGTGTGTCATAGTGTTGTGTCATAGTGTTGTGTGTCATAGTGTTGTGTGTCATAGTGTTGTGTCATAGTGTTGTGTCATAGTGTTGTGTGTCATAGTGTTGTGTCATAGTGTTGTGTCATAGTGTTGTGTCATAGTGTTGTGTGTCATAGTGTTGTGTCATAGTGTTGTGTCATAGTGTTGTGTGTCATAGTGTTGTGTGTCATAGTGTTGTGTCATAGTGTTGTGTCATAGTGTTGTGTCATAGTGTTGTGTCATAGTGTTGTGTGTCATAGTGTTGTGTCATAGTGTTGTGTCATAGTGTTGTGTGTCATAGTGTTGTGTGTCATAGTGTTGTGTGTCATAGTGTTGTGTGTCATAGTGTTGTGTGTCATAGTGTTGTGTGTCATAGTGTTGTGTGTCATAGTGTTGTGTCATAGTGTTGTGTGTCATAGTGTTGTGTCATAGTGTTGTGTGTCATAGTGTTGTGTCATAGTGTTGTGTGTCATAGTGTTGTGTCATAGTGTTGTGTGTCATAGTGTTGTGTCATAGTGTTGTGTCATAGTGTTGTGTCATAGTGTTGTGTCATAGTGTTGTGTGTCATAGTGTTGTGTGTCATAGTGTTGTGTCATAGTGTTGTGTCATAGTGTTGTGTGTCATAGTGTTGTGTCATAGTGTTGTGTGTCATAGTGTTGTGTGTCATAGTGTTGTGTCATAGTGTTGTGTCATAGTGTTGTGTCATAGTGTTGTGTGTCATAGTGTTGTGTCATAGTGTTGTGTGTCATAGTGTTGTGTCATAGTGTTGTGTGTCATAGTGTTGTGTCATAGTGTTGTGTGCGCTAGAGTTGTGTGTCATAGTGTTGTGTGTCATAGTGTTGTGTCATAGTGTTGTGTGTCATAGTGTTGTGTCATAGTGTTGTGTGTCATAGTGTTGTGTCATAGTGTTGTGTGTCATAGTGTTGTGTCATAGTGTTGTGTGTCATAGTGTTGTGTCATAGTGTTGTGTGTCATAGTGTTGTGTCATAGTGTTGTGTGTCATAGTGTTGTGTGTCATAGTGTTGTGTGTCATAGTGTTGTGTGTCATAGTGTTGTGTGTCATAGTGTTGTGTGTCATAGTGTTGTGTGTCATAGTGTTGTGTGTCATAGTGTTGTGTGTCATAGTGTTGTGTCATAGTGTTGTGTGCGCTAGTGTTGTGTGTCATAGTGTCGTGTGTCATAGTGCTGTGTGTCATAGTGCTGTGTGTCATAGTGTTGTGTCATAGTGTTGTGTGTCATAGTGCTGTGTGTCATAGTGTTGTGTCATAGTGTTGTGTCATAGTGTTGTGTGCGTTAGTGTTGTGTGTCATAGTGTTGTGTGTCATAGTGCTGTGTGTCATAGTGCTGTGTGTCATAGTGTTGTGTGTCATAGTGTTGTGTCATAGTGTTGTGTGACATAGAGTTGTGTGTCATAGTGCTGTGTGTCAAAGTGCTGTGTGTCATAGTGTTGTGTCAAAGTGCTGTGTGTCATAGTGTTGTGTCATAGTGTTGTGTGCGATGGTGTTGTGTGTCACAGTGTTGTGTGTCATAGAGTTGTGTGTCATAGTGTTGTGTTATAGTGTTGTGTGCGATAGTGTTGTGTGTCATAGTGTTGTGTGTCATAGTGTTGTGTGTCATAGTGTTGTGTGTCATAGTGTTGTGTGTCATAGTGTTGTGTGTCATAGTGTTGTGTGTCATAGTGTTGTGTCATAGTGTTGTGTGTCATAGTGTTGTGTCATAGTGTTGTGTGTCATAGTGTTGTGTCATAGTGTTGTGTGTCATAGTGTTGTGTCATAGTGTTGTGTGTCATAGTGTTGTGTCATAGTGTTGTGTGTCATAGTGTTGTGTCATAGTGTTGTGTGTCATAGTGTTGTGTCATAGTGTTGTTTGCGCTAGTGTTGTGTGTCAAAGTGTTGTGTGTCACAGTGCTGTGTGTCATAGTGCTGTGTGTCACAGTGTTGTGTCATAGTGTTGTGTGACATAGTGTTGTGTCATAGTGTTGTGTCATAGTGTTGTGTGTCATAGTGTTGTGTCATAGTGTTGTGTGTCATAGTGTTGTGTCATAGTGTTGTGTGTCATAGTGTTGTGTCATAGTGTTGTATCATAGTGTTGTGTGTCATAGTGATGTGTGCGATAGTGTTGTGTGTCATAGTGTTGTGTCATAGTGTTGTGTGCGATAGTGTTGGGTGTCATAGTGTTGTGTGTCATAGTTTTGTGTGTCATAGTGTTGTGTTATAGTGTTGTGTGTCATAGTGCTGTGTGTCATAGTGTTGTGTGTCATAGTGTTGTGTGTCATAGTGTTGTGTGTCATAGTGTTGTGAGTCGTAGTGTTGTGTGTCATAGTGTTGTGTGCCATAGAGTTCTGTGTCAGTGTTGTGCGTGATAGTGTTCTGCGTCATAGTGTTCTGTGTCTTAGAGTTGTGTTTTAGTGTTGTGTGTTATAGTGTTGTGTCATAGTGTTGTGTGTCAGAGTGTTCTATGTCTTAGAGTTGTGTTATACTGGTTGTGTCGTAGTGTTGTGTGCCATAGTGTTGTGTGTCATAGTGTTGTGTGTCATAGAGTTGTGTATCAGAGTGTTCTGTGTCTTAGAGTTGTGTTATACTGGTTGTGTCGTAGTGTTGTGTGTCATAGTGTTGTGTGTCAGTGTTGTGTCATAGAGTTGTGTGTCATAGTGTTGTGTGTTTTAGTGTTGTGTCATAGTGTTGTGTGTCATAGAGCTGTGTGTCATAGTACTGTGTGTCATAATGTTGTGTGTCATAATGTTGTGTCATAGTGCTGTGTGTCATAGTGTTGCGTGTCTTAGTTTTGTGTCAAAGTGTTGTGTATCATAGTGATGTGTCATAGTGTTGTGTCATACTATTGTATGTCATAGTGTTGTGTGTCATGGTGTTGAGTGTCATAGTGTTGTGTGTCATAGTGTTGTGTGTCATTGTGTTGTGTGTCATAGTGCTGTGTCACAGTCTTGTGTGTCATAGCGTTGCATCATAGTGTTGTGTGTTATAGTGTTGTGTGTTATAGCATTGTGTGTCATAGTGCTGCGTCACAGTCTTGTGTGTCATAGTGTTGTGTCATAGTGATGTGTGTCATAATATTGTGTGACACTCTTGTGTGTCATAGTGCTGTGTCATAGTGTTGTGTGTCATAGTGTTGTGTCATAGTGTTTTGTGTCAAAGTGCTGTGCCACAGTGTTGTGTGTCATAGTGCTGTGTCACAGTCTTGTGTGTCATAATGTTGTGTGTCATAGTGTTGTGTCATAGTGTTGTATGTCATAGTGCTGTGTCATAGTGTTGTGTCATAGTGTTGTGTCATAGTGTTGTGTCATAGTGTTGTGTCATAGTGTTGTGTCATAGTGTTGTATGTCATAGTGTTGTGTGTCTTAGTTGTGTGTCACTGTGTTGTGTGTCATAGTGTTGTGTGTCCTAGCGTTACGTCATAGTGTTGTGTGTAATTGTACTGTGTCACAGTGTTGTATGACATAGTGTTGCGTTTGACAGTGTTGTGTGTCATAGTGTTGTGGGTCATAGTGTTGTGTCATAGTGTTGTGTGTCACAGTGCTGTGTCATAATGTTGTGTGTAATAGTATTGTGTATTATAGTGTTGTGTCATAGTGTTGTGTGTTATAGTGTAGTGTCATAGTGTTGTGTGTCACAGTGTTGTGTCATAGTGTTGTGTGTCAGAGTGTTGTGTCATACTGTTGTAAGTCATAGTGTTGTGTCATAGTGTTGTGTGTCACAGTCTTGTGTCATAGTATTGTATATCATAGTGCTGTGTCATAGTGTTGTGTGTAATAGTATTGTGTATTATAGTGTTGTGTCATAGTGTTGTGTGTTATAGTGTAGTGTCATAGTGTTGTGTGTCACAGTGTTGTGTGATAGTGTTGTGTGTCATAGTGTTGTGTCATACTGTTGTAAGTCATAGTGTTGTGTCATAGTGTTGTGTGTCATAGCGTTGTGTGTCATAGTGTTGTGTGTCACAGTGTTGTGTCAGTGTTGTGTGTCATAGTTTTGTGTCATAGTGTTGTGTGTCATAGTGTTGTGTCATAATGTTGTGTGTCATAGTGTTGTGCCGTAGTGTTGTGTGTCAGAGTGTTGTGTCATAGTGTTGTGTGTCAGAGCGTTGTGTGTCATAGCGTTGTCATAGTGCTGTGTGTCATAGTGCTGTGTGTCATATTGCTGTGTGTCATAGTGTTGTATCACAGAGTTGTGTGTCATACAGTTGTCTTATAGTGTTGTGTGTCATAGTGTCGTGTATTATAGTGTTAGGTGTCATAGTGTTGGGTGTCATAGTGTTGCGCGTCATAGTGCTGTGCGTCATAGTGTTGTGTCATATGGTTATGAGTCATAGTGTTGTGTGTCATAGTGTTGTGTCATACTGTCGTGTCATAGTGTTGTGTGTCACAGTGTTGCGTCATAGTGTTGAGTGTAATAGTGTTGTGTGTCATAGTGTTGTGTCATATTTTTGTGTGTCATACTGTTGTGTCATAGTGTTGTGTGTTATATTGATATGTGTCATAGTGTTGCGTCATGGTGTTGTGTGTTGTGTTGTGTGAGAGTGTTGTGTGTCATAGCATTGTGTGTCATAGTGTTGCATCATATTGTTGTGAGACATAGTGTTGTGTGTCATAGTGTTGTGTGTCATAGTGTTGTGTAATAGTGCTGTGTGTCATAGTGCTGTGTCATAGTGTTGTGTGTCATTGTGTTGTGGGTCATAGTGCTGTGCAATAGTGTTCTGTGTCATAGCGTTGTATCATAGTGTTGCATGACATAGTGCTGTGTCATAGTGTTGTGTGTCATAGTGTTGTGTGTCATAGTGCTGCGTCATAGTGTTGTGTGACATTGTGTTGTGTCATAGTGTTGCGTGTCATAGTGTTGTGTGTCATATTGTTGTTTGTCATAGTGTTGTGTCATAGTGTTGTGTGTCGAAGTGTTGCGTCATAGTGTTGTGTCATAGTGTTGTGTGTCATTGTGCTGTGTCATAGTGTTGTGTGTCATAGTGTTGTGTGTCATAGTGTTGTGTGTCATAGTGCTGTGTGTCATAGTGTTGTGTCATAGTGCTGTGTCATAGTGTTGTGTGTCATAGTGTTCTGTCATACTGTTGTGTCATAGTGTTGTGTGTCATAGTGTTGTGCGCCATAATATTGTGTTATAGTGTTTTGTGTCATAGTGTTGTGTGTCATAGTGTTGTGTGTCATAGTGTTGTGTCATAGCGCTGTGTGTCATAGTGTTGTGTGTCATAGTGTTGTGTGTCATAGTGTTTTGTGTCATAGTGTTGTGTGTCATAGTGTTGTGTGTCATAGTGTTGTGTCATAGTGCTGTTTGGGATAGTGTTGTGTGTCATAGTGTTTTGTCACAGTGTTGTGTCACATTGAAGTGTCATAGCATTGTGTCTTAGTATTGTGTGTCATAGTGTGGTGTGTCATAGTGTTGTGTGTCACAGTGTTGTGTGTCATAGTGTTATGTCATAGTCTTGTGTCATAGTGTTGTGTGTCATAGTGTTGTGTCATAGTGTTGTGTCATAGTGTTGTGTGTCATAGTGCTGTGTCACAGTGTTGTGTCACAGTTTTGTGTGTCGTAGTGTTGAGTGTCATAGAGTTGTGTGTCATAGTGTTGTGTGTCATAGTGTTGTGTGTCATAGTGTTGTGTGTCATAGTGTTGTGTGTCATAGTGTTGTGTGTCATAGTGTTGTGTGTCATAGTGTTGTGTCATAGTGTTGTGTGTAATAGTGTTGTGTGTCATAGTGTTGTGTGTCATAGTGTTGTGTGTCATAGTGTTGTGTGTCATAGTGTTGTGTGTCATAGTGTTGTGTGTCATAGTGTTGTGTGTCATAGTGTTGTGTGTCATAGTGTTGTGTGCCATAGTGTTGTATGTCAGTGTTGTGTGTCATATTGTTGTGTTACAGTGTTGTGTGTCATAGTGTTGTGTGTCATAGTGTTGTGTCATAGTGTTGTGTGTCATAGTGTTGTGTGTCATAGTGTTGTGTCATAGTGTTGTGTGTCATAGTGTTGTGTGTCATAGTGTTGTGTCATAGTGTTGTGTGTCATAGTGTTGTGTCATAGTGTTGTGTCATAGTGTTGTGTGTCATAGTGTTGTGTGTCATAGTGTTGTGTCATAGTGTTGTGTCATAGTGTTGTGTCATAGTGTTGTGTCATAGTGTTGTGTCATAGTGTTGTGTCATAGTGTTGTGTCATAGTGTTGTGTCATAGTGTTGTGTCATAGTGTTGTGTCATAGTGTTGTGTGTCATAGTGTTGTGTCATAGTGTTGTGTGTCATAGTGTTGTGTGTCATAGTGTTGTGTGTCATAGTGTTGTGTGTCATAGTGTTGTGTGTCATAGTGTTGTGTGTCATAGTGTTGTGTGTCATAGTGTTGTGTGTCATAGTGTTGTGTGTCATAGTGTTGTGTGTCATATTGTTGTGTGTCGTAGTGTTGTGTGTCATAGTATTGTGTGCCATACTGTTCTGTGTCAGTGTTGTGTGTGATAGTGTTCTGTTTCTTAGAGTTGTGTTACAGTGTTATGTGTTATAGTGTTGTGTCATAGTGTTGTGTGCGATAGTGTTGTGTGTCATAGTGTTGTGTGTCATAGTGCTGTGTGTCATAGTGTTGTGTGTCAGAGTGTTCTGTGTCTTAGAGTTGTGTTATACTGGTTGTGTCGTAGTTTTGTGTGTCATAGTGTTGTGTGTCAGTGTTGTGTCATAGTGTTGTGTGTCATAGTGTTGTGTGTTTTAGTGTTGTGTCATAGTGTTGTGTCTCATAGTGCTGTGTGTCATAGTGTTGTGTGTCATAATGTTGTGTCATAGTGTTGTGTGTCATAGTGTTGTGTGTCTTAGTTTTGTATCATAGTGTTGTGTATCATAGTGTTCTGTGTCATAGTGTTGTGTCATACTATTGTATGTCATAGTGTTGTGTGTCATGGTGTTGAGTGTCATAGCGTTGTGTGTCATAGTGTTGTGTGTCATTGTGTTGTGTGTCACAGTGCTGTGTCACAGTCTTGTGTGTCATAGCGTTGCATCATAGTGTTGTGTCATTGTACTGTGTCATAGAGTTGTGTGTCATAGTGTTGTGTGTTATAGCATTGTGTGTCATAGTGCTGCGTCACAGTCTTGTGTGTCATAGTGCTGTGTCACAGTCTTGTGTGCCATAGTGTTGTGTCATACTGTTGTGTGTCATAGTATTGTGTGACAGTGTTGTGTGTCATAGTGTTGTGTCATAGTGTTGTGTGTCAAAGTGCTGTGTCATAGTGTTGTGTGTCATAGTGCTGTGTCACAGTCTTGTGTGTCATAATGTTGTGTGTCATAGTGTTGTGTCATAGTGTTGTATGTCATAGTGCTGTGTCATAGTGTTGTGTGTAATAGTGTTGTGTATTATAGTGTTGTGTCATAGTGTTGTGTCATAGTGTTGTGTCATAGTGTTGTGTCATAGTGTTGTATGTCATAGTGTTGTGTGTCTTAGTTGTGTGTCACTGTGTTGTGTGTCATAGTGTTGTGTGTCACAGCGTTACGTCATAGTGTTGTGTGTAATTGTACTGTGTCACAGTGTTGTGTGACATAGTGTTGTGTGTCATAGTATTGTGTGACAGTGTTGTGTGTCATAGTGTTGTGTGTCATAGTGTTGTGTCATAGGGTTGTGTGTCACAGTGCTGTCTCATAATGTTGTGTGTCATAGTGCTGTGTCACAGTCTTGTGTGTCATAGTGTTGTATATCATAGTGCTGTGTCATAGTGTTGTGTGTAATAGTGTTGTGTATTATAGTGTTGTGTCATAGTGTTGTGTGTTATAGTGTTGTGTCATAGTGTTGTGTGTCATAGTGTTGTGTCATAGTGTTGTGTGTCATAGTGTTGTGCCATACTGTTGTAAGTCATAGTGTTGTGTCATAGTGTTGTGTGTCATAGTGTTGTGTGTCACAGTGTTGTGTCAGTGTTGTGTGTCATAGTTTTGTGTCATAGTGTTGTGTGTCATAGTGTTGTGTATCATAGTGTTGTGTCATAGTGTTGTGTGTCATAGTGTTGTGTCATAATGTTGTGTGTCATAGTGTTGTGCCGTAGTGTTGTGTGTCATAGTGTTGTGTCATAGTGTTGTGTGTCAGAGTGTTGTGTGTCATAGTGTTGTGTCATAGTGCTGTGTGTCATAGTGCTGTGTGTCATAGTGTTGTGTCACAGTGTTGTGTGTCATACTGTTGTCTTATAGTGTTGTGTGTCATAGTGTCGTGTATTATAGTGTTAGGTGTCATAGTGTTTGGTGTCATAGTGTTGCGCGTCATAGTGCTGTGCGTCATAGTGCTGTGTCATATGGTTATGAGTCATAGTGTTGCGTGTCATAGTGTTGCGTGTCATAGTGTTGTGTCATACTGTCGTGTCATAGTGTTGTGTGTCACAGTGTTGCGTCATAGTGTTGAGTGTCCCAGTGCTGTTTGTCACAGTGTTGTGTCATAGTGTTGTGTGTCATAGTGTTGTGTCATATTGTTGTGTGTCATACTGTTGTGTCATAGTGTTGTGTGTTATATTGATATGTGTCATAGTGTTGTGTCATGGTGTTATGTGTTGTGTTGTGTGATAGTGTTGTGTGTCATAGTATTGTGTTTCATAGTGTTGCGTCATTGTGTTGTGAGACATAGTGTTGTGTGTCATAGTGTTGTGTGTCAGTGTTGTGTCATAGTGCTGTGTCATAGTGTTGTGTCATAGTGTTGTGTGTCATAGTGTTGTGTGTCATTGTGTTGTGGGTCATAGTGCTGTGTCATAGTGTTGGGTGCCATAGCGATGTATCATAGTGTTGCGTGACATAGTGCTGTGTCATAGTGTTGTGTGTCACAGTGCTGTGTCATAGTTTTGTGTGACATTGTGTTGTGTGACATTGTGTTGTGTTGTGTCATAGTGTTGTGTCATAATGTTGTTTGTCATAGTGTTGTGTGACAGTGTTGTGTGTCATAAAGTTGTTTGTCATAGTGTTGTGTCATAGTGTTGTGTGTCGAAGTGTTGCGTCATAGTGTTGTGCCACAGTGTTGTGTCATAGTGTTGTGTGTCATAGTGCTGTGTCATAATGTTGTGCGCCATAGTATTGTGTTATAGTGTTTTGTGTCATAGTGTTGTGTGTCATAGTGTTGTGTGTCATAGTGTTGTGTGTCATAGTGTTGTGTCATAGTGCTGTGTGTCATAGTGTTTTGTCACAGTGTTGTGTCACATTGAAGTGTCATAGCATTGTGTCTTAGTATTGTGTGTCATAGTGTGGTGTGTCATTGTGTTGTGTCATAGTGTTGTGCGTTATACTGTTGTGTCATAGTGTTGTATGTCATAGTGGTGTGTCATAGTGTTGTGTCTTTGTATTGTGTGTCATAGTGTAGTGTGTCATTGTCTTCTGTCATAGTGTTGTGTGTCATAGTGTTGTGTGTTATAGTCTTGTGTGTTATAGTGTTGTGTCATAGTGTTGTGTGTCATAGAGTTGTGTGTCATAGCGCTGTGTGTCATAGTGCTGTGTGTCATAGTGTTGCGTCATAGAGTTGTGTGTCATAGAGTTGTGTCATAGCATTGTGTGTCATAGTGTTGTGTGTCGTAGTGTTGTGTGTCATATTGTTGTGTTACAGTGTTGTGTGTCATAGTGTTGTGTGTCGTTGTGTGTCATAGTGTTGTGTCAGTGTTGTATGTCAGTGTTGGGTGTCATAGTGTTGTGTCATAGTGTTGTGTGTCATAGTGTTGTGTCATACTTTTTTGTCATAGTGTTGTGTCATAGTGTTGTGCATCATAGTGTTGTATCACAGTGTTGTGTCATAGTGTTGTGTGTCACAGTGTTGTGTGTCATAGTGTTGTGTCATAGTCTTGTGTCATAGTGTTGTGTGTCATAGTGTTGTGTCATAGTGTTGTGCCATAGTGTTGTGTGTCATAGTGTTGTGTCATAGTGTTGTGTGTCATACTGCTGTGTCACAGTGTTGTGTCACAGTGTTGTGTGTCGTAGTGTTGTGTGTCATAGAGTTGTGTGTCATAGTGTTGTGTCATAGTGTTGTGTGTCATAGTGTTGTGAGGGTCTTGTGAATCACGGTGGCACCTGCTGGAGCCCTAGTGTTGTCCGTGAGGTAGGGACTTTGTTTTTTCAGGTGGCATTCTTTTCCTAGAGACGAAGGTTCTCTCACGCTACTTGAGCACAGTGCTATTGGGGGACCAACTCTATGCTCTTATTAATGACCTAAACTGAATTTAATTTAGCTATCGAGATACCCATGTATACATCCACTCTAGCCATCTGGCATTCTTCCAGCATTAAAGATGCCATGACTCCATCAGGGTGGCTGGCAGGCGAGACTTGGGCTCCATGTCAGCTGGGCACTATGCTGAGGCAAAACTTATGATGACCTGGCAGACTGCGGAACTCCTAACATGCCATGCTTTGTTGAAAAAAGCATAAAATACCAGCAGGTTGATGATTAAGACACATGTGCAGCAGTTCAGCTCCGTGAAGCCGAACTCTTCTCCAGGCTGAGCGACTGACGACCTCAGATACATTTTCTCCAAGACTGACGAACTGATGACATGAACCTCGTTACGCTACTATACCTACTGTTTTTGTATTTGACTGAAGAAGCTACTATGCAGGCGAAACGTTTAAACAATAAAGACCCCAACACTTGTACAAGTGTCTTAATCACGCATCCACAGCTACAATGTGATACCACAACACAATAACGCAGTCACAGTGGAACACCACAATACAGCAACACAATCGCAGTGTAACACCACAACACACAACCAGACACACAGTATAACACCACAACACAGCGTAACAAACACAATGTAACACCACAACACAGCTCCACAGACACAGTGTAACACAACATCACAGCGCCACAGACACATTGTAACACCACAACACAATGCCAGAGGCACAATGTAGCACCTCAACACAGCCCCACAGTGTAACACTACACCACAGCACCACAGACGCAGCACGAGAAGGGCGGGAGAAGCCAAACTACAAAAGAGGAGATTGCACAGGCATGGGGAATTTCCTCCATGAGGTACAGTGGGAAGGAGAACTGGTGGGAAAAACAGTAAACGAAATGATGGAATACATGGCCACAAAGTTTAAGGAGGCAGAGGAGAGGTTCGTATCCGAGGGCAACAGAAACAATGGGAAGATGAAAACGAGTCCTTGGTGCATCTAAAGGTGTAAAGACCAAATCTAAGTGCACTAGAGAACGGAAAAATTATTGAAGACAATGAACCCTAGAACATAAGGAGATTAGCCGAAGAGCCTGAAGCAAATACACATGGATAAGGAAGGAGGCCCAGCGGCAATACGAGTATGACATAGTATCGAAAGCCAAATGAGATCCAAAGGAAAACAACAGTCAAGGACCAGGTAATCAGGCTGAGAAAGGATGGGGAGATGACAAGAAACTACCAAAAAGTATGTGAAGAACTCAACAGAAGATTTAAGAAAGTATTTTCACTGGTGACAGAAAAAACTCCAACAAACCGGGATGGAAGGGAACACCAACGCAACCGAGGAGATTCCTCAAAGGCAGTGGGACCGGACATCTCTCCATGGGTTATTAGAGAGAGGAAGCAGAAGCGCTGTGTGTGTACAACTAACAAAAATCTTTAACACCTCTATCAAAACAGGGCAACTACCTGAAGTGTGGAAGACAAACAAATGTAGTCCCAATTTTTAAAAAAGGAGACAGGCAGCATTACCCTACAGACCAGTGTCACTGATATGTATAGTATGTAAAGTCATGGAGAAGCTTATCAGGAGAAGACTGGTGGAGCACCTTGAAAGAAATGAGCTTATACACGAAAATCAGCACGTTTTCAGGGAAGGAAAATCCTGTGTCACAAACCTACTAGAGTTTTACATAGGGTGACAAAAGACAGGAGAGAGAGACGGGGGGGGGGGAAGGGTGGTCTGCATTTTCTTGGACTGTAAAAAAGCTTTCGACACAGACACAGTTCCGCACCAGAGAATAGTGCAAAAACTAAAGCAGGCAGGAACAACAGAAAAGACACTGCAGTGGAACAGGAAATACCTAACAGGAAGGAAACAACGAGTAATGGTACGTGACGAAGTGTCAGAGTGAGCTCATGTGAAGAGCGGGGTTAAACAAAGGCTGGTGCTGTTTCTGGTATATGTGAACGATATGACGGAAGGAATAGTTTCAGAGGGTTCTGGACAGGCTACAAACCTGGTCCAACAAATGGCTCCTGGAGTTTAACCCGATTAAGTGCAAAGTCAAAGAAGATCGCAGAGTACATATAATAGGGTCAAAGGCTGCAAACCTCACTCAAGGAAAATAATCTTTCGGTGAGTATCATACCAAGTACATCTGAGGTGTACATAAACCAAATAACTGCTGCATCATGTGGGGGAATGGCAAACCTAAGAATATAGTTTCGACACCTGAGTATGGAGTCATCGAAGACTGTACACCGTGTACGTCAGGCTCATATTGCAGCACAACTATGGAACCCCACACCTGATCAAGCACGTCAAGAAATTAGAGAAAGTGCAAGGGTTTGTAACAAGACTAGTCCCGGAGATAAGGGGTATGTCCTACGAGGAAACGTTGAGGAAAATCAACGTGGCAACACTGGAGGACAGGATGGATAATGGGAAAGTGATACGACACACAAAACACTGAGAGGAATTGACCAAGTGGATAGGGACAGAATGTTACAGAGAAGGGACACAACAACAAGGGGACTCAGATGAGTCACAGAGATATTAGAAAGTATTTCTTCAGTCATAGAGTTGTCAGGAAGAGAAACAATCTGGTGAGTGATGTAGTGGAAGCTGGGTCCATATACAGCTTTGTGAAGTGGTATGATATAGCTCTTGCAGCAGGGACAGAGAGTGACCTAGTAGCGACCAGCGAAGAGGCGGGGCCAGAAGTTGTGAAACGACCCCTGCAACCACAAACAGGTGAGTACAACACAGCAACACAGACACAGTGTAACACCACAACACATAGTGAAACACAACACAGATACAGTGTGACACACAACACAACACTACAGATAAAGTGTAACACCACAACAGACACTGTAACACCACAACACAACACCACAACACACAGTGTAACATCAAAACACAGCACCACAGACACAGTGTAACATCACAACACAGACACAGTGTAACACCGCAACACAACACCACAGACACAGTTTAACACCACAACACAACACCACAGACACAGTGTAGCACCAGAACACAGACACAATGTAACACCAGAACACAGACACAAACACCAGGACTCAGACACAATGTAACACCAGAACACAGACACCTTGTAACGCCACAACACAACAGACACAGTTTAACACCAGAACACAGACACAGTATACCACCAAAACACACAGTATAACATCACAACACAGCGCCACTTTTAACACCTCAGTAATCAATCTCACCCTCTCCTCATTTGCATAATAACCTTCTCTCCAGCTTCTTTCCTTTTGCTTCAACAAACGAGATTAAGTCAAGGATGGCAAGGGCAATTTTGCTGCTAATCTGTGCAATCATTGTAGCGTGTTGCAGGAGCCGGTGAGACCATTGTGGCGTGTTTCAGGAACTGCTGGGACCATTGTGGCGTGTTGCAGGGGCTGCTGAGACCCTCAGAGTGCAACCTCTCTATCTCACACTCAGTATATATATATATATATATATATATATATATATATATATATATATATATATATATATATATATATATATATATATATATATATATATATATATATATATATATATATATATATATATATATTTTTATTATTATCACACCGCAATAAGATCACAGTAAACAGGTGATTTCAGAATATGCAAAACAACCACTCTGAAAGAATAGAGAAATTCCAAGCGCTTTCGTGACTACTCACATTATCAAGGAACTATGAAAGTAAAGCATCCAAGGAAGCTATATAAGGGGTCTGGCCAGCACCTCACTATCAGATCCCACAACGGTTAAACACCTGACGCGCGCCGACCCAACTTGGATAGGTCCTTTGCACAACTCACCCACAAACTTGGGTAGAATAGTTTGTGGGTGAGTTGTGCAAAGGACCTATCCAAGTTGGGTCGGCGCGCGTCAAGTGTTTAACCGTTGTGGGATCTGATAGTGAGGTGCTGGCCGACCCCTTATATAGCTTCCTTGGATGCTTCACTTTCATAGTTCCTTGATAATGTGAGTAGTCACGAAAGCGCTTGGAATTTCTCTATTCTTTCAGAGTGGTTGTTTTGCAGCATATATATATATATATATATATATATATATATATATATATATATATATATATATATATATATATATATATATATATATATATATATACATATATATATATATATATATATATATATATATATATATATATATATATATATATATATATATATATATATATATATATATATATATATATATATAGGAATGGGGAATGCAAGTGACAGGTGATGGTGAGGTGAAGGCATGAGGTCACTCAACTACTGTGTCGCACAGCAGCCGAGTAGCAGCACGTAGCAGTATTATGCTAGAGTTGTTGAGATGTAATAGCTGTCAGCTCTTTGTTCTGCTGTGATGGGTGAAGCAATTAAGACTACATTTGTTCTGCTGCAAGTATTACCGTTGGCTTCTCTGTGTGTCATTTGAGCAGTGTACAACACACTTATTGCAAGTGTCGTCTCTGATGCAAACATATTTGTATTCATGAACATGGGTGGAAAGATTACTCCCATTTCTCCCAGGTAGATCTTGTTGCTGCCCCTGCATGGTGTAGTGTACACTCCTGCTGCACTGTTGAATGTATCATAGGGATCGTTCTTCCTGGTGAAGCCTCAGATGGATGACGTAGTTACTATAGCTACGATGGATAACGTGGTTATTACAGCTGCAATGGGCGACATGGTTATTGTAGCTACGATGGACGACATGGCTATTGCAGCTACGATGATGTTAATTCTGAAATGAGCCTACGTAGCGTTGTTGTTCCCTTCTCCAGGTGGAATCAATAATCGTTGCTTTTCTGTAGATGGGGTGTTGGTAGAGGCGAGTGCTTGTAATTGTGCATAAAGTAGGGAGGAAAATGTGCGTAAAATCACGGGTAATGGAATGGAATTCTTCTAGGAATTCGTGAGTGAAGACAGTTAAAAATGCGGCGACCATGTCTTCTGGTGCGAGTGCCGTGGTGAAAGTACAAATAAGTAAGGTCATCTAAATTTGTAGGCTATATTTTGTAAATTTATTGGGTGACCTGTACAAAAGAGCATTAAGAAGTGCAAGTCTACGTTTATTTTGTGGTTGAATAGTGAATTTGATAGTAGCTTCGTCGTTGTTTCCTAAATTTCGCGGGATACATGACCAGACTGTCATCGACATCTGAGCTCTGTGACTATATTACACAAGATGTTGAGAAAATCTTGTCTCCAGATTTTTTATTTAAATATTGGCCAGGATTGCACTCAGCTAACTTACAATAGCTTGGTCGAAGTAATACTTGAAAAAATGTTTTCATATTTAAATTAGTTGAAGTTAACAGTTACCTTTATGAAGCTATGAAGTCAGGGTGCCGCCATTACGTTTGACTATGTCACTAACATCGACATACTCAACGATATCAGTTGAATGACTTTATACTCACATGTTTGTTTATTCATAATGGTGATGTCATTAATGAGTGCAGGGGGGACTCCCGAGTATTTAAGCTAAGCGGGACTAATGGTAACTTACATGTGGGATAGATTACTGGCTAGGTATCCCGGTAGTCTATGTGGGGAAATTTCCTTTACCTTTGAGTTGACCGATTGGAATCCCAGGAGTGTGTCTCTGGGAGAGCGCTCGACCTGGCTGGTCTAGAATCTCCTGGCAACAGGAACATTAGTTTCTTACCTTATTCAGAACCACGATGAAGGAAGCGGCGTATTTCACTGGTCAACAACCAAAATGCTTCTAAGACCAGAGTAGCAATTTCCAACTAATTTTAGGTTACTGATTATGAATATCATGGCTAAAATTGTTTGTTAATTCTACTTTTCAGTGTACACCTACGTGTCACAACAGGTTCCAACTGGCTTGCGGCAGTGAGTTTCTTACCACACTCACAGTCTCACTGACCTTCATTATTGTTCCAGCAGTCATAGAAGGTGGTTGTGATGTGCAAGTTTATATTCTGAGGTGAAAAGTGGGTGATTTTCTTAGCCAGACAGGGCGGATACACCAAGTACTGCTGTTTTCTGTATGAATGGGACAGCCGTGCAAGAGGTTCCCACTACATCAGGAGAGACTGGCCACCTCGTCAATCATTGGAACCTGGGATGAAAAATGTTCAACATCCACCTCTCATTGAACCAAACAAAATTTTGCTACCACCACTACACATAAAACCGTGGCTCATGAAAAACTTTGCAAAAGCTATGGACAAATCCGGTCAGGGATTCAAGTATTTAACATAAAAATTCTCCTCACGACGCTAAGATAAGAGAGGGAGTCGTCAATGGCCCTCAGATTCGAGAGCTTCTTAAAGATGGTGATTTTGAATCAGACCTTCATGGGGAGGAGAAAGCTGCTTGGGAAGCATTCAAGTTAGTGGCGAAGGGATTTCTCGGAAACAGAAGGGAAGACAACTATGAAGAATTAGTGGAAAACCTCATCAAGGCTTACAAGAACATGGGATGTAACATGTCACTTAAAATCCACTTTTTGAACTCATATTTAGACTTTTTTTTTCCAGCGAACTGTGGAGCAGTTAGTGACGAACATGGTGAAAGGTTTCACCAAGATATTTCAACAATGAAAAATGGTACCATGGCCAATGGGGCACAAGAATGCTTGCAGACTATTGCTGGACATTGACAAGAGATAATTCTTCAGCCCACTATAAGCATCAAGCAAAAAGGCAGAGAGTAGGTACGGATTAGAGTTCAAAACATACTGACACATATTGTACGTTATATAAAATAATCAAATATTACATGTATCGTATCTTTAAACCTATAGCCAATAAGTGTTTTTCAAGGTGATATTTGGATTTAGGACATGGAGATACATAAGAATTTACTAATCTCATTTAAGAAATATACAACCTTTCAAAAATTGTTGACCAGTGTTTTCTGTATTAAGATCTTGGTGCAATCATCCAGGTGTGGCTCTGTGATGGGTTGATGGGTGTTAGTATCGTTCAGAAATTCGAGGGTTTTGTTGTTGTAATCACTTGTGTTAGGGATTACAACACCAACTTCTTTGTAAGTTGCCAAGCGGAGTATACTGTCGCTAAGGGCCAGGTGCTTGAAAGCTGTGAAATATCTTGATGGAATGAGAGGAGACTTAAGTTTAGTACCAGCAGTAGTAACTATGCCTTGTAAAAACGCTTTCTAGAAGACAAAATCACTAAAAGTATTTCTAGTGATGGTGTCGAGAAGATTTTCTTACGGACTCCGTCGTAAATTTGAGACCCACAAAAGAAAGTTTTAGTTTCTGTGGCAGTAAGAGTGTGTGAAAGAAGACTGCTACCTGTCTCTGGCTGCCCCATGTGGCTCCATTTGCTACCAGTGCGCATTTGTTGTGTGTGAGCTCCAGTCCGTGATGCAGGTTAGTACTACTGGGTGTGCTGAGAATAACCTCAGCAGAGCGGTTATCAGGAGGAGAAAGGGTGGCACGGAGGACAGCAGTCTATGTAGACGTATTGAGACTGTCGTAGTTCATCTGCGCTTTTTGGGAGACAGGCGAGGACGGCAGGTTAGAAAGAATGTGTATGTTAGTTATTGTGGGGTAGATCAACGGGTGATCAATTTGAAGAGGCAATCATTAAGAATTTATATTGATTGCAAAGACTGCATTTTCAATAGACATGAAAGATATATTTTGTATTTGATGTCCTTTGTGTGATACGATGTCTGATAAATGAAATTAGAAAATATAATGGTATCGAAAATATTGAAGAAAGAATACCAGTGAATACACTAAGGACGTATTTACTGTGCACGTTTTGGTCCGGAAACTATGGTCATTCCAATGATAAGGGAGAATGAGAAAGCACAGTGCATAAATTATTGAGAATGCAAGGCACAGGTGATGGCCAGGTGGCATCCAAGAAGCAGTAGTATTACTGTTGCTGAGACGTAGTAGTTGTCAGCTCTTGGTTCTACAATGATGGAAGTAACAGCCAATGAGGCTTCCATACAACTCCAGCTATTCCTGTTAGGCTCTCTGTATATTATTTCTGCGTTATTCTTGTCCAGGAAATTGCTCTCTTCGGACCTGTGTACAAAACAGATTGTGTCGTCTCTGTTACTAACTTAGTTGTCTTCTTCAACACACTTGTTGAAGAACACAGATTCCAGTTTCATACAGAAAACAAAAGTCCAGTTTTTCTTACAGGATTGTTGAAAATTTGGAATAGAAAATAACTTAGAAAAGATTGTTTTTAATATTTAAAACCACTTTATTGTAGACCGGTCATAAACTAAGCTACTGTTTTTTCCTTCGTTGTGTTTTTGCTTAATACTTGATAATGCCTCATCAGATCGGCTTCAAATTTCTTATACCAATGAGCTATAACGAAGGTAATTTTTATGAAGGTTTTGGGATAAGCAGGTATCTTTCTTTTCAGTTTCTTGAGGCTATTCCTGATTTTGATTTCTGTTCAGTAACTTCAGAAAGCCTCTTCTGATCGGCTTCAAACTTTCAACACTAGTGAATTCAACTCAGAAAAGAGTTCGAATTGTTACTGGATTATGTAGAAGCCAATTTCTCTAATTATACTTTAAAAGCTTAATTTTTCCATGAATTAACTTCAGTAAGTTTCTTCTGAACTGCCTGAACCTTAAATGGTAAACACATCTCAGGAAGAGGATGATACTTGTTAAGTTTAGACTGAGTCGGTGCAAATTTGCCAGTTTGTTAACATAGTTAACAAACTGGGAATTATTGGATTCTCTATAATTGCTGCACAATGTCTCGTCTGGTTGGCTTCGAACACTCAGCATTGGATATTTTTTCCCTCAAAGAAAGATTAAGTCAGATTATTATGATTGTGATAGATTTAATTTGACAAATTTATTAAACAAATTGTTTTCCGTGAAATAATGGAGAACGACTCTTCTGGTCGGCCTCGTCTGGACTAATACTACGTCGTATAAGTGCCAGTTTCGTATGATTGGCTTCACATTCTAACAACGTTTGACTGGGTTCTCTTTCACCCGTTGGCCCTTTTGAATGTTGATTTACAGCTTCTGAACTTTTTTTTAAGGACGTTAAGGTACTGATGTTAGGTTTCTTAAACGTGATGATCTTCAATTCCCGAGCCTCATGAAGGTGTTGATTTCTAGCTCCTGGAGCTCTTAAGAAGGTGGAATTATTGTTCACAAATTTGTTGAGGGAGTTATGCTATAGTTTGACGAATTAGTCACTTGTGCAACACTTGCGTATGTTTATTGTGGAAACGTTTCGCCAGCCAGTGACTTCCTCAGTCCAATACTGAGAAGAATGGTTAAATATCAGAAGTTTGAGATAATCAGTCCCTCAGCCTGGAGTCGAAGTGTTCAGTCCATCAGTCTTGAAAAGATTGATGGACTGGTCACATAGACTCCAGGCTGAGGGACTGATGACCTCAAACTCCTGATGTTTAACTATTCATCTCTGTATTGAACTGAAGAAGTCACTGGCTGGCGAAACGTTTCCACAATAAAAGTACCTAAGCGTTTCAGAAGTGTCTAATTCATCAAGGTGTCGGTTCTATGAAGCGTTATCTGCACGGTATATCTTCTGTCTCCTAAGTGTTTTGAGATGCAGCTGCTGGGTGTCTTGCACGTAGAATAAAAAGCTACAGTTCCGTGGCTGGAACAGTTCGTCGAACAACATCATTTGCGAGGGGAACCTCGGGATGGCTTGTCCGTCCATTCTGCATTGATATACAGGTGGCTGTTGTCAGGTGATACACGGAATGCTTCTCTCCTGATCGCCAGAGAGCGTTAGACACCTTTGGACTCCGTTGGGAACTATTCTTGAAGACTATTTTTACCTAGCAGACTACTTAAAACTGATTTCAGCATCAGCAGGAGATTCAGACACACAGCTGCAAGCAATCTGGGCTATGCAAATGAAGTAGCTTTCTGAATCCCACCAACCACGACCAAAACACGTTGGGAACACCAGGAAAGAGCAGTATTAGCGAGGCGGTGATCATCGCCACACTCTCCACCAGCTTTCTTAACCTACACGCCACATTTTCACAATTTAACTCCAAGACTTTGACACTTTAGCAGTTAAAGATGCAGTTTGGAGCAGCGGCAACAGCAGCGGGAGTTAAGAATACTGCAGAGCAGTTTTTGTTCTCATCTTATGTCAAGAGAAGTTAATGAAGTTTTAGTTGCCTCCTCTTCTTTCTTTCTCTGTCTCTGTCTCTGTCTGTCTGTCTGTCTGTCAGTCTGTCTGTCTGTCTGTCTGTCTGTCTCTCTCTCTCTCTCTCTCTCTCTCTCTCTCTCTCTCTCTCTCTCTCTCTCTCTCTCTCACACACACTCTCTGGTGTTGTATATTCTTTACTTCTCTGCATTTTTGAGATTTTCTCCCTATATATCTTTTTAGTGGGGGATAATAAGGGTGTTGGGTAATGGGGTTTAAAGTCTATCGACTACACAAGGGTCATTAAGACTGCTTGAACCTGTTCATCACAAGTCACGACACTTTTAATCCATAATATAAAAAATGAAATAAGCTCTCAGTCTCTATACACTGAGAGATATACACCTCTAAGCATATATACTGAAAGATACATATCTCTCAGTGTATATTCACTGAGAAACATACATTTCGACATACTGTATATACACTGGGAGATATTTACTCATACAGTAACACAGCCTCATACAGTAACACAGCCTCATACAGTAACACAGCCTCATACAGTAACACAGCCTCATACAGTAACAGCCTCATACAGTAACACAGCCTCATACAGTAACACAGCCTCATACAGTAACACAGTCTCATACAGTAACACCGCCTCATACAGTAGCCTCATACAGTAGCCTCATACAGTAGCCTCATACAGTAGCCTCATACAGTAGCCTCATACAGTAGCCTCATACAGTAGCCTCATACAGTAGCCTCATACAGTAGCCTCATACAGTAGCCTCATACAGTAGCCTCATACAGTAGCCTCATACAGTAGCCTCATACAGTAACCTCATACAGTAACACAGCCTCATACAGTAACACAGCCTCATACAGTAACACAGACTCATACAGTAACACAGCCTCATACAGTAACACAGCCTCATACAGTAACACAGCCTCATACAGTAACACAGCCTCATACAGTAACACAGTAACACAGCCTCATACAGTAACACAGCCTCATACAGTACAGTCATACAGTAACACAGCCTCATACAGTAACACAGTCTCATACAGTAACACAGCCTCATACAGTAACACAGCTCATACAGTAACACAGCCTCATACAGTAACACAGCCTCACACAGTAACACAGCCTCATACAGTAACACAGCCTCATACAGTAACACAGCCTCATACAGTCATACAGTAACACAGCCTCATACAGTAACACAGCCTCATACAGTAACACAGCCTCATACAGTAACAGCCTCATACAGTAACACAGACTCATACAGTAACACAGCCTCATACAGTAACACAGCCACAGCCTCATACAGTAACACAGCCTCATACAGTAACACAGCCTCATACAGTAACACAGCCTCATACAGTAACACAGTCTCATACAGTAACACAGCCTCATACAGTAACACAGCCTCATACAGTAACACAGCCTCATACAGTAACACAGCCTCATACAGTAACACAGTCATACACACAGCCTCATACAGTCTCATACAGTAACACAGCCTCATACAGTAACACAGCCTCATACAGTAACACAGCCTCATACAGTAACACAGCCTCATACAGTAACACAGCCTCATACAGTAACACAGCCTCATACAGTAACACAGCCTCATACAGTAACACAGATTCATACAGTAACACAGCCTCATACAGTAACACAGTCTCATACAGTAACACAGCCTCATACAGTAACACAGCCTCATACAGTAACACAGCCTCATACAGTAACACAGATTCATACAGTAACACAGCCTCATACAGTAACACAGCCTCATACAGTAACACAGCCTCATACAGTAACACAGCCTCATACAGTAACACAGCCTCATACAGTAACACAGCCTCATACAGTAACACAGCCTCATACAGTAACACAGCCTCATACAGTAACACAGCCTCATACAGTAACACAGCCTCATACAGTAACACAGCCTCATACAGTAACACAGTCTCATACAGTAACACAGCCTCATACAGTAACACAGCCTCATACAGTAACACAGCCTCATACAGTAACACAGCCTCATACAGTAACACAGCCTCATACAGTAACACAGCCTCATACAGTAACACAGTCTCATACAGTAACACAGCCTCATACAGTAACACAGCCTCATACAGTAACACAGCCTCATACAGTAACACAGCCTCATACAGTAACACAGCCTCATACAGTAACACAGCCTCATACAGTAACACAGCCTCATACAGTAACACAGCCTCATACAGTAACACAGCCTCATACAGTAACACAGCCTCATACAGTAACACAGCCTCATACAGTAACAGCCTCATACAGTAACACAGCCTCATACAGTAACACAGTCTCATACAGTAACACAGCCTCATACAGTAACACAGTCTCATACAGTAACACAGCCTCATACAGTAACACAGCCTCATACAGTAACACAGCCTCATACAGTAACACAGCCTCATACAGTAACACAGCCTCATACAGTAACACAGCCTCATACAGTAACACAGCCTCATACAGTAACACAGCCTCATACAGTAACACAGCCTCACAGTAACACAGCCTCATACAGTAACACAGCCTCATACAGTAACACAGCCTCATACAGTAACACAGCCTCATACAGTAACACAGTAACACAGCCTCATACAGTAACACAGCCTCATACAGTAACACAGTAACACAGTTCATACAGTAACTCATACAGTAACACAGTATACAGTAACACAGCCTCATACAGTAACACAGCCTCATACAGTAACACAGCCTCATACAGTAACACAGCCTCATACAGTAACACAGCCTCATACAGTAACACAGCCTCATACAGTAACACAGCCTCATACAGTAACACAGCCTCATACAGTAACACAGCCTCATACAGTAACACAGCCTCATACAGTAACACAGTCTCATACAGTAACACAGCCTCATACAGTAACACAGCCTCATACAGTAACACAGCCTCATACAGTAACACAGCCTCATACAGTAACACAGCCTCATACAGTAACACAGTCTCATACAGTAACACAGCCTCAGTAACATACAGTAACACAGCCTCATACAGTAACACAGCCTCATACAGTAACACAGCCTCATACAGTAACACAGACTCATACAGTAACACAGACTCATACAGTAACACAGCCTCATACAGTAACACAGCCTCATACAGTAACACAGCCTCATACAGTAACACAGCCTCATACAGTAACACAGTAACAGTCTCATACAGTAACACAGCCTCATACAGTAACACAGCCTCATACAGTAACACAGCCTCATACAGTAACACAGTCTCATACAGTAACACAGCCTCATACAGTAACACAGTCTCATACAGTAACACAGCCTCATACAGTAACACAGCCTCATACAGTAACACAGCCTCATACAGTAACACAGCCTCATACAGTAACACAGCCTCATACAGTAACACAGTCTCATACAGTAACACAGCCTCATACAGTAACACAGTCTCATACAGTAACACAGCCTCATACAGTAACACAGCCTCATACAGTAACACAGCCTCATACAGTAACACAGCCTCATACAGTAACACAGCCTCATACAGTAACACAGCCTCATACAGTAACACAGTCTCATACAGTAACACAGCCTCATACAGTAACACAGTCTCATACATTAACACAGCCTCATACAGTAACACAGCCTCATACAGTAACACAGCCTCATACAGTAACACAGCCTCATACAGTAACACAGTCTCATACAGTAACACAGCCTCATACAGTAACACAGCCTCATACAGTAACACAGCCTCATACAGTAACACAGATTCATACAGTAACACAGCCTCATACAGTAACACAGTCTCATACAGTAACAAAGTCTCATACAGTAACAGCCTCATACAGTAACACAGCCTCATACAGTAACACAGCCTCATACAGTAACACAGCCTCATACAGTAACACAGCCTCATACAGTAACACAGCCTCATACAGTAACACAGCCTCATACAGTAACACAGCCTCATACAGTAACACAGCCTCATACAGTAACACAGCCTCATACAGTAACACAGCCTCATACAGTAACACAGCCTCATACAGTAACACAGTCTCATACAGTAACACAGCCTCATACAGTAACACAGCCTCATACAGTAACACAGCCTCATACAGTAACACAGCCTCATACAGTAACACAGCCTCATACAGTAACACAGCCTCATACAGTAACACAGCCTCATACAGTAACACAGTCTCATACAGTAACACAGCCTCATACAGTAACACAGCCTCATACAGTAACACAGCCTCATACAGTAACACAGCCTCATACAGTAACACAGCCTCATACAGTAACACAGCCTCATACAGTAACACAGCCTCATACAGTAACACAGCCTCATACAGTAACACAGCCTCATACAGTAACACAGATTCATACAGTAACACAGCCTCATACAGTAACACAGCCTCATACAGTAACACAGCAACATACAGTAACACAGCCTCATACAGTAACACAGCCTCATACAGTAACACAGCCTCATACAGTAACACAGCCTCATACAGTAACACAGCCTCATAAAGTAACACAGCCTCATACAGTAACACAGCCTACAGTACAGCCTCATACAGTAACACTGTCTCATACAGTAACACAGCCTCATACAGTAACACAGCCTCATACAGTAACACAGCCTCATACAGTAACACAGCCTCATACAGTAACACAGCCTCATACAGTAACACAGCCTCATACAGTAACACAGCCTCATACAGTAACACAGCCTCATACAGTAACACAGCCTCATACAGTAACACTGTTTCATACATTAACACAGCCTCATACAGTAACACAGCCTCATACAGTAACACAGCCTCATACAGTAACACAGCCTCATACAGTAACACAGCCTCATACAGTAACACTGTCTCATACCGTAACACAGCCTCATACAGTACCACAGTCTCATACAGTAACACAGTCTCATACAGTAACACAGTCTCATACAGTAACACAGCCTCATGCAGTAACACAGCCTCATACAGTAACACAGCCTCATACAGTAACACAGCCTCATACAGTAACACAGCCTCATACATACAGTAACACAGCCTCATACAGTAACACAGCCTCATACAGTAACACAGCCTCATACAGTAACACAGCCTCATACAGTAACACAGCCTCATACAGTAACACAGCCTCATACAGTAACACAGCCTCATACAGTAACACAGCCTCATACAGTAACACAGCCTCATACAGTAACACAGCCTCATACAGTAACACAGCCTCATACAGTAACACAGCCTCATACAGTAACACAGCCTCATACAGTAACACAGCCTCATACAGTAACACAGCCTCATACAGTAACACAGCCTCATACAGTAACACAGCCTCATACAGTAACACAGCCTCATACAGTAACACAGCCTCATACAGTAACACAGCCTCATACAGTAACACAGCCTCATACAGTAACACAGCCTCATACAGTAACACAGCCTCATACAGTAACACAGCCTCATACAGTAACACAGCCTCATACAGTAACACAGCCTCATACAGTAACACAGTCTCATACAGTAACACAGCCTCATACAGTAACACAGCCTCATACAGTAACACAGCCTCATACAGTAACACAGCCTCATACAGTAACACAGCCTCATACAGTAATACACACAGCCTCATACAGTAACACAGCCTCATACAGTAACACAGCCTCATACAGTAACACAGCCTCATACAGTAACACAGCCTCATACAGTAACACAGCCTCATACAGTAACACAGCCTCATACAGTAACACACAGTCACTCATCCAGTAACACAGCCTCATACAGTAACACAGCCTCATACAGTAACACAGCCTCATACAGTAACACTGTCTCATACAGTAACACAGCCTCATACAGTAACACTGTCTCATACAGTAACACTGTCTCATACAGTAACACAGCCTCATACAGTAACACAGTCTCATACAGTAACACAGCCTCATACAGTAACACAGTCTCATACAGTAACACAGCCTCATACAGTAACACAGCCTCATACAGTAACACAGTCTCATACAGTAACACAGTCTCATACAGTAACACAGTCTCATACAGTAACACAGCCTCATACAGTAACACAGCCTCATACAGTAACACAGTCTCATACAGTAACACAGCCTCATACAGTAACACAGCCTCATACAGTAACACAGCCTCATACAGTAACACAGCCTCATACAGTAACACAGCATCATACAGTAACACAGCCTCATACAGTAACACAGCCTCATACAGTAACACAGCCTCATACAGTAACACAGCCTCATACAGTAACACAGCCTCATACAGTAACACAGCCTCATACAGTAACACAGCCTCATACAGTAACACAGCCTCATACAGTAACACAGTCTCATACAGTAACACAGTCTCATACAGTAACACAGCCTCATACAGTAACACAGCCTCATACAGTAACACAGCCTCATACAGTAACACAGCCTCATACAGTAACACAGTCTCATACAGTAACACAGCCTCATACAGTAACACAGCCTCATACAGTAACACAGCCTCATACAGTAACACAGCCTCATACAGTAACACAGCCTCATACAGTAACACAGCCTCATACAGTAACACAGCCTCATACAGTAACACAGCCTCATACAGTAACACAGCCTCATACAGTAACACAGCCTCATACAGTAACACAGATTCATACAGTAACACAGCCTCATACAGTAACACAGTCTCATACAGTAACACAGCAGTAACTCATACAGTAACACAGTCTCATACAGTCATACAGTAACAAAGTCTCATACAGTAACACAGTCTCATACAGTAACACAGCCTCATACAGTAACACAGCCTCATACAGTAACACAGCCTCATACAGTAACACAGTCTCATACAGTAACACAGTCTCATACAGTAACACAGCCTCATACAGTAACACAGCCTCATACAGTAACACAGCCTCATACAGTAACACAGCCTCATACAGTAACACAGTCTCATACAGTAACACAGTCTCATACAGTAACACAGCCTCATACAGTAACACAGCCTCATACAGTAACACAGCCTCATACAGTAACACAGCCTCATACAGTAACACAGCCTCATACAGTAACACAGCCTCATACAGTAACACAGCCTCATACAGTAACACAGCCTCATACAGTAACACAGCCTCATACAGTAACACAGCCTCATACAGTAACACAGCCTCATACAGTAACACAGCCTCATACAGTAACACAGCCTCATACAGTAACACAGCCTCATACAGTAACACAGTCTCATACAGTAACACAGCCTCATACAGTAACACAGCCTCATACAGTAACACAGCCTCATACAGTAACACAGCCTCATACAGTAACACAGCCTCATACAGTAACACAGCCTCATACAGTAACACAGCCTCATACAGTAACACAGCCTCATACAGTAACACAGCCTCATACAGTAACACAGCCTCATACAGTAACACAGCCTCATACAGTAACACAGCCTCATACAGTAACACAGCCTCATACAGTAACACAGCCTCATACAGTAACACAGCCTCATACAGTAACACAGCCTCATAAAGAAATACAGCCTCATACAGTAACACAGCCTCATACAGTAACATAGCCTCATACAGTAACAGCCTCATACAGTAACACAGCCTCATACAGTAACACAGCCGCATACAGTAACACAGCCTCATACAGTAACACAGTCTCATACAGTAACACAGCCTCATACAGTAACACTGTCTCATACAGTAACACAGCCTCATACAGTAACACAGCCTCATACAGTAACACAGCCTCATACAGTAACACAGCCTCATACAGTAACACAGCCTCATACAGTAACACAGCCTCATACAGTAACACAGCCTCATACAGTAACACAGTCTCATACAGTAACACAGCCTCATACAGTAACACAGCCTCATACAGTAACACAGCCTCATACAGTAACACAGCCTCATACAGTAACACAGTACAGTAACACAGCCTCATACAGTAACACAGTCTCATACAGTAACACAGCCTCATACAGTAACACAGTCTCATACAGTAACACAGCCTCATACAGTAACACAGCCTCATACAGTAACACAGTCTCATACAGTAACACAGCCTCATACAGTAACACAGTCTCATACAGTAACACAGCCTCATACAGTAACACAGCCTCATACAGTAACACAGTCTCATACAGTAACACAGCCTCATACAGTAACACAGCCTCATACAGTAACACAGCCTCATACAGTAACACAGCCTCATACAGTAACACAGCCTCATACAGTAACACAGCCTCATACAGTAACACAGCCTCATACAGTAACACAGCCTCATACAGTAACACAGCCTCATACAGTAACACAGCCTCATACAGTAACACAGCCTCATACAGTAACACAGCCTCATACAGTAACACAGCCTCATACAGTAACACAGCCTCATACAGTAACACAGCCTCATACACAGTAACACTGTTTCATACATTAACACAGATTCATACAGTAACACAGCCTCATACAGTAACACAGCCTCATACAGTAACACAGCCTCATACAGTAACACAGCCTCATACAGTAACACAGATTCATACAGTAACACAGCCTCATACAGTAACACAGATTCATACAGTAACACAGCCTCATACAGTAACACAGCCTCATACAGTAACACAGCCTCATACAGTAACACAGCCTCATACAGTAACACAGCCTCATACAGTAACACAGCCTCATACAGTAACACAGCCTCATACAGTAACACAGCCTCATACAGTAACACAGCCTCATACAGTAACACAGCCTCATACAGTAACACAGCCTCATACAGTAACACAGCCTCATACAGTAACACAGCCTCATACAGTAACACAGCCTCATACAGTAACACAGCCTCATACAGTAACACAGCCTCATACAGTAACACAGCCTCATACAGTAACACAGCCTCATACAGTAACACAGCCTCATACAGTAACACAGCCTCATACAGTAACACAGCCTCATACAGTAACACAGCCTCATACAGTAACACAGCCTCATACAGTAACACAGCCTCATACAGTAACACAGCCTCATACAGTAACACAGCCTCATACAGTAACACAGCCTCATACAGTAACACAGCCTCATACAGTAACACAGCCTCATACAGTAACACAGCCTCATACAGTAACACAGCCTCATACAGTAACACAGCCTCATACAGTAACACAGCCTCATAGAGTAACACAGCCTCATAGAGTAACACAGCCTCATACAGTAACACAGCCACATACAGAAACACAGCCTCATACAGTAACACAGCCTCATAAAGTAACACAGCCTCTTACAGTAACACAGCACATACAGTAACACAGTCATACAGTAACACAGTAACACAGTCTCATACAGTAACACAGTCTCATACAGTAACACAGTATCATACAGTAACACAGCCTCATACAGTAACACAGCCTCATACAGTAACACAGCCTCATACAGTAACACAGCCTCATACAGTAACACAGTCTCATACAGTAACACAGCCTCATACAGTAACACAGCCTCATACAGTAACACAGCCTCATACAGTAACACAGTCTCATACAGTAACACAGCCTCATACAGTAACACAGCCTCATACAGTAACACAGCCTCATACAGTAACACAGCCTCATACAGTAACACAGCCTCATACAGTAACACAGTCTCATACAGTAACACAGTCTCATACAGTAACACAGTCTCATACAGTAACACAGTCTCATACAGTAACACAGTCTCATACAGTAACACAGCCTCATACAGTAACACAGCCTCATACAGTAACACAGCCTCATACAGTAACACAGCCTCATACAGTAACACAGCCTCATACAGTAACACAGCCTCATACAGTAACACAGCCTCATACAGTATACAGTAACACAGCCTCATACAGTAACACAGCCTCATACAGTAACACAGCCTCATACAGTAACACAGTCTCATACAGTAACACAGTCTCATACAGTAACACAGCCTCATACAGTAACACAGCCTCATACAGTAACACAGCCTCATACAGTAACACAGCCTCATACAGTAACACAGCCTCATACAGTAACACAGCCTCATACAGTAACACAGCCTCATACAGTAACACAGCCTCATACAGTAACACAGTCTCATACAGTAACACAGCCTCATACAGTAACACAGCCTCATAAAGTAACACAGCCTCATACAGTAACACAGCCTCATACAGTAACACAGCCTCGTACAGTAACACAGACTCATACAGTAACACAGACTCATACAGTAACACAACCTCATGCAGTAACACAGCCTCATACAGTAACACAGTCTCATACAGTAACACAGCCTCATACAGTAACACAGTCTCATACAGTAACACAGTCTCATACAGCAACACAGCCTCATACAGTAACACAGCCTCATACAGTAACACAGCCTCATACAGTAACACAGCCTCATACAGTAACACAGTCTCATACAGTAACACAGCCTCATACAGTAACACAGCCATACAGTACACAGCCTCATACAGTAACACAGCCTCATACAGTAACACAGCCTCATACAGTAACACAGCCTATACAGTAACACAGTCTCATACAGTAACACAGCCTCATACAGTAACACAGCCTCATACAGTAACACAGCCTCATACAGTAACACAGCCTCATACAGTAACACAGCCTCATACAGTAACACAGCCTCATACAGTAACACAGCCTCATACAGTAACACAGCCTCATACAGTAACACAGCCTCATACAGTAACACAGCCTCATACAGTAACACAGTCTCATACAGTAACACAGTCTCATACAGTAACACAGCCTCATACAGTAACACAGTCTCATACAGTAACACAGTCTCATACAGTAACACAGCCTCATACAGTAACAGTCTCATCCAGTAACACAGCCTCATACAGTAACACAGCCTCATACAGTAACACAGTCTCATACAGTAACACAGCCTCATACAGTAACACAGCCTCATACAGTAACACAGTCTCATACTGTAACACAGGCTCACAGTAACACAGCCTCATACAGTAACAATGTTTCATACATTAACACAGCCTCATACAGTAACACAGCCTCATACAGTAACACAGCCTCATCATACAGTATACAGTAACACAGCCTCATACAGTAACACAGCCTCATACATACAGTAACACAGCCTCATACATACAGTAACACAGCCTCATACAGTAACACTGTCTCATACAGTAACACAGCCTCATACAGTAACACTGTCTCATCATACAGTAACACAGCCTCATACAGTAACACAGTATACAGTAACACAGATTCATACAGTAACACAGCCTCATACAGTAACACAGTCTCATACAGTAACACAGCCTCATACAGTAACACAGCCTCATACAGTAACACAGCCTCATACAGTAACACAGCCTCATACAGTAACACAGATTCATACAGTAACACAACCTCATACAGTAACACAGCCTCATACAGTAACACAGCCTCATACAGTAACACAGTAACACAGCCTCATACAGTAACACAGCCAGTAACATATACAGTAACACAACCTCATACAGTAACACAGTCTCATACAGTAACACAGCCTCATACAGTAACACAGTCTCATACAGTAACACAGACTCATACAGTAACACAGCCTCATACAGTAACACAGCACAGCTCATACAGTAACACAGCCTCATACAGTAACACAGCCTCATACAGTAACACAGCCTCATACAGTAACACAGCCTCATACAGTAACACAGCCTCATACAGTAACACAGCCTCATACAGTAACACAGTCTCATACAGTAACACAGTCTCATACAGTAACACAGCCTCATACAGTAACACAGCCTCATACAGTAACACAGCCTCATACAGTAACACAGCCTCATACAGTAACACAGCCTCATACAGTAACACAGCCTCATACAGTAACACAGCCTCATACAGTAACACAGCCTCATACAGTAACACAGCCTCATACAGTAACACAGCCTCATACAGTAACACAGCCTCATACAGTAACACAGTCATACAGTCATACAGTAACACAGCCTCATACAGTAACACAGCCTCATACAGTAACACAGCCTCATACAGTAACACAGCCTCATACAGTAACACAGCCTCATACAGTAACACAGTCTCATACAGTAACACAGTCTCATACAGTAACACAGTCTCATACAGTAACACAGCCTCATACAGTAACACAGCCTCATACAGTAACACAGCCTCATACAGTAACACAGTCTCATACAGTAACACAGCCTCATACAGTAACACAGCCTCATACAGTAACACAGCCTCATACAGTAACACAGCCTCATACAGTAACACAGCCTCATACAGTAACACAGCCTCATACAGTAACACAGCCTCATACAGTAACACAGCCTCATACAGTAACACAGCCTCATACAGTAACACAGCCTCATACAGTAACAGTCTCATACAGTAACACAGTCTCATACAGTAACACAGCCTCATACAGTAACACAGCCTCATACAGTAACACAGCCTCATACAGTAACACAGCCTCATACAGTAACACAGCCTCATACAGTAACACAGCCTCATACAGTAACACAGCCTCATACAGTAACACAGCCTCATACAGTAACACAGCCTCATACAGTAACACAGCCTCATACAGTAACACAGTCTCATACAGTAACACTAGCATTTTTTCAAAAATTATTAATATATGAGCTCATGGATATTTTTCATCTCTGGCTAATAATATAATTTTTTTTAATCTGGAGTGAATGAGGACTAGAAGAGGAATATAGTGTTGTGTATGTGTAGTGTATAATATAGTGTTGTGGATGTGTAGTGTATAATATAGTGTTGTGTATGTGTAGTGTATAATATAGTGTTGTGTATGTGTAGTGTATAATATAGTGTTGTGTATGTGTAGTGTATAATATAGTGTTGTGTATGTGTAGTGTATAATATAGTGTTGTAGATGTGTAGTGTATAATATAGTGTTGTGTATGTGTAGTGTATAATATAGTGTTGTGTATGTGTAGTGTATAATATAGTGTTGTGTATGTGTAGTGTATAATATAGTGTTGTGTATGTGTAGTGTATAATATAGTGTTGTGTATGTGTAGTGTATAATATAGTGTTGTGGATGTGTAGTGTATAATATAGTGTTGTGTATGTGTAGTGTATAATATAGTGTTGTAGATGTGTAGTGTATAATATAGTGTTGTGGATGTGTAGTGTATAATATAGTGTTGTGTATGTGTAGTGTATAATATAGTGTTGTAGATGTGTAGTGTATAATATAGTGTTGTAGATGTGTAGTGTATAATATAGTGTTTTGTATGTGTAGTGTATAATATAGTGTTGTAGATGTGTAGTGTATAATATAGTGTTGTAGATGTGTAGTGTATAATATAGTGTTGTGGATGTGTAGTGTATAATATAGTGTTGTGTATGTGTAGTGTATAATATAGTGTTGTGTATGTGTAGTGTATAATATAGTGTTGTAGATGTGTAGTGTATAATATAGTGTTGTAGATGTGTAGTGTATAATATAGTGTTGTGTATGTGTAGTGTATAATATAGTGTTGTGTATGTGTAGTGTATAATATAGTGTTGTAGATGTGTAGTGTATAATATAGTGTTGTGTATGTGTAGTGTATAATATAGTGTTGTAGATGTGTAGTGTATAATATAGTGTTGTAGATGTGTAGTGTATAATATAGTGTTGTGTATGTGTAGTGTATAATATAGTGTTGTAGATGTGTAGTGTATAATATAGTGTTGTGTATGTGTGTTGTGTATGTGTATAATATAGTGTTGTGGATGTGTAGTGTATAATATAGTGTTGTGTAGATGTGTGTTGTAGATGTGTAGTGTATAATATAGTGTTGTGTATGTGTTGTGTATAATATAGTGTTGTGTATGTGTTGTGTATAATATAGTGTTGTGGATGTGTAGTGTATAATATAGTGTTGTGTATGTGTTGTGTATAATATAGTGTTGTGTATGTGTTGTGTATAATATAGTGTTGTGGATGTGTAGTGTATAATATAGTGTTGTGTATGTGTTGTGTATAATATGTGTGTATATATAATATTGTGCTTATATAAGAGACAAGATTTTGTACACTGAGAGGTACTACATGTCTCTCAGTGTACATGCACCAACAAGTGTGTCTCTCAGTGTACGTGCATCAACAAGTGTGTCTCTCAGTGTACATGCATCAACAAGTGTGTCTCTCAGTGTACATGCACCAACAAGTGTGTCTCTCAGTGTACATGCACCAACAAGTGTGTCTCTCAGTGTACGTGCATCAACAAGTGTGTCTCTCAGTGTACATGCATCAACAAGTGTGTCTCTCAGTGTACATGCATGTGTCTCTCAGTGTACATCAACAAGTGTGTCTCTCAGTGTACATGCATCAACAAGTGTGTCTCTCAGTGTACATGCACCAACAAGTGTGTCTCTCAGTGTACGTGCATCAACAAGTGTGTCTCTCAGTGTACATGCATCAACAAGTGTGTCTCTCAGTGTACATGCACCAACAAGTGTGTCTCTCAGTGTACGTGCATCAACAAGTGTGTCTCTCAGTGTACATGCATCAACAAGTGTGTCTCTCAGTGTACGTGCATCAACAAGTGTGTCTCTCAGTGTACATGCATCAACAAGTGTGTCTCTCAGTGTACATGCACCAACAAGTGTGTCTCTCAGTGTACATGCACCAACAAGTGTGTCTCTCAGTGTACATGCATCAACAAGTGTGTCTCTCAGTGTACATGCACCAACAAGTGTGTCTCTCAGTGTACATGCACCAACAAGTGTGTCTCTCAGTGTACATGCACCAACAAGTGTGTCTCTCAGTGTACATGCACCAACAAGTGTGTCTCTCAGTGTACATGCATCAACAAGTGTGTCTCTCAGTGTACATGCACCAACAAGTGTGTCTCTCAGTGTACATGCACCAACAAGTGTGTCTCTCAGTGTACATGCACCAACAAGTGTGTCTCTCAGTGTACATGCACCAACAAGTGTGTCTCTCAGTGTACATGCATCAACAAGTGTGTCTCTCAGTGTACATGCACCAACAAGTGTGTCTCTCAGTGTACATGCACCAACAAGTGTGTCTCTCAGTGTACATGCATCAACAAGTGTGTCTCTCAGTGTACATGCACCAACAAGTGTGTCTCTCAGTGTACATGCACCAACAAGTGTGTCTCTCAGTGTACATGCACCAACAAGTGTGTCTCTCAGTGTACATGCACCAACAAGTGTGTCTCTCAGTGTACATGCACCAACAAGTGTGTCTCTCAGTGTACATGCATCAACAAGTGTGTCTCTCAGTGTACATGCACCAACAAGTGTGTCTCTCAGTGTACATGCATCAACAAGTGTGTCTCTCAGTGTACATGCACCAACAAGTGTGTCTCTCAGTGTACATGCACCAACAAGTGTGTCTCTCAGTGTACATGCATCAACAAGTGTGTCTCTCAGTGTACATGCACCAACAAGTGTGTCTCTCAGTGTACATGCACCAACAAGTGTGTCTCTCAGTGTACATGCACCAACAAGTGTGTCTCTCAGTGTACATGCATCAACAAGTGTGTCTCTCAGTGTACATGCATCAACAAGTGTGTCTCTCAGTGTACATGCACCAACAAGTGTGTCTCTCAGTGTACATGCACCAACAAGTGTGTCTCTCAGTGTACATGCACCAACAAGTGTGTCTCTCAGTGTACATGCATCAACAAGTGTGTCTCTCAGTGTACATGCATCAACAAGTGTGTCTCTCAGTGTACATGCACCAACAAGTGTGTCTCTCAGTGTACATGCACCAACAAGTGTGTCTCTCAGTGTACATGCATCAACAAGTGTGTCTCTCAGTGTACATGCACCAACAAGTGTGTCTCTCAGTGTACATGCACCAACAAGTGTGTCTCTCAGTGTACATGCACCAACAAGTGTGTCTCTCAGTGTACATGCACCAACAAGTGTGTCTCTCAGTGTACATGCACCAACAAGTGTGTCTCTCAGTGTACATGCACCAACAAGTGTGTCTCTCAGTGTACATGCACCAACAAGTGTGTCTCTCAGTGTACATGCACCAACAAGTGTGTCTCTCAGTGTACATGCACCAACAAGTGTGTCTCTCAGTGTACATGCACCAACAAGTGTGTCTCTCAGTGTACATGCACCAACAAGTGTGTCTCTCAGTGTACATGCACCAACAAGTGTGTCTCTCAGTGTACATGCACCAACAAGTGTGTCTCTCAGTGTACATGCACCAACAAGTGTGTCTCTCAGTGTACATGCACCAACAAGTGTGTCTCTCAGTGTACATGCACCAACAAGTGTGTCTCTCAGTGTACATGCATCAACAAGTGTGTCTCTCAGTGTACATGCACCAACAAGTGTGTCTCTCAGTGTACATGCACCAACAAGTGTGTCTCTCAGTGTACATGCACCAACAAGTGTGTCTCTCAGTGTACATGCACCAACAAGTGTGTCTCTCAGTGTACATGCACCAACAAGTGTGTCTCTCAGTGTACATGCACCAACAAGTGTGTCTCTCAGTGTACATGCACCAACAAGTGTGTCTCTCAGTGTACATGCACCAACAAGTGTGTCTCTCAGTGTACATGCACCAACAAGTGTGTCTCTCAGTGTACATGCACCAACAAGTGTGTCTCTCAGTGTACATGCACCAACAAGTGTGTCTCTCAGTGTACATGCACCAACAAGTGTGTCTCTCAGTGTACATGCACCAACAAGTGTGTCTCTCAGTGTACATGCACCAACAAGTGTGTCTCTCAGTGTACATGCACCAACAAGTGTGTCTCTCAGTGTACATGCACCAACAAGTGTGTCTCTCAGTGTACATGCACCAACAAGTGTGTCTCTCAGTGTACATGCACCAACAAGTGTGTCTCTCAGTGTACATGCACCAACAAGTGTGTCTCTCAGTGTACATGCACCAACAAGTGTGTCAGTGTACATGCACCAACAAGTGTGTCTCTCAGTGTACATGCACCATCAAGTGTGTCTCTCAGTGTACATGCACCAACAAGTGTGTCTCTCAGTGTACATGCACCAACAAGTGTGTCTCTCAGTGTACATGCACCAAGTGTGTCAGTGTACATGCACCATGTGTGTCTCTCAGTGTACATGCACCATCAAGTGTGTCTCTCAGTGTACATGCACCAACAAGTGTGTCTCTCAGTGTACATGCACCAACAAGTGTGTCTCTCAGTGTACATGCACCAACAAGTGTGTCTCTCAGTGTACATGCACCAACAAGTGTCTCTCTCAGTGTACATGCACCATCAAGTGTGTCTCTCAGTATGTGTGTACAAAGTGTTTGTTGCGTATTAATGTTGGTGGAATTACCGACAATATGTTAGGTAAAAGGACACAAGTGCAACTACAATGTCATATTAGTTGCACTTGTGACCGTTTACCTCGCAGTGTATATACGCTGAAAATTGACTTTGATTCCTATATTACGTATTAAAGTATTTTTGACTGGTGGTGAAGAGGTGACATGCAGCCTTAATGACCCTAGTGTAATTGATACACTTTAACCTCCCCCCCCCCATTATCGCACTAACAATCCAGCAGTGTGACATGCCTGTCTCGTCAACTTTCACTGAAGACTGTAGCCCCAGCAGAGCTTCATCGTATCATTCTGATGACCAACACCAACCTCAGCCTCCTTCCATATCCAGTAAATCTCATTCCATGGTGTAGAAAGTTACCATCCTTACCCATGATGATGATGATGATGATGATGATGATGATGATGATGATGATGATGATGATGATGATGATGATGATGATGATGATGATGATGCCTCACTCCAGCCAGTGGATTATTATTATAATCAGGAACAAAAAGGGCTGAGCCAGTATGGGTCATACAGAGCAAGAGGAATGGAAAAAAATCTGGTATGATCAGAGGAATGGCCATTGGCTCACGAACCTTTCACAGATATGAGTTAGATGGATTAAGTTTAAGAAAGACTTGCTTAGCATGGGCCAGTAGGCCTGCTGCAGTGCTCCTGCTTTTTTCTGATCTCAATGACATCAAGTTACCTATCCTGAGGGGATAACTAAGAACAGATGCCGATCCGTGTTGAAATGTTTGCTGTGGTCACTGTGGATGTTGTCTGTTATTTGTTGTGGTCACTGTGTTTAGTGTGACTACCATTTGTAAGAATAATGGAACAGTCAAATATACGTTAATTAAGAATGCACCAGCCAATACTGTGGAAGGTTCATGTAAGGTTCAGCGTATTATGTGTGAACAGTTCTATGTAGGGCAATCAAATAAATGGTTAGAAGCTAACCTCTTACATCAGTACTCATTTCAGACGACACATTAATCAAATGGAAGCTTCAAGGCTTGCATTCATCCAGTGAGTTGGACTGAAGCCCAGGTTAATGTCCCTAACAGTTCAACTGTTGAAAAAAGCATCGTAAAATCAGCTCTTATAAAATATGACAGTCATTCATTGTACAACATAAGTCAAACAGGATCCTCACCTAGGAGAGTCAGTCCACATTCTTTAGCAAGGGTGCTTCATTTCATTAAACTGCTCTCGTTATGTAGTAGAGTTTACTAACAGTCAGTAGTTCTGGCTGATTGTACATTAGACCAGCATTCTTCCTAGCCGATCACCTTGCACTGTGGTAAATAAGTTTGCACATTGGTGTGTACTTCAAAGGTTTAGTTGTTGGATCTGAGTACTTGATTGCTGTGTTCCTGCCTCTGCTCTGTCATACACAATTTGTATCCAATTACAGTGTGCGTAATCCTAAGGTATTATACATGAAGTAGTATCTTGACTTAGTGGGGATGTGTGCGCCAGACATAGCTTTCCTTTTTCTCGATTCCCGTTGTTCTTGTACTTTGGCCGCAACAAAACTACCCTAAGACTTCACATTTCCTGTCAATAAAGCGTTTTCTTTACCTCGATAAAATAAAGATAAGATTTGTTTGGTTTTCTAACCTGGAGAGTTAGCCACCCAGGATAACCCACGAAAGTCAGTGCATCATCGAGGGACTGTCTGTCTTATTTCCATCGTGGTCATTCATTCTTGTCCCCCAGGATGCCACCCACACTAGTCGACTAACACCCAGGTACCTACTTAATGCTAGGTGAACAGGGACAGCAGGTGTCTTAAGGAAACACGTCCCGCATTTTCATCCGTGTCAGGGATCGACACTCAGTGAGGTGAGAGCGTTGTAGCTTCAATATAGTCAATAGCAGGACACTTCACTATAGAATTATTGCGAGTCATACCTACTAACTTAAGATATATATTACATTGATGGGCCGAGTTGACAGTCTCATTGTACCAGATTTAACAGTTGACATATAAATATACCAGGATCATTTTGACGTTTGCATAATAATTATAATATAAATAATATTCTTTATTTGTACAAGTACATATACAAGGTATAAAGGAGTAGCTGACATCACTTACATACGAATATATGGAAAGTAACTTGTTATGCAAAGTATTTCGAGCCATTTAGGTCAATTTTGTCCCAGGATTCGACACACACCAATCGACTAACGCCCAGGTACCTATTTTACTGATAGGTGAACATGGTGCCTTAAGGAAACATATCCTAATTTTTCTAGCCGTACCGGGGATTGAACCACGGACCTCAGTGTGTGAGCTGAGAGCGCTAGCAATCGAAGTACGGGACACAAACAAAGACATGCAAGTGACTGAGTAGAATATATAATTTAAACCATACCACGGGCTGGGTTAGAACCCGCGATCAGAGAGTCTCAAACCTACTGATCGACGCGTTAGCCACTGGGCCAGCTAGCCACCATAAGATTAATCGAACTAGGTATATTTATACACCATAGAAAAGTTAGCAGAGACACCACTGTGACCACAATCGTGTCATTACGATTTCGTGAGTCATGTTGACGGCTTTGAGGGGACATGAGCTAGAGTTCGTCACGGCCACGCTAGCTGGAGATTCGTCTGTAAAACTTGCATTTGTGGTCACAGTGGTGCCTATACTAACCTTTCTATGGTGTATAAATATACCTAGTTGGATGAATCTCATTTGTGGCTAGCTGGCCCAGTGGCTAACGCGACGGTCTGGAGTTTTGAGACTGATCGCGGGTTCTAACCCTGCCCGTGGTATGGTTTGTTTGCAATCGTGTCATTACGATTTCGTGAGTCATAGTAACATATAATTCAACAGCTAAAATCCATCCATGTAAACAACATTTTGGGAAGGACTAAATTAGACCTAAAACTAATTATAAATTTAATACAATGTTATATATTTTACAAAGTTGATATAAGCTAAAACGAACAGGAAATAATAGCAATTTTTGGGGTGAAATTAACGGTAGTTAGCTAGTAGGATGATAACATGCACGCTCTCATAGCTCTTATTTCATGCACTTCACACATACTAGTTAGATATCGCAACAGCGGCTACTAGAGTCGTTGCGCCACTATACTGGCTACGTTGATTCTAATTGAATTTGGCTTTTGAGCCATCCATAATGTGCTCTCTGTTACATTTTGCACTTTCTGACAATTACTGGTGCCTGCCTGGGATGAGGTGCCTGCCTGGGATGAGGTGCCTGCCTGGGATGAGGTGCCTGCCTGGGATGAGGTGCCTGCCTGGGATGAGGTGCCTGCCTGGGATGAGGTGCCTGCCTGGGATGAAGTGCCTGCCTGGGATGAGGTGCCTGCCTGGGATGAGGTGCCTGCCTAGGATGAGGTGCCTGCCTGGGATGAGGTGCCTGCCTGGGATGAGGTGCCTGCCTGGGATGAGGTGCCTGCCTGGGATGAGGTGCCTGCTTGGGATGAGGTGCCTGCCTGGGATGAGGTGCCTGCCTGGGATGAGGTGCCTGCTTGGGATGAGGTGCCTACTTGGGATGAGGTGCCTGCTTGGGATGAGGTGCCTGCTTGGAATGAGGTGCCTGCCTGGAATGAGGTGCTCGCCTGGAATGAGATGCTCGCCTGGAATGAAGTGCCTGACTGGGATGAGGTGCCGGCCTGGGATGAGGTGGCAGCCGGGGATGAGGTGGCAGCCTGGGATGAGATGGCGGCTTGGGTCTTCCCAGAGACAAGACATGGCGCTCGACGTATCTCCTGATTACTTCTGAGAATTTCCATTCTGCTGACCCTTCGTAACATTGCATAGCTAGTGGCACTGAGCTGGCAATAGTGTCAAACTTCTTAAGCTAGTTGTTTCCATCCCTTAGGGAATTGCATTGCATTTATTTATCGCTTGTTTGCGATTTTTTCGTATGCATATACATAAGTTTATATTAACTTAATAATAAACAAATACAATAAAATAAATTTTTTTCGCTAGGTTCAGAATAATTTTTGCGAAATTATTGCTTACGCAAATTTTTGCTTGCCTTATTCGGCAAGAAGAGCATTGCTATTTAAGCCAAAATCGCAAGTTTTACCTATTAGGCACGACACACACACACACACACACACACACACACACACACACACACACACACACACATATATATATATATATATATATATATATATATATATATATATATATATATATATACATATATATGTATATATAAGTGTAATCACGAACGAGTGGTATTGATCAATAGCAACACTGCACTAGCCAAGGAAGCGAACCCATGTTGGACTGGCCTGCCTCATGGTAAGCGAGAACCACATGACGCTTTAAACCCCAGGGCCACCCAACCCTACAAGAATGGCGCAGCCAGCAATTCTAGCTGTTGGGCCGCTTACCATGAGGCAGGCCAGTACAACATGGGTTCGAATCCTTGGCAAGCGCAGTGTTGTTATTGATCAATACCACTCGTTCGTGGTTACAATAATATATAAATACTGCTCGTGAGGCTAGTACACCAAACAGGGATGAGAATGAAATTAGCTTAGAAGCTCCCACATCTCCGTATCCCCTCGGATGGCGGCCCAACAGCTAGCTCTGCTGGCTGCGCCATTCTTGTATGGTTGGGTGGTCCTGTGGTTTAAAGCGTCATGTGGTTCTCGCTTAAAATGAGGCAGGCCAGTACAACATGGGTTCGAATCCTTGGCTAGCGCAGTGTTGTTATTGATATTTTATATATATATATATATATATATATATATATTATATATATATATCCAATAAGATCACAGTACAGAGGTGATTTCAGAATATGCAAAACAACCACTGTGAAAGAATAGAGAAATTCCAAGCGCTTTCGTGGCTATTCCATTGTTCCTTGATAATGTGAGTAGTCACGAAAGCGCTTGGAATTTCTCTATTCTTTCACAGTGGTTGTTTTGCATATATATGTATATATATATATATATATATATATATATATATATATATATATATATATATATATATATATATATATATATATATATATATATATATATATATTATTTTTATTAACACATCGGCCGATTCCCAGTAAGGCAGGGTGGCCCGAAAAAGAAAAACTTTCATCATCATTCACTCCATCCATCACTGTCTTGCCAGATGAGTGCTTTGCACTACAGTTACAAAACTGCAACATTAACACCCCTCCTTCAGAGTGCAGACACTGTACTTCCTATCTCCAGGACTCAAGTCCGGCCTGCCGGTTTCACTGAATCCGTTCATGAATGTTACTTTGCTCACACTCCAACAGCAAGTCAAATATTAAAAACCATTTGTCTCCATTCACTCCTGTCAAATAGGTTCACGCATGCTTACTGGAAGTCCAAGCCCCTCGCACACAAAGCCCCCTTAACCCCCTCCATCCACCCTTTCCTAGGCCGATCCCTACCCCGTCTTCCCTCCAATACAGATTTATACACTCTTGATGTCATTCTGTTTCGCTCCATTCTCTCTACATGTCCGAACTACCTCAACAACCCTTTCTCAGACCCTCTGGACAACAGTTTTGGCAATCCCGCACCTCCTCCTAACTTCCAAACTACGAATTCTCTGCATTATATTCACACCACACATTGCCCTCAGACATGACATCTCTACTGCCTCCAGCCTTCTCCTCGTTGCAACATTCATCACCCATGCTTCACACCCATATAAGAGCGTTGGTAAAACTATACTCTCATACATTCCCCTCTTTGCCTCCAAGGACAAAGTTCTTTGTCTCCACAGACTCCTAAGTGCACCACTCACCCTTTTCCCCTCATCAGTTCTATGATTCACCTCATCTTTCATCGACCCATCTGCTGACACGTTCACTCCCAAATATCTAAATACATTCACCTCCTCCCCCCAATCTGATATCCAATCTTTCATCACCTAATCTTTTTGTTATTCTCATAACCTTACTCTTTCCTATATTCACTTTTAATTTTCTTCTTTTACATACCTAACCAAATCCATCCACCAACCTCTGCAACTTCTCTTCAGAATCTCCCAAAAGCACAGTGTCATCAGCAAAAAGCAACTGTGACAACTCCCACTTTGTGTTTGATTCTTTGTCTTTTAACTCCACACCTCTTGCCAAGACCCAAGCATTTACTTCTCTTACAACCCCATCTATAAACATATTGAACAACCACTGTGATATCACACATCCTTGTCTAAGGCCTACTTTTACTGGGAAATAATCTCCCTCTTTCCAACATACTCTAACTTGAGCGTCACTATCCTCGTAAAAACTCTTCACTGCTTTTAGTAATCTACCTCCTATACAATACACCTGCAACATCTGCCACATTAGCCCCCTATCCACACTGTCATACGCCTTTTCCAAATCCATAAATGCCACTAAAACCTCTTTAGCCTTATCTAAATACTGTTCATCTCTATGTTTCGCTGTAAACACTTGGTATACACACCCTCTACCTTTCCTAAAACCTCCTTGTTCATCTGCTATCCTACTCTCCGTCTTACTCTTAATTCTTTCAATAATAATTCTACCATACACTTTACCAGATATACTCAACAGACTTATTCCTGTATAATTTTTGCACTCTCTTTTGTTCCCTTTGCCTTTATACAAAGGAACTATGCACGCTCTCTTGCAGAGGTCACTGGACCTAACTGTTTGCGACTTCTTTCTTTAGGGGTACGTGAAGAGCACAGTTTACGTACTACCTGCAACACGGGAGGAGCTGAAAATTTCGATCACTGAAGCAGTTCGCATGATAATGCCAGATATGCTGCATGCAGAGCGTCTGGATCGAACTGGACTATCACATCGATGTTTGTCGAGCACCCAGATGGACGCACATTGAGTGTCTTTAATTTAATGCTACACTATACCACATGAAACTGAATGAAATCCTACATCTGAAGCTACTAACTGTGAAAGATTATTACAATAAAGTTATATGTTGTACCTGTTTGAAATCAGGGAGTGTTTTTGTGGGCACCCTGTATATATATATATATATATATATATATATATATATATATATATATATATATATATATATATATATATATATATATATATATATATATATATATATATGTCGTGCCAAATAGGCAGAACTTGCGATCTTGGCTTAAATAGCAACGCTCATCTTGCCATATAGGACAAGTGAAAATTTGTGTATGCAATAATTTCGCCAAAATCATTCTGAACCTAACGAAAAAAATATATTTCACTGTGTTTGTTTAGTATTAAATTATTGTAAACAAATCTAAAATATATTTAGTTGGGTTAGGTTAAAATAAATTTTGCTTGTTATAATAAGGTTAGGTAAGTTTTCTAAGTTCCTTTTGGTGCAAAATTATAAATTTTTGCATCAACATTAATGAAAAAAATATATCTTTAAACGTATAAGAGAAAATTTTAGAAAGGACTTAATTTTAAATGCGTTCTTGCTAATTGACCAGTTTTACATATTCGGCACGACATATATATATATACATATATATATATATATATATATATATATATATATATATATCTATATATATATATATATATATATATATATATATATATATATATATACATACATGAGAGCGAGAGAGAGAGAGAGAGAGAGAGAGAGAGAGAGAGAGAGAGAGAGAGAGAGAGAGAGAGAAGATTTAAATTTAATAAAAATAATGCCTGAGGAGGAACACAGGTACCACACAACAAGAGCAGCACGACTGTCACCGCCAGTAACAACGAAACCCACCACCAACAGCAATCACAACCACCATCACTGCCACCACCAGCACCACCAGCACCACCAGCACCATCAGCACCAGCAGTCACCAGCAGTAGTGTTTGTGGAGAAACTTTGCCCTGACGACTGTCTTGTTCAGTCTTTGTCAATGAGTTAATGTTTACAAGAAGCACCAGTGTGTGACTGTTGTCCACTGATGACTCTAACACACACACACACACACACACACACACACACACACACACACACACACACACACACACACACACACACACACACACACACACACACACACACACAGTATGCGGCACTAGTTTGGAACCCACATCTAGCCAAGCACGTAAAGAAACTAGAGAAAGTGCAAAGGTTTGCAACAAAACTAGTCCCAGTCCTACGAGGAGAGGTTAAGGGAAATCAACCTGACGACACTGGAGGACAGGAGAGATAGGGGGGACATGATAACGACATACAAAATACTGAGAGGAATTGACAAGGTGGACAAAGACAGGATGTTCCAGAGACTGGACACAGCAACAAGGGGACACAGTTGGAAGTTGAAGAAACAGATGAATCACAGGGATGTTAGGAAGTATTTTTTTCAGCCACAGAGTAGTCAGGAAGTGGAATAGTTTGGGAAGCGATGTAGTGGAGGCAGGATCCATACATAGCTTTAAGCAGAGGTATGATAAAGCTCACGGTACAGGGAGAGTGACCCAGTAGCGACCAGTGAAGAGGCTGGGCCATGAGCTTGGACTCGACCCCTGCAACCTCAACTAGGTGAGTACAACTAGGTGAGTACACACACACATACACACACACACACACACACACACACACACACACACACACACACACACACAACATACACATATTGTGTATGTGAAGGACATGATGGAGGAAGAAGTAGTCATAGGCATTCCTGTTCGCACAAGGAACAGAGCAGAGCAAGAAAGACTTCAAATGGATTTGTACAAGTTGCAAGCCTAGAGTTTAACCGCAACCGGTGTAGACTCGGGGGGGGGGGGGTAGTGGCTGCAAACCTCAGTCAAGACTGCCTCAGAGTTCACCTAAGGTTCCTGAAATAACAGTAACGCAAGACTTCTTGTATCCTCAGGAGCCTCAACAAGGGGGGGGGGGGTCACCTAAGGTTCATAACGATGAAATAACCTCAACAGCTAACGCAAGACCGACAATTCTTGTATCACATTTCAGGAGCCTCAACAAGGAGTAATTCACTTTACAGGATTTATGCCAGGACCATCTTGGAGTCTAATGGATCAGTATGGAATCTTTACCTGATTTCTTCTCTTTTTTCTTCTTCAAGATATATGGAGTTTCCCTAGAAGTTCCTTCCTCCCAGTGACTGCATAAATTGTGATGTGGAGTGACTCAAAGTTGTGTTGGTTCACTGATATCTCTTGTGCTTGTAGTACTAGGGAATCAATGTCCTGGTGTTTCTCTTGCTTCTGCCTAGTGAAAATACTGTGTTACTGATTGAGTTTAATATTGCCCAGTTTGATGGTCGTTCATAGGAAATCGGTCATTGTTTTAGCTACATTCTACTTTATGTTCAGTAGGAAGTTTCCACCTCCCAGAATGTTGTCAATAATGAAAGGGATATTCTTGGTGGCAAGGTGATGTTTAAAGATGGTTCTTGTACTGTGATGTTGAAAACAGTGCAAGATAAAATGCTGTAATGTTTCTCGAACTTTGCAATGTGTGCAATATTCATTTAGATCAGTTATGTACCTGCTGCTGTGAGCAGCTACTTTGTGTCACAGCCTTAGTCTTAGGTCACTGCTGTGTCTGTTGCTCGTGTCACAGCCTTAGTGTGGTCACTGCTGTGTCTGTTGCTCGTATCACAGCCTTAGTGTGGTCACTGCTGTGTCTGTTGCTCGTGTCACAGCCTTAGTGTGGTCACTGCTGTGTCTGTTGCTCGTGTCACAGCCTTAGTGTGGTCACTGCTGTGTCTGTTGCTCGTGTCACAGCCTTAGTGTGGTCACTGCTGTGTCTGTTGCTTGTGTCACAACCTTAATCTGGTCACCGCTGTGTCTGTTGCTCGTGTCACAGCTTTAGTGTGGTCACTGCTGTGTCTGTTGCTCGTGTCACAGCCTTAGTGTGGTCACTGCTGTGTCTGTTGCTCGTGTCACAGCCTTAGTGTGGTCACTGCTGTGTCTGTTGCTCGTGTCACAGCCTTAGTGTGGTCACTGCTGTGTCTGTTGCTCGTGTCACAGCCTTAATCTGGTCACCGCTGTGTCTGTTGCTCGTGTCACAGCCTTAGTGTGGTCACTGCTGTGTCTGTTGCTCGTGTCACAGCCTTAGTGTGGTCACCGCTGTGTCTGTTGCTCGTGTCACAGCCTTAGTGTGGTCACTGCTGTGTCTGTTGCTCGTGTCACAGCCTTAGTGTGGTCACTGCTGTGTCTGTTGCTCGTGTCACAGCCTTAGTGTGGTCACTGCTGTGTCTGTTGCTCGTGTCACAGCCTTAGTGTGGTCACTGCTGTGTCTGTTGCTCGTGTCACAGCTTTAGTGTGGTCACTGCTGTGTCTGTTGCTCGTGTCACAGCTTTAGTGTGGTCACTGCTGTGTCTGTTGCTCGTGTCACAGCCTTAGTGTGGTCACTGCTGTGTCTGTTGCTCGTGTTTTATCATTTATGTGTTTCCACACTTTACAACTTTTGTTAATATCTCTATAGTGTGTTGATGTAAATATAATTTTATATTTTTTCAGTGGTATAGTTGGTGATAGTAATATTCAGAGCTACTTCACGTGTTATCTGTGAGTCTGGCAGTGGTGTAATAAATATTGTACTGTGTATTGCCTTTGTTGGCACATCAAGTGTTTTATCGCGTGTGACTCACAGAGTGCTGAGTCAGCTTATATGTCATATCCATGAGACTTGTGATCGTGTAGATAAATGAGGCAGTGATATACATGTCCTTACAGGTTTCGGAGTGATATGTAAGAGCCTGTATAGCACTTTCGAAGTCGTTACAAATTGAATAATTGCCAACCTACAGTGTGATGATTAATGCAAATGCCTAATAAATTCTATACTGAAGACAGAATGGTCTTTGGATAGTTTTCATTTCATTTTGAGATGGAAGCGAGGAATTTGCAATACCGATGTCACAGAGGGTGTATCATTGTTGAGGATTCGTGATCCATCTGTGTATACCCATATGCCTGTTGTATCTGGGTGAAGGTTGTGCACTGCAGACGTAAAAGAAGAAACTCCCGCTTCCTTTGCTGCTGTTCTGGGAGTATCATTTATAAGGTTAGTTATTGTATTTGGAGTAATACAGCTTTATGGTGGAACGTTCGGAACTGTTGGATGGTATTTCCAATTTTGGAAGTGGAGGTTTGATGGTGCCGCTGATGCATAGCTTGGCAGCAATTGTTGTCGAATTGGTTACGAATGTATATGATGTAGAACTGAGGATAAATTTTGTGATGTGCTCTACAGGATGTATCAGTTAGGGCTTTGAGTATCGTAAGTCTAGACTGGATGGCGTGTTGGAGGTGTGTGTTGTGGTGCATCAGGTGAGAGGCGATTCAAGATACATTCCTAGGTATTTGTGTGCCCTTTCATATTTGATGGGATTGCTTTCAGTGGAAATGGTGAGCAGTTGTTGTATTGGTATTGTGGTGAAGATTTGAAAGGTTTTGTGTACATTGAGTTGGAGGCCCCATTCGTGTATCGTTAGATGTTCAGTGCTTGTATTATAGTCGTTGTAGTGGACAATAATGTGTTGTTATATCATCAGCATATACCGAGATGTGTACTGAATATGTGTTTGGAATGTTGGAAAGAAATATTATGAAATGGGTCCGGCTTAGCATTGATCCTTGTGTTAGTGTGGATGTCATGTGAGAACCCGCCTTGAATTAATGTTTTGGATATTATGACGATAAGATCTTAATCAAATAAGTGTTTTGTCCCTTATTCCTTGATGCGATAGTTTAGCAAGAATACTGATGCATGGGATTCTCTATGGCGGTTTTGAGGTCGACATATATAACTGAGGACCACAATGGAAATAAGTTAGGCAGTCCTCGATGACGCACTGGCTTTTTTTTGGGTTATCCTGGGTGGCTAACCCTCCGGGGTTAAAAATCCGAACGATATCTTATGTTAATGCAAACTTTCTTTCATGGTCTAGGATGCTCCTAAAGACGGACAAAATGCAGATGTAATATATACCGACTTTTCAAAAGCCTTTGACAGATGCGACCACTGAGTATTTACACAAAATGTGTGCAAAAGATATAACAGGTAAGGAGGGCAGATGGATTTTTAACTTGTTACAAATAGAACCCGACGGATAATATTCACAGTGTACCGAGTGAAACCAAGAGTTGCGCCAGTGAAGTCCTGTTCCTCCAGGCAGGGTGCTCGCCCCACTTCTCTTCCTCATTCTCAATTCTGACAGAAAGGAACATTAATCATAGAACTGTCATCCTTAGCAGATGACACTAGAATCTGTATGAAATCTGCCTCCATACAAGACGCAGTGAACCTCCAGTCTGATGTAAACAAAGTCATCCAGTTGGCCACTGACAACATATTTCAGTTGTTATACCCTAGAAGAATGGAGGAAATAAAACTGAGATCAAAGTACAAGACAAACTCAAACCTGGGAGTGATAATGTCAGATCTCACATTCAACGAACACAACAATGTTATTATCGCAACTGCAAGAAAAATGATATGTTGAATAACTAGAACTTTCTATTAAAGACTGCCAAGTCAGTGATGACTCTCTTCAGGTATTCTCTAGGCTGGAATATTGCTGTGTAGTAACGGATCCCTTAATGGCAGGTGAAATTGATGAATTGGAAAATATAAAGAGAACCTTCATAGCTCGTATAAACTCAGTCAAGAACCGAAATTACTGGAAGCACTTGAAGTCCCTAGAACTGTATTCCGTAGAATGTAGACAAGAAAGATACATCATAATCTACACCTGGAAGATATTGGAGGGATTGGTTCCAAACCTGCACACCGAAATTACTTATTAACACAAGAGGCTTTGGCAGACGGTACAGGATACTTCTACTGAAGAGCATAAAAGCGATGAATACACAGAAAGAGAATTTATTAAGTGTTGAGGGACCACGACTTTTCAACGACCTCCTTTCATGCATAAATGATTTTACCAACAAATTCCTAGCTGTCTTCGCGAGGGAGCTCAACAAATTTCTTAAAACTGTTCATGATCAACCGGGTTGGGGTATATACGTTGGACTGCTGGTGGCAGGTACTAACAGCTTCAACGATCAGACCAACAAGCAGGAGGCCGCGGGGACGCTGATCTCGGGAAGCGACTCCACGTAAACTTCAAGTAAACTTTAAGAATGTTTTGCATTTGCTTTACTGAGAAGTGATGTGGCAGCATGGCTAAACTCTGCTGTGATTTCAGACAACCTTAATTCGAGGTTTGTATTACCTGTATTTATAATAATAATAATAATAATAATAATAATAATAATAATAATAATAATATTTTTATTTACTACAAGTACATGTACAAGGTATACAGTCTTAGCTGACATCAATGACATAGTACTGTACAGAAAGCCGCTTGTTATGCAGAGCATTTCGGGCAAATTAGATCCTTGTCCCATGATGCAAGCCACACCAGTCGACTAACTCCTGGGTACCCATTTTACTGATGGGTGAAAATGGACAAGTGGTGTAAAGAAACACGCCCAATGTTTCTACCCGCGCTGGGAATCGAACGCAGACCGCCGCCGTGTGAAGCGAGAACTTTAGCGATCAGGCCTCACCGGTACTCGCCCACTGGCCTCTGTCCAAGTTTTGAATGTTCCATTCTGGAAGTGAAAATGGGTACAAAGGTGGCTCGAAACTGAGGAATTTCATGTTGAGTATGACATTGAATTTCATATTTAAACTGAGGCGACTTAGTGCATATGTGAAGAGTTGCTTCATAGCCAGGTATGTTGTTAAAATATGTGGGAAGGTATGAGAGCGAGAGAAAAATATATATTGAAGTAGTTATGTTATTGTAGAGATGAAGCCGTGCCTTGTTCTGAGTGCTTTTGCTTCATGTCGGGTTGTTTGTATTAAGATAACCAGTAATTAATTGAGTAATAGAGCTTGTAGTTGGTCCTGGTAATAATCTTTTTCAGCTGCGCTCAGAATTCTTCCTGGGTTATATATAAACATGACGTGTGTACCCCAACATACGTGTGTGAAGGACGTCTCTTCCAGTTTGGCTAAGTATGGCTCGTCTGCTTATTAAGATTTCAAAAATTGGTTTGAGTTTGGTTTGGTTTTGATGAGTAGAGTAAAAAAAAATATTCTGTTAATGTTTTAAAGCTTTTTACTTTCTAGGTCACGAGAATTAGAGGGGCCAAGCAAGGCTTTTGTTCGTTTGGTTGTAGTGTCTGTGTAGTGAGTGATTCATGTCTGAACTGTATTTAGTGGGATGACGGAGCTTGACTCATCGATCTCACCAGGGAATATACTGACCTTCATTTTTGTTCCAGCAGTCATAGAAGGTGGTTGTGATGTGCAAGTTTATATTTTGAGGTGAAAAGTGGGTGATTTTCTTAGCCAGACAGGGCGGATACACCAAGTACTGCTGTTTTCTGTATGAATGGGACAGCCGTGCAAGAGGTTCCCACTACATCAGGAGAGACTGGCCACCTCGTCAATCATTGGAGCCTGGGATGAAAAATGTTCAACATCCACCTCTCATTGAACCAAACAAAATTTTGCTACCACCACTACACATAAAACTGGGGCTCATGAAAAACTTTGCAAAAGCTATGGACAAATCCGGCCATTCAGGTCACTTGTTCTATCTAGGCTGGAATATTGTTGCACACTAACAGCACCTTTCAAGGCAGGTGAAATTGCTGAGCTAGAAAATATACAGAGAACCTTCACGGCGCGCATAACGGAGATAAAACACCTCAATTACTGGGAGCGCTTGAAGTTCCTGAACCTGTATTCCCTGGAACGCAGGCGGGAGATATACATGATTATATACACCTGGAAAATCCTAGAGGGACTAGTACCGAACTTGCACACGAAAATCACCCACAACGAAAGCAAAAGACTTGGCAGACGATGCAACATCCCCCCAATGAAAAGCAGAGACCATACAATAAGTGTCAGGGACCCGAGACTGTTCAACTGCCCCCCAGCATACATAAGGGGGATTACCAATAGACCCCTGGCAGTCTTCAAGCTGGCACTGGACAAGCATCTAAAGTCGGTACCTGACCAGCCGGGCTGTGGCTCGTACGTTGGTTTGCGTGCAGCCAGCAGTAACAGCCTGGTTGATCAGGCTCTGATCCACCAGGAGGCCTGGTCACAGACCGGGTCGCGGGGGCGTTGACCCCCGGAACTCTCTCCAGGTAAATTCCAGGTAAATTTAACATCAAAATTCCCCTCACTGAGCGACGCTAAGATAAGAGAGGGAGTCGTCAATGGTCCTCAGATTCGAGAGTTTCTTAAAGATAGTGACTTTGAATCAGACCTTCATATGGAGGAGAAAGCTGCTTGGGAAGCATTCAAGTTAGTGGTGAAGGAATTTCTCGGAAACAGAAGGGAAGACAACTATGAAGAATTAGTGGAAAATATGGGATGTAACATGTCACTTAAAATCCACTTTTTGGACTCACATTTAGACTTTTTTCCATTGAACTCTGAGGCACTTAGTGACGAACATGGTGAAAGGTTTCACCAAGATATTTCAACAATGAAAAATGGTACCAGGGCCAATGGGGCACAAGAATACTTGCAGACTATTGCTGGACATTGACAAGAGATAATTCTTCAGCCCACTATAAGCATCAAGCAAAAAGGCAGAGAGTAGGTACGGATTAGAGTTTAAAACATACTGACACATATTGTACGTTATAATAAAATAATCAAATATTACATGTCTCGTATCTTTAAACCTATAACCAATAAGTTTTTCTCAAGGTGATATTTGGATTCAGCACATGAAAATACATAAGAATTAACAAATCACATTTAAGAAGCATACAACTTTTCAAAAATTGTTGACCAGTGTTACCTCCACCCCTCCAGGGAGGGGCTCTTGATCTAGGGAATTGGATCTGTGCTCCGGTTCCCTGAATTGAGCCTGAACACATTCCATCTCCCACCCCCGCCTCATGCGCTGTATGATCCTACGGGTTTAGCGCTCCCCATGATTATAATAATGACTGATTTTCTCTAGGACTGCAAGATGTGCGAGCTGTCTCTCTAGAAGAGTGTTATATCAAGTCTATGTTTTGAGTTGTTTGTGAATTAGGATGTGTGGGAGATGTAGAACCTGTGTACCTGTGGCTTTGTGGGAAGGTTTGTCAATATAGGCTGAGGATACTGAGTCGTCAGGCTTGTTAAGATATTCTCGAGCACTTTTTCTATTTCAGTTGCTAGTGCAGATGCATAATTCTTGTCGAGAGACCTGTGAGAACTGACTGCATGTGTGTGGCAGTTGGGGACGAGGTTGAATGAAGATGCAGTAGGTGTAGGTGAAGGCTGGGGTGGTGTGGAGTCCGTGAGATGATCATATGACGCAGAGACATGTTATTGGTTCTGTGTTACAGCGTCTCTGCATGTCCTGCCAGTTTCACTGGGTGGAAATCCGTAATAAGCATGTTTGGCATGATTGTCAGTCACCAGCACAATTTATCTTTAAAGAGTATTTTCGTACATTCTTATGTTTGATGTTCTCCCGAGCATGTGTCACACTCTACTGACCTCGTGCAAGTTGCTTTATTATGAGTATACCTTTGAATTTGGTACATTAAGATTGATATGTTGAGTACGTTTTTACTCTGCAGCCAACGTTCTCTGAATGAATACCATATGTGGGAGGATGTCCAGAAGGAGTACCCCATTTCTGTTTTAATATCGTCCTGTGTCTAGTCATACTAGTTCTTTCTTTATATCGTAGTAGTAGTGTAGTTTTCTACAGAGCGCCGTATCAAAGGGTGCCGCCTTTTCACACCTATGTGCTAATGACCTTGACCCTATGATAATGACCCTTCCGGGCACGTGCCGGGTTTCACACCTATATGCTAATGACCTCTTTCACACCTATGTGCTAATAACCTTGACCCCGCCCATGACACCGCCCATGACCGCGCCCACGACCCCGCCCACGACCCCCGCCCACGACCCCTCACCCGCGCCCCCCGCGCCCCCCCCGCCCCCCCCCCGCGCCCCCACCCGCGCCCCCCACCTGCGCCTGTCGCACCGACCCACCGGCCCCGCCGCGCCCTCGCGCCCCGCCCGCGCCCTCGCGCCCCGCCCGTGCCTTCTGCTGCGCCTTCTGCAGCGTCGTCCGGATCGCCCCCGCGCCCCGAATTTTTTTCCGATTTTTTTCGATTTTTTTTTAATTTCATTTGCTCTCTTAGAATCAAGTTTTCTCTATAATACCAAGACTCCACTTCCTCGAATCAAGTTTTTTGGATTGCCCCTCCCACTTTCACCCCCATCCCAATTTCATTTTCTTATGATCTCCTTGGATGAAGTTTTTTTTTCTCGATAATACCAAGACTCTACTTCCTTGGATCAAGTTTTTTGGATTCCCCCTCCACTTTCACCCCGACCCCAAATTTTTTTGAATTTTCTTGTGCTCTACTCGGATCAAATTTTTGGATTACCCCTCCCACTTTCACCCCCCACCCCAAATTTTTTTCTCGATATTACCAAGACTCCATCTCCTCGGATCAAGTTTTTCTCGATATCAAAGACTCCAATTCCTCGGATCAAGTTTTTTTTCTCGATAATACCAAGACTCCATCTCCTCGGATTAAGTTTTCTCGATAATACAAAGACTCCAATTCCTCGGATCAAGGTTTTCTCGATAATACCAAGACTCCATCTCCTCGGATCAAGTTTTCTCGATAATACAAAGACTCCAATTCCTCGGATCAAGGTTTTCTCGATAATACAAAGACTCCACTTCCTCGAATCAAGTTTTTTGGATTGCCCCTCCCACTTTCACCCCCATCCCAATTTCATTTTCTTATGATCTCCTTGGATGAAGTTTTTTTTTCTCGATAATACCAAGACTCCATCTCCTCGGATCAAATTTTTCTCGATATCAAAAACTCCAATTCCTCGGATCAAATTTTTCTCGATAATACCAAGACTCCATCTCCTCGGATCAAGGTTTTCTCGAAATCAAAGACTCCAATTCCTCGGATCAAGGTTTTCTCGATAATACAAAGACTCTACTTCCTTGGATCAGGTTTTTTGGATTCCCCCCCACTTTCACCCCCACCCCAAATTTTTTCGTTTTTTTTTTCTCGATATTAGAAAGAATCCATCTCCTTGGATCAAGTTTTTGGATTCCCCCCTCTGGGGGTAAACATTCAAATGAACTCCTCCTATGAGGTATGGTGCTCTCTCTTACTACAGGTCTAAACAAGTGTGACGTCAGTATTCCTCTCATTAAGTTAAATGAAGTAAAAAGGGTGTTTACTCGGCGGTCAGTGACGTCACACACACACACATACAGGCTCAATCTTGTCGACTTCCCCCCTATGACAGTGACGTCACGTGATGACCGCACACACAGGCTGAATCTTGTCGACTTCCCCCTATGTCAGTGACGTCACACACACACATACAAGCTGAAACTTGTCGACTTCCCCCTACACATTTCATATACAACATAGGGAAAACATTTTCACTCTTAACCCGGGATAAACCAAATAATTTCACATTTTTTTCGTTAATACCCACAACTTCTTTACAAAATACAACACAAGTCTAGATATTTTTCTCGTTTTAACTATTTCATCTCAGGTCACTCCCCACGAAGTAACCTTCTCCCCACCCTCACCGAACCCTCACACTCCAACCAACACCTCACAATTTTCACTCATAACCCACAATTTTTCTCGTTTTAACTAATTTCATCAGAAAAAGTCGCAACAACACTTATAACCACTTTTCCATTAATTCACTAGACACAATTTCACATATTACAAAGTTAATACGCACACACACCTCACTTTGAACACCTTCAAAACACTCTCATAAATCATTTGAATACTCACAAAAAAATACCTTTGAACATTTTCCAAACAACACTGAAACACTTCCAAGACAACATTTTGAGTACTCCCAAATACACCACTGAATACTACTAAAACACCACTGAATACAGTCAAATCACCACCAAAATCACCATAAACTAAGATCAACACCCACAACCCACAACACCCACATCCAACATCACCCACAACCCACAACACCCACATCCAACATCACCCACATCCCACAATTTTTTTCTCGTTTCAACTAATTTCATCAGAAAAGTCACAACAACCCACAACTTACAATCACTTTTCAGCATATCTAGTTCGACAACATCACCCACAACCCACATCCCACAACACCCACAACCCACATCACCCACATCCCACAACACCCACAACCCACATCCCACAACACCCACAACACCCACACCCCACAACACCCACAACCCACAATTTTTTCTCGTTTTATCTAATTTCATCAGAAAAAAGTCACAACAACAACCCACAACACCCACATCCCACAACAACCCACAACTTATAACCACTTTTCAGCATCTCTAGTTCGACAACAACACCCTCAACCCACAACACCCACAACCCACAACACCCCACAACCCACAATTTTTTCTCGTTTTAACTAATTTCATTAGAAAAAAGTCACAAAAACCACCCACTTATATAATATTTTTTGGTAACTCTAGTTCGACAACATCACCCACAACCCTCATCAGTTACCAATTTATTCACATTTTTTCCCCTTCTTTTTACTGAATCTTAAATGTAATACACATTCCTCTTTACATTACTAAAATTCTAATAAAATCCTCTCCATACCCATGTCCTTGTATCCACATAAATTGATATTATACTCGCATCAACTAATCTCACTACCCAACTATTGCGACATGTTTCAACACCTTCCATTCTTTTCCAATTTATCTTAACTTTTCAATTCTATAATTTCTTTTTAAAACATTCACACATTACCTTTTATTTTCAGTAAAATCTCCCCATATTTCATTAAATTTCTAATACAACCCTCCCCATACCCCTCTCCATCTCACCCACATTTCTTCACATCCACTCACCCATCTCCCAACACACCTCTTCTGAACAAACACAAAATCACATTTCACATCCACAAATGCATCTCATCACCCATCTCAAATCCACTAAAAATCAATGTAACCAAGATATTCACAAAATTCTATAACCACCTAACACACACACACACACACACACACACACACCTAACCTAACCTAACCTAACCTAACTTATCCTAACCTAACCTAACCTATCCTAACCTAACCTAACTTAACCTAACCTAACCTATCTTAACCTAACCTAACCTAACCTTACCTAACCTAACCTAACTTATCCTAACCTAACCTAACTTATCCTAACCTATCCTAACCTAACCTAACCTAACCTAACCTAACCTAACCTAACTTATCCTAACCTAACCTAACCTATCCTAACCTAACCTAACTTAACCTAACCTAACCTATCTTAGCCTAACCTAACCTAACCTTACCTACCCTAAACTAACTTATCCTAACCTAACCTAACTTATCCTAACCTATCCTAACCTAACCTAACTTATCCTAACCTATCCTAACCTAACCTAACTTATCCTAACCTATCCTAACCTAACCTAACTTATCCTAACCTATCCTAACCTAACCTAACTTATCCTAACCTAACCTAACCTAACCTAACCTAACTTATCCTAACCTAACCTAACTTATCCTAACCTAACCTAACTTATCCTAACCTATCCTAACCTAACCTAACCTAACCTAACCTAACCTAACCTAACCTAACTTATCCTAACCTAACCTTACCTAACCTAACCTAACCTAACTTAACCTAACCTAACCTATTTTAACCTAACCTAACCTAACCTTACCTAACCTAACCTAACTTATCCTAACCTAACCTAACTTATCCTAACCTATCCTAACCTAACCTAACCTAACCTAACCTAACCTAACTTATCCTAGCATAACCTTACCTAACCTAACCTAACCTTACCTAACCTAACCTAACCTATCCTAACCTAGCCTAACCTAACCTTACCTAACCTAACCTAACCTAACCTAACCTAACCTAACCTAACCTAACTTAACATAACCTAACCTTACCTAACCTAACCTAACTTATCCTAACCTAACCTAACTTATCCTAACCTATCCTAACCTAACCTAACCTAACCTAACCTAACCTATCCTAACCTAACCAAACTTATCCTAACCTAACCTAACCTATCCTAACCTAACCTAACCTAACCTATCCTAACCTAACCTAACCTTACCTAACCTAACCTAACCTAACCTAACCTAACCTAACCTAACCTAACCGAACCTAACCTAACCTAACCTAACCTAACCTAACCTAACTCAAATCCACTAAAATCACTGTAACCAAGATATTCACAAAACTGTATGACCACCTAACACACTCCCTAACCTAACCTAACTTATACTAACCTAACCAATCTTAACCTAACCTAACCTAACCTAACCTAACCTATCCTAACCTAACCTATCCTAACCTAACCTAACTTAACCTAACTTAACCTAACCTAGCCTAACCTATCCTAACCTAGCCTAACCTACCCTAACCTAGCCTAACCTATCCTAACCTAACCTAACCTAGCCTAACCTAACCGAACCTAACCTAACCTAACCTAACTTATCCTAACTTAACCTAACCTAACCTAACCTAACCTAACCTAACTTATCCTAACCTAACCTAACCTAACTTAACCTAACCTAACCTAACCTAACCTAACCTAACCTAACCTAACCTAACCTAACTCAAATCCACTAAAATCACTGTAACCAAGATATTCACAAAACTGTATGAACACCTAACACACACACACACACACACACACACACACACACACACACACACACACACACACACACACACACACACACACACACACACACACACACACATGGAACACTTCCAAAATACATTAGGGTACTCCAGATTTACTTTGAACGACTCCATTTTTGGATATTTCCAAATTAGTTTTGAAAACTTTATCTTAAAATCGAACATTATTTTTCTTGTTGGTAAACACACTCAATGGTAGAAATATTTACTCGATTTCCGAACAGAAACACATTCCTCGCTCTGAGAGACTCCTTGAGCTTATATACTCTACCCCAAAAGTATTGCGTCATGATTTTTTTTGTACACCCCTTCCCCCTCCGACGACACCATGTAATGCGGTTCACACCCAAGGTATATTTAAGATAATCATCTACACACACAGACACACACACACACACACACACACCACTTTACTTTGAACACCCTCTGCACATCATTTGAACACCTTCAAAAAAAAACACCATCAAACACCTCCGAATACTCCCAAATCACTACTGATTACTACCAAATCACCGTCAAAATCACCAGAAACTAAGTTTAACATCACTATCCAACATCCTTTTTATAGAAATCCCCTGAAATCACTATAACCAAGAACTCCCTCCCCCATTTGACGCATAAAAAAAAGCATGAACACAAACCTATCATCCCTAAAACATCCTTCCTTATTCATTCCGTATATCTCCTAGAGTTGTTTTAACCCCGACGGGCCCATCATGACGTAGGAGCCAGAGTGTAGTAGGTGGTGTTGGAGTGGTGATGGATGCTCTGGCTCCTACGTCGTGATAGGCCCGTCGGGGTTAAAACAACTCTAGGAGATATACGGAATGAATAAGGAAGGATGTTTTAGGGATGATAGGTTTGTGTTCATGCTTTTTTTTTATGCGCCAAATGAGGAGAGAGTTCTTGGTTATAGTGATTTGAGGGGATTTCTATAAAAAGGATGTTGGATGGTGATGTTAAACTTAGTTTCTGGTGATTTTGACGGTGATTTGGTAGTAATCAGTAGTGTTTTGGGAGTATTCGGAGGTGTTTGATGGTGTTTTTTGAAGGTGTTCAAATGATGTGCAGAATATTTTGGAAGTGCTTCAGTGTTGTTTGGAAATGTTCGAAGGTGTTTATGTGAGTATTCAAATGATTTATGAGAGTGTTCGAAGTAATCTTGGGGTTGTTCTGTAGTGAGATGATAAAGGATGTGGATGAGAGATATTGAGAAAAGGTGGTCTCAAATGATGTATGAGAGTGTTTTGAAGGTGTTCAAAGTAAAGTGAGGTGTGTGTGTGTGTGTGTGTGTGTGTGTGTGTGTGTGTAGATGATTATCTTAAATCTACCTTGGGTGTGAACCGCATTACATGGTGTCGTCGGAGGGGGAAGGGGTGTACAAAAAAAATCATGACGCAATACTTTTGGGGTAGAGTATATAAGCTCAAGGAGTCTCTCAGAGCGAGGAATGTGTTTCTGTTCGGAAATCGAGTAAATATTTCTACCATTGAGTGTGTTTACCAACAAGAAAAATAATGTTCGATTTTAAGATAAAGTTTTCAAAACTAATTTGGAAATATCCAAAAATGGAGTCGTTCAAAGTAAATCTGGAGTACCCTAATGTATTTTGGAAGTGTTCCATGTGTGTGTGTGTGTGTGTGTGTGTGTGTGTGTGTGTGTGTGTGTTAGGTGGTCATACAGTTTTGTGAATATCTTGGTTACAGTGATTTTAGTGGATTTGAGTTAGGTTAGGTTAGGTTAGGTTAGGTAGGCTAGGTTAGGTTAGGTTAAGTTAGGTTAGGTTAGGTTAGGATAAGTTAGGTTAGGTTAGGTTAGGTTAGGTTAGGTTAAGTTAGGATAAGTTAGGTTAGGTTAGGTTAGGTTCGGTTAGGTTAGGCTTGGTTAGGTTAGGTTAGGATAGGTTAGGCTAGGTTAGGATAGGTTAGGCTAGGTTAGGATAGGTTAGGCTAGGTTAGGTTAAGTTAGGTTAAGTTAGGTTAGGATAGGTTAGGTTAGGATAGGTTAGGTTAGGTTAGGTTTGGTTAGGTTAAGATAGGTTAGGTTAGGTTAGGGTGTGTGTTAGGTGGTCATACAGTTTTGTGAATATCTTGGTTACAGTGATTTTAGTGGATTTGAGTTAGGTTAGGTTAGGTTAGGATAGGTTAGGTTAGGTTAGGTTAGGTTCGGTTAGGTTAGGTTAGGTTAGGTTAGGTTAGGTTAGGTTAGGTAAGGTTAGGTTAGGTTAGGATAGGTTAGATTAGGTTAGGTTAGGATAGGTTAGGTTAGGTTAGGATAAGTTCGGTTAGGTTAGGATAAGTTAGGTTAGGTTAGGTTAGGTTAGGTTAGGATAGGTTAGGATAAGTTAGGTTAGGTTAGGATAAGTTAGGTTAGGTTAGGTTAGGATAGGTTAGGATAAGTTAGGTTAGGTTAGGATAAGTTAGGTTAGGTTAGGTAAGGTTAGGTTAGGTTAAGTTAGGATAGGTTAGGTTAGGTTAGGGTAGGTTAGGTAAGGTTAGGTTAGGCTAGGTTAGGATAGGTTAGGTTAGGTTAGGTAAGGTTAGGTTAGGTTAGGTAAGGTTAGGTTAGGATAAGTTAGGTTAGGTTAGGTTAGGTTAGGTTAGGTTAGGTTATGTTAGGATAGGTTAGGATAAGTTAGGTTAGGATAAGTTAGGTTAGGTTAGGTAAGGTTAGGTTAGGTTAGATTAAGATAGGTTAGGTTAGGTTAAGTTAGGTTAGGTTAGGATAGGTTAGGTTAGGTTAGGTTAGGTTAGGTTAGGTTAGGTTAGGTTAGGTGTGTGTGTGTGTGTGTGTGTGTTAGGTGGTTATAGAATTTTGTGAATATCTTGGTTACATTGATTTTTAGTGGATTTGAGATGGGTGATGAGATGCATTTGTGGATGTGAAATGTGATTTTGTGTTTGTTCAGAAGAGGTGTGTTGGGAGATGGGTGAGTGGATGTGAAGAAATGTGGGTGAGATGGAGAGGGGTATGGGGAGGGTTGTATTAGAAATTTAATGAAATATGGGGAGATTTTACTGAAAATAAAAGGTAATGTGTGAATATTTTAAAAAGAAATTATAGAACTGAAAAGTTAAGATAAATTGGAAAAGAATGGAGGGTGTTGAAACATGTCGCAATAGTTGGGTAGTGAGATTAGTTGATGCGAGTATAATATCAATTTATGTGGATACAAGGAGATGGGTATGGAGAGGATTTTATTAGAATTTTAGTAATGTAAAGAGGAATGTGTATTACATTTATGATTCAGTAAAAAGAAGGGGAAAAATGTGAATAAATTGGTAATTGATGAGGGTTGTGGGTGATGTTGTCGAACTAGAGTTACCAAAAAATATTATATAAGTGGGTTGTTTTTGTGACTTTTTTCTAATGAAATTAGTTAAAACGAGAAAAAATTGTGGGTTGTGGGGTGTTGTGGGTTGTGGGTGTTGTGGGTTGAGGGTGTTGTTGTCGAACTAGAGATGCTGAAATTAGTGAGTTGTGATAAACTAGAGATTGTGGGTTGTTGTGGGATGTGGGTGTTGTGGGTTGTTGTTGTGACTTTTTTCTGATGAAATTAGATAAAACGAGAAAAAATTGTGGGTTGTGGGTGTTGTGGGATGTGGGTGATGTGGGTTGTGGGTGTTGTGGGATGTGGGTTGTGGGTGATGTTGTCGAACTAGAGATGCTGAAAAGTGATTATAAGTTGTGGGTTGTTGTGACTTTTCTGATGAAATTAGATGAAACGAGAAAAAAATTGTGGGATGTGGGTGATGTGGGATGTGGGTGTTGTGGGTTGTGGGTGTTGTGGGATGTGGGTGTTGATCTTAGTTTATGGTGATTTTGGTGGTGATTTGACTGTATTCAGTGGTGTTTTAGTAGTATTCAGTGGTGTATTTGGGAGTACTCAAAATGTTGTCTTGGAAGTGTTTCAGTGTTGTTTGGAAAATGTTCAAAGGTATTTTTTTGTGAGTATTCAAATGATTTATGAGAGTGTTTTGAAGGTGTTCAAAGTGAGGTGTGTGTGCGTATTAACTTTGTAATATGTGAAATTGTGTCTAGTGAATTAATGGAAAAGTGGTTATAAGTGTTGTTGCGACTTTTTCTGATGAAATTAGTTAAAACGAGAAAAATTGTGGGTTATGAGTGAAAATTGTGAGGTGTTGGTTGGAGTGTGAGGGTTCGGGGAGGGTTGGGAGAAGGTTACTTCGTGGGGAGTGACCTGAGATGAAATAGTTAAAACGAGAAAAATATCTAGACTTGTGTTGTATTTTGTAAAGAAATTGTGGGTATTAACGAAAAAAATGTGAAATTATTTGGTTTATCCCGGGTTAAGAGTGAAAATGTTTTCCCTATGTTGTATATGAAATGTGTAGGGGGAAGTCGACAAGTTTCAGCTTGTATGTGTGTGTGTGACGTCACTGACATAGGGGGAAGTCGACAAGATTCAGCCTGTGTGTGCGGTCATCACGTGACATTACTTTCATAGGGGGGAAGTCGACAAGATTGTGCCTGTATGTGTGTGTGTGACGTCACTGACCGCCGAGTAAACACCCTTTTTACTTCATTTAACTTAATGAGAGGAATACTGACGTCACACTTGTTTAGACCTGTAGTAAGAGAGAGCACCATACCTCATAGGAGGAGTTCATTTGAATGCTTACCCCCAGAGGGGGGAATCCAAAAACTTGATCCAAGGAGATGGATTCTTTGTAATATCGAGAAAAAAAATCGAAAAAATTTGGGGTGGGGGTGAAAGTGAGGGGGGAATCCAAAACACCTGATCCAAGGAAGTAGAGTCTTTGTATTATCGAGAAAACCTTGATCCGAGGAATTGGAGTCTTTGATTTCGAGAAAACCTTGATCCGAGGGATTGGAGTCTTTGTATTATCGAGAAAACTTGATCCGAGGAGATGGAGTCTTGGTATTATCGAGAAAACCTTGATCCGAGGAATTGGAGTCTTTGTATTATAGAGAAAACTTGATCCGAGGAGATGGAGTCTTGGTATTATCTAGAAAAAAAACTTGATCCGAGGAATTGGAGTCTTTGATATCGAGAAAAAACTTGATCCGAGGAGATGGAGTCTTGGTAATATCGAGAAAAAAAATTGGGGTGGGGGTGAAAGTGGGAGGGGAAATCCAAAAATTTGATCCGAGGAGAGCACAAGAAAATTCAAAAAAATTTGGGGTTGGGGGTGAAAGTGGAGGGGGAATCCAAAAAACTTGATCCAAGGAAGTAGAGTCTTGGTATTATCGAGAAAACTTGATTCGAGGAGAGCAAATGAAATTCAAAAAAAAATTGAAAAAAATCGGAAAAAAAATTCGGGGTGCGGGGGCGATCCGGACGACGCTTCAGAAGGCGCAGCAGAAGGCGCGGGCGGGGCGCGAGGGCGCGGCGCGAGGGCGCGGCGGGGCCGGTGGGTCGGTGCGACGGGCGGGGGGCGCGGGGGGGGCGCGGGGGGGGCGCGGGTGGGGGCGCCGGGGGGGGGCGCGGGGGGGGCGCGGGGGGCGCGGGGGGCGCGGGTGAGGGGTCGTGGGCGGGGGTCGTGGGCGAGATCGTGGGCGGGGGTCGTGGGCGGGGTCATGGGCGGGGTCATGGGCGGGGTCAAGGTCATTAGCACATAGGTGTGAAAAAGGTCATTAGCATATAGGTGTGAAAAGCCGGCACGTGCCCGGAAGGGTCATTATCGTAGGGTCAAGGTCATTAGCACATAGGTGTGAAAAGGCGGCACCCTTTGATACGGCGCTCTGTAGATAACTACACTACTCGTAGTCTTGTCTATAGAGTCAGTTGTTCAGTGCAGGTGTCTTAGTGCCCCTGAGTTTCTAGGATGTACGCAGGCGTTGTTCAAGTTATTGTTCCTATATGTGACAAAGCATCACCATCACAGATAAAGAAAGGAATAATTTATGTTTGTTAGGCCTTATTAAATACAGTAATGTAGAAAACCTTTGGAACAGCAAAGTACTGGAAGCTTAAAGCATGTCCGCATCAAAAATGAATTTTTTATTTGAGGATTATCTTGAAAGTTAACGAGGGTTGGTATTTAAGACGCACTGGTGCCAAACATTGAAGATGTTTCTCATAAGAGCTCTCCAGGAAGTCTTAATTATTGTCTATAGGCGAATTATTGTATGAAATATTAGTATCCGTCGTCTCAGATTCCAAGTCACGCATCTCTGAGTCCACTAATGACGGAAAATTGTGGTTTTTCAGGTAGAGAAACTTCTCTAACGCCTCCGCCAGCCTCCCTGTCTTTTTCCTCTACACAGACCTGTTGATCAGACTAAAAAAAGAAAACAATGGAGAGGTCAGCAGAGAGACTAGTTCCTGGTCTAAGAAATATGTGCTTTGAGCAGAGACTGATGAAGATAAATCTGATTGCATTGAAGGACAGAAGGACTGGAGTTAATATGATAACAACGTACAAAAGACTGAAAGGAATTGATAGGTTAGACAGAGACAGATGGCTTGGGAGGAGGGAAACAGGAACACGAGGGCACAGCTAGAAGTTGAAATCAGATGAGACACGGGGATGTTAAGAAATATTTCTTCAGCCTCATAGTGACGAGTCACTGAAGTGATCTAGACAGTGAAGTGGTAGAGGAGGAATCAATACGTAGTGTTAATAACAGATAAGAAAAAGTTCACACAGCCAGAAGTGAAACAAGTAGCTGACAGTTGGGCTCAAATATTGCACGCTGGGCAATATTGCACTTTGGGCTCAAATATTGCACGCTGGGCTCAGACATTGCACGCTGGGCTCAGACATTGCACGCTGGGCTCAGGCATTGCACGCTGGGCTCAGCGTTGCAAAGATGGAACATACAACAGGTTTCTTCATTTATTAATCTCAACCTTTTCCTCAATTCACTAATCAAATATTGACTCTGACTCCACCTTCCAGAGTGAACGAAACTTTTCCATAAGTTTACCATGTTATTCTCTTCTTTGTGTATGGGAATTGTGGGTAGTTTGACATTCTCTGTCTGTCTGTCTGTCTCTGTCTGTCTGTCTGTCTGTCTGTCTCTCTCTCTCTCTCTGTCTCTCCCTTGGCTGTACAAACAGGTGAGTACAGCCAGGTGTGTACAGCTAGCTATGTACAGCCAGTTGCGTAAAACCAGGTGTGTAGAGCCAGGTGAGTACATCCAGGTATGTACAGATAGTTGTGTACAGTCAGGAATGTATAGCCAGGAGTGTACAGTCAGGTGTGCAAAACCAGGTGGGGACAGCCAGGTGTGCACAGCCAGGTGTATACAGCCAGGTGTGTACGCACAATACATCACCGAATACAGTTACAATCCTCACACGGTGTTATTTTTACCCGGGGATCACACGGTCCAGAGCCTCAATTATCACACAGCTTAACTCAGTTATGCAACACAACCTGGATATGCAACACAAACTGGTTATGCAACTTAACTTGGTTATGCAACACAACTGGTTATGCAACACAACTTGTTATGCAACACAACCTGGTTATGCAACACAACTGGTTATGCAACACAACTGGGTATGCAACACAACTGGTTATGCAACACAACTGGTTATGCAACACAAAGGGTTATGCAACACAACCTGGTTATGCAACACAACTCGTTATGCAACAGAACTCGTTATGTAACACAACCTGGTTGTGCAACACAACCTGGTTGTGCAACACAACCTGGTTGTGCAACACAACTGGTTATGCAACACAGCTGGTTATGCAACACAACTGGTTGTGCAACACAACTGGTTATGCAACACAACTGGTTATGCAATACAACCTGGTTATGCAACACAACTGGTTATGTAACACAACCTGGTTATGCAACTCAACCTGGTTATGCAACACAACCTGGTTATGCAACACAACTCGTTATGCAACACAACCTGGTTGTGCAACACAACTGGTTATGCAACACAGCTGGTTATGCAACACAACTGGTTATGCAACACAACCTGGTTGTGCAACACAACTGGTTATGCAACACAGCTGGTTATGCAACACAACTGGTTGTGCAACACAACTGGTTATGCAACACAACCTGGTTATGCAACGCAGCATGGCTATGTAACACAACTGATTATGCAACACAACCTGGTTATGCAACGCAACTGGTTATGCAACACAACTGGTTATGCAACACAACTAGTAATGCAACACGAATGATTATGCATGCAAAATAGTTCAGTGATTTTTATTATGGGCGCTGCTTGTAGTGCATATTGCAAGTCTATCATGTTTGGGTAAAAATGATCAGTGCCAGTTTCGAATTACAAGTCATCCTGTAGGTCAGGTGTATATAATATAGCGATAGCAATATGTTGTTTTTGCCGATATCTATATACATTTGTTGGTATATAGTGTGTCTAGCTGCTTGTATTAATGGGATAAAATATTTTGATTCGAACCTATATATAAATATATATATGTATGTATATATATATATATATATATATATATATATATATATATATATATATATATATATATATATATATATATATATATATATATATATATATATATGTATATATATAAACACTGGTCTCTGGCTGAAGGAGACTCGAACCTACGAACCTTGGAACAAGGTACGCAGTGCTTTACAAATCTACTCACACTGGACCAATACCTTGGAGTCCAGCTTGCGCTAGACTTTGATCCAAGGCAGCCAGCTTTCAGGGAGAAGGCTGGACTCCAAGGTATTGGTCCAGTGTGGGTAGATTGGTAAAGCACTTCGTACCATGTTCCAAGGTTCGTAGGTTCGAGTCTCCTTCAGCCAGAGATCATTGTTTGTGCATATTTCGCCTGCTCTTGCGAATTCCTTGCATACATATATATATATATATATATATATATATATATATATATATATATATATATATATATATATATATATATATATATATATATATATTTATATATATGTCGTGCCGAATAGGCAGAACTTGCGATCTTGGCTTAAATAGCAACGCTCATCTTGCCATGTAGGACAAGTGAAAATTTGTGTATGCAATAATTTCGCCAAAATCATTCTGAACCTAACGAAAAAAAAATATTTGATTGTGTTTGTTTAGTACTAAATTATTGTATACGTATTTAAAATATATTTAGTTGGGTTAGGGTAAAATAAATTGCTCTTGTTATAATAAGGTTAGGTAAGTTTTTTAAGATTCTTTTGGTGCAAAATTAAAAATTTTTACATTAACATTAATAAAAAAATATATCTCTAAACTTATAAGAGAAAATTTCAGAAAGGACTTAATTTTGAATGAGTTCTTGCTAATTGACCAGTTTTACATATTCGGCACGACATATACATATATATATATATATATATATATATATATATATATATATATATATATATATATATATATATATATATATATATATATATATATATATATCATTTACCAAACTGCGGCAGGCCAGGATTCGACTCCACGACACGTTGTCCCGCCTCAAGAGGCCACACAACGTACATATTTCCTTACCATGTAAAGGTGACATGTACGTTGTTTTACATGATGGTAGAATTGCTGGCGTCTTTTTTCTGACTCATAAACATGCAAAATTTCAGGTACGTCTTGCTGCTTCTACTTACACTTATGTCACACTACACATACATGTACAGGCATATATATAGTACACACCTCTCTGGGTTTTCTTTTATTTTCTTACTAGTTCTTGTTCTTGTTTATTTCCTCTTATCTCCACGCGGAAGTAGATCAGAATTCTTCCTCGGTAAGTCATGCGTGTCGTAAGAGGCGACTAAAGCACCGGGAGCAAAGGACTAGTAACCCCTTCCTCTGTATACATTACTATAGTTAAAAAGAGAAACTTTTGTTTTTCCTTTTTAGGTTACTCTGCCTCGATGGGATGCGTCCACTTTGTTGAAAGACGAAGAAGATTAATGTTAGCAGAATTACGGACAATATGTTAGGTAAAAGGACACAAGCGCAACTAATGAGACATTTTATTGTGGCAACATTTCGCTCTCCAGGAGCTTTATCAAGCCGTTACTTTCATAAAGCGCCTGGAGAGAGAAACGTTGCCACAATAAAATGTCACATTAGTTGCACTTGTGTCCTTTTACCTAATTTAATAAAGAGGGACTGCCCAATGATGGAAAGCATCGTGAAAAGTTTATTATTTTAGGGAGGAATAGACAGTCGGTAAGTAGATAGAAGTCATCGTGGACATTAGTGTTACTCGATCTATTTTCAGTTATTTTGAAGCCGGAGACTCTTTTTTATTATGCATCTCACCAGTAGCAGTAGACCCAAGTGGAGCAACAAAAAGAGAACGATAAGAGGGATTAATGACTTGCATTCCTTGCAGGGAAGCTGCGACTTGCTTAAAGGTGCGTTGGCCTTAGGACACCAGCTGATATATCGAGGGGTTCAGGGAGAGGCCTTGATACTCTCCTGACTTTTCGATAATTTATATATCCTCTAGCAGGGACTATTATGAACCAGGCAGAGTGTAATCATCCAAGAAAAAGATGTGAGATCAATGGTCAAATTCTCGGGACATATGGGGAAACGTGGGGGGGTAGTCACCCTGTTGAACAACGTGCCATACAATTGTTCAGTAAAGAAAAGTTTCGAGCAAATGTTGTAGCACAAGTGCGCATACACGCGTACAAAATATGATGGAGATGATAAGTCTCTGGCTGTTTGTCTCGCTGTCAGCATGTTCAGGGAGGCGGACAGAAGGAAAGGAGAGACCCTCCTCCTCCCCAACACAAAGGAGAACACTACGCCTGCAATTCTGAAGACAGATGATGAGAGTGAAGACAGTCTAAACTCTATTATAGTGTTTAAAAATAATTGTTTTTTTTCTCTCTCTCTTTATATATATATATATATATATATATATATATATATATATATATATATATATATATATATATATATATATATATATATGTTTTGCATATTTTGAAATCACCTGTTTACTGTGATCTTATTGCATATATATATATATATATATATATATATATATATATATATATATATATATATATATATATATATATATATATATATATATATATATATATATATATATATATATATATATTTATATATATATATTTATATATATATATATATTTATATATATATATATTTATGTATATATATATATATATATATATGTCGTGCCGAATATGTAAAACTGGTCAATTAGCAAGAACTCACTTAAAATTAAGTCCTTTCGAAAATTTTCTCTTATAAGTTTAAAGATATATTTTTTTCATTAATGTTAATGTAAAAATTTTTATTTTGCACCAAAAGAATCTTAGAAAACTTACCTAACCTTATTATAACAAGAACAATTTATTTTAGCCTAACCCAACTACATATATTTTAAATACGTTTACAATAATTTAGTACTAAACAAACACAATCAAATATATTTTTTTCCGTTAGGTTCATAATGATTTTGGCGAAATTATTGCATACACAAATTTTCACTTGTCCTATATGGCAAGATGAGCGTTGCTATTTAAGCCAAGATCGCAAGTTCTGCCTATTCGGCACGACATATATATATATATATATATATATATATATATATATATATATATATATATATATATATATAGTGGTCTAAAGCGTCATACGTTTTCTCTCACCATGAGGCTGGCCAAAACAGCATAAGTTCGACTCCTTGGCTAATGCATTGTTGTTACTGATATATATATATATACGTATATATATATGTTGAGAAATGGCATTACCAGTTAAGTTTAAAGAGTTTGTACTTAACTTAGAAAGACAACTCATCGCCTGCACAGCCGCCCCTGCAGACGAGGTCTTGAGAAGCTGTTGAAGTCATCTCTCAACGGGCTGTAAAGATTTATAATTTGTAAAATTATAAATTACCCCTAGGGGGTGTTATGTCAGCATATTTCATTCACTGATGGCTGACAAATTACATACTTGTTTGGACTCAAAAGTCCGCACCTCACTGCCGACTGTAGGTTGATTACAAACTCCTTGAGACTCAAGAACTGCGCAGTCCCCCGTACTACAAGAAATTCGTAACCTACCTTGCTCTTGTAGCGTGAGCTATGGTGTTCTTCACACCTTCGACAGATATCGGTGATTTGATAAAAGCTGAAGTGTCCTTGGATGTCCACGTCTTCCATAGTCTAGGAATACACACACTGGTAAAATGTTCCACAAGATTTGTCTTTATTGTTCACAATCTTATCACTAAAGAAGCTGATCACACTTCTCTGTAAGTGTTTTTTGTGTTTTGTGAGACACTTTGTTCACAATAACGCACAGATCGTTCTTTGTTGGTTATCCTGGCGTCAGTGTCAATCTCAGTAGAGTCAAAAGTAATCTGAAGACGCCACAGCGCCCCATGCCGTCACTGCCCCTTGCACAAAAAAATGCTGACATAGTACTTTTGCTTCCTTGCCACTTCCTCGATGAAGCAAAGCAGAATGTTTGATTCTTGCTGTCTTAAGCATAGACAACAATGTCCATTATCTTTACTACAGTAACAAAGTGGGAGCAGGATTTTCCTTAACTGTCCTGCTAAAGTAAGAGATGTACTGTCTCTTATTAAAATACACTCTGCAACACTGGACTGCAAGGAGCAACGGTCGCTTGACCACGTCGCATACTCGTACTGCATCTGTGATCAATTACAAGACGCTTGCCCCTTCTGAGAGGGCTGGGTCCCTCAAGGCTGAAAGGCCTGAAAGGGGCTGAACAGGGCTGATACCCCCCTCCTGGAGAACATTTCTCCACACACACATATATATATATATATATATATATATATATATATATATATATATATATATATATATATATATATATATATATATATATATATATATATATATATATATATATATATTATCACACTGGCCGATTCCCACCAAGGCAGGGTGGCCCGAAAAAGAAAAACTTTCACAATCATTCACTCCATCACTGTCTTGCCAGAAGGGTGCTTTACACTACAGTTTTTAAAGTGCAACATTAACACCCCTCCTTCAGAGTGCAGGCACTGTACTTCCCATCTCCCGGACTAAAGTCCGGCCTGTCAGTTTTCCTGAACCCCTTCATAAATGTTACTTTGCTCACACTCCAACAGCACGTCAAGTATTAAAAACCATTTGTCTCCATTCACTCCTATCAAACACGCTCACGCATGCCTGCTGGAAGTCCAAGCCCCTCGCACACAAAACCTCCTTCACCCCCTCCCTCCAACCTTTCCTAGGCCGACCCCCACCCTGCCTTCCTTCCACTACAGACGGATACACTCTTGAAGTCACTCTGTTTCTCTCCATTCTCTCTACATGTCCGAACCACCTCAACAACCCTTCCTCAGCCCTCTGGACAACAGTTTTGTTAATCCCGCACCTCCTCCTAACTTCCAAACTACGAATTCTCTGCATTATATTCACACCACACATTGCCCTCAGACATGACATCTCCATGCCTCCAGCCTTCTCCTCGCTGCAACATTCATCACCCATGCTTCACACCCATATAAGAGCGTTGGTAAAACTATACTCTCATACATTCCCCTCTTTGCCTCCAAGGACAAAGTTCTTTGTCTCCACAGACTCCTAAGTGCACCACTCACCCTTTTTCCCTCATCAACTCTATGATTCACCTCATCTTTCATAGACCCATCCGCTGACACGTCCACTCCCAAATATCTGAATACATTCACCTCCTCCATACTCTCTCCCTCCAATCTGATATCCAATCTTTCATCACCTAATCTTTTTGTTATCCTCATTACCTTACTCTTTCCTGTATTCACTTTTAATTTTCTTCTTTTGCACACCCTACCAAATTCATCCACCAATCTCTGCAGCTTCTCTTCAGAATCTCCCAAGAGCATAGTGTCATCAGCAAAGAGCAACTGTGACAACTCCCACTTTATGTGTGATTCTTTATCTTTTAACTCCACGCCTCTTGCCAAGACCCTCGCATTTACTTCTCTTACAACCCCATCTATAAATATATTAAACAACCACGGTGACATCACACATCCTTGTCTAAGGCCTACTTTTACTGGGAAATAATTTCCCACTTTCCTACATACTCTAACTTGAGCCTCACTATCCTCGTAAAAATTCTTCACTGCTTTCAGTAACCTACCTCCTATACCATACACCTGCAACATCTGCCACATTGTCCCCCTATCCACCCTGTCATACGCCTTTTCCAAATCCATAAATGCCACAAAGACCTCTTTAGCCTTATCTAAATACTGTTCACTTATATGTTTCACTGTAAACACCTGGTCCACACACCCCCTACCTTTCCTAAAGCCTCCTTGTTCATCTGCTATCCTATTCTCCGTCTTACTCTTAATTCTTTCAATAATAACTCTAACATACACTTTACCAGGTATACTCAGCAGACTTATCCCCCTATAATTTTTGCACTCTCTTTTGTCCCCTTTGCCTTTATACAAAGGAACTATACATGCACTCTGCCAATCCCTAGATACGTTACCCTCTTCCATACATTTATTAAATAATTGCACCAACCACTCCAAAACTATATCCCCACCTGCTTTTAACATTTCTATCATTATCCCATCAATCCCGGCTGCCTTACCCCCTTTCATTTTACCTACTGCCTTACGAACTTCCCCCACACTCACAACTGGCTCTTCCTCACTCCTACAAGATGTTATTCCTCCTTGCCCTATACACGAAATCACAGCTTCCCTATCTTCATCAACATTTAACAATTTCTCAAAATATTTCCTCCATCTTTCCAATACCTCTAACCCTCCATTTATATATATATATATATATATATATATATATATATATATATATATATATATATATATATATATATATATATATATATATATATATACATATATATACTTATTATTCCATTTAGAAAAAGCCCTCGTTATTTGGCACACTACCCACCATGCTCTCACTGTTAACCGAAGTGTTCTTCTGTTCAGCGTCCAGTGATAGTTTCGTGAGCGACCACTTCCCCCTACCCCCCCACAACCCCGGCCGAACGCAGAAGTAAACAAACCTCCTCTGGCAGGATCCCCTTAACACCACCACTACTCTCCAAATCCCAACATGCACACTGCACTTTCACTGATACAGAAGCAACGGTCTGATGCAGAGGATTGTCACGACTCTGTAATCTCTGGTGGATACTCACGATGATGTCTGCCGAAACTGGCCCATGTAAACCATGTTGGCTCTTGGTTTACACACAGAATGTATGGAGCACCATAAACTGGCTCCCTCCCTCCACGCCGCAGACATATATATATATATATATATATATATATATATATATATATATATATATATATATATATATATATATATATAATTATATATGTATATGTCGTGCCGAATATGTAAAACTGGTCAATTAGCAAGAACTCATTTAAAATTAAGTCCTTTCTAAAATTTTCTCTTTTACGTTTAAAGATATATTTTTTTCATTAATGTTATGTAAAAAATTTTAATTTTGCTCCAAAAGAATCTTAGAAAACTTACCTAACCTTATTATAAGAAGAACAATTTAATTTAGCCTAACCCAAATAAATATATTTTAGATTTGTTTACAGTAATTTAATACTAAACAAACACAATGAAATATATATTTTTCGTTAGGTTCAGAATGATTTTGGCGAAATTATTGCATAAACAAATTTTCGCTTGTCCTATATGGCAAGGTGAGCGTCGCTATTTAAGCCAAGATGGCAAGTTCTGCCTATTCGGCACGACATATATATATATATATTATATATATATTATATATATATATAATTATATATATATATGTATTATATATATACCTGGAGAGAGATACCTGGAGAGAGTTCCGGGGGTCAACGCCCCCGCGGCCCTGTCTGTGACCAGGCCTCCTTAGGTCAGTGTCCCAGGATGCGACCCACACCAGTCGACTAACACGCAGGTACCCATTTTACTGATGGGGAACATAGACAACAGGTTGAAAGAAACACGTCCAATGTTTCTACTCTGGCTGGGAATCGTACCCAGGCCCTCACCGTGTGAAGCGAGAGCGTGGTTGGTGGAGTGGTTGGTGCAATTATTTAATAAATGTATGGAAGAGGGTAAGGTACCTAGGGATTGGCAGAGAGCATGCATAGTTCCTTTGTATAAAGGCAAAGGGGATAAAAGAGAGTGCAAAAATTATAGGGGGATAAGTCTGTTGAGTATACCTGGTAAAGTGTATGGTAGAGTTATTATTGAAAGAATTAAGAGTAAGACGGAAAATAGGATAGCAGATGAACAAGGAGGCTTTAGGAAAGGTAGGGGGTGTGTGGACCAGGTGTTTACAGTGAAACATATAAGTGAACAGTATTTAGATAAGGCTAAAGAGGTTTTTGTGGCATTTATGGATTTAGAAAAAGCGTATGACAGGGTGGATATATAATATATTTATAGATGGGGTTGTAAGAGAAGTAAATGCGAGGGTCTTGGCAAGAGGCGTGGAGTTAAAAGATAAAAAAATCACACATAGAATGGGAGTTGTCACAGTTGCTCTTTGCTGATGACACTGTGCTCTTGGGAGATTTTGAAGAGAAGTTGCAGAGGTTGGTGGATGAAATTGGTAGGGTATGCAAAAGAAGAAAATTGAAAGTGAATATAGGAAAGAGTAAGGTTATGAGGATAACAAAAAGATTAGGTGATGAAAGATTGGATATCAGATTGGAGGGAGAGAGTATGGAGGAGGTGAATGTATTCAGATATTTGGGAGTGGACGTGTCAGTGGATGGGTCTATGAAAGATGAGGTGAATCATAGAATTGATGAGGGGAAAAGGGTGAGTGGTGCACTTAGGAGTCTGTGGAGACAAAGAACTTTGTCCTTGGAGGCAAAGAGGGAAATGTATGAGAGTATAGTTTTACCAACGCTCTTATATGGGTGTGAAGCATGGGTGATGAATGTTGCAGCGAGGAGAAGGCTGGAGGCATGGAGATTTCATGTCTGAGGGCAATGTGTGGTGTGAATATAATGCAGAGAATTCGTAGTTTGGAAGTTAGGAGGAGGTGCGGGATTACCAAAACTGTTGTCCAGAGGGCTGAGGAAGGGTTGTTGAGGTGGTTCGGACATGTAGAGAGAATGGAGCGAAACAGAATGATTTCAAGAGTGTATCAGTCTGTAGTGGAAGGAAGGCGGGGTAGGGGTCGGCCTAGGAAAGGTTGGAGGGAGGGAGTAAAGGAGGTTTTGTGTGCGAGGGGCTTGGACTTCCAGCAGGCATGAGTGAGTGTGTTTGATAGGAGTGAATGGAGACAAATGGTTTTTAATACTTGACGTGCTGTTGGAGTGTGAGCAAAGTAACATTTACGAAGGGATTCAGGGAAACCGGCAGGTCGGACTTGAGTCCTGTAGATGGGAAGTACAGTGCCTGCACTCTGAAGGAGGGGTGTTAATGATGCAGTTTAAAAATTGTAGTGTAAAGCACCCTTCTGGCAAGACGGTGATGGAATGAATGATGGTGAAAGTTTTTCTTTTTCGGGCCACCCTGCCTTGGTGTGAATCGGCCAGTGTGTTAATAAATAAATAAATAAATATATATATATATATATATATATATATATATATATATATATATATATATATATATATATATATATATATATATATATATATATATATATATATATATATATATATATATATATGCAAAACAACCACTCTGAAAGAATAGAGAAATTCCAAGCGCTTTCGTGAGTAGTCACGAAAGCGCTTGGAATTTCTCTATTCTTTCAGAGTGGTTGTTTTGCATATTCTGATATCACCTGTTTACTGTGATCTTATTGCATATATATATATATATATATATATATATATATATATATATATATATATATATATATATATATATATATATATATATATATATATATATAATATATATATATATATATATATAAATATATATATATATATATATATATATATATAATATATATATATATATATATATATATATATATATATATACATATATATATATATATATATATATATATATATATATATATATATATATATATATATATATATATATATATACGTATATAGGGAGGTACCGCCTCTATAGCTGGACTGGGGACCCTCATCCTCAGAGAAGACAATAAACGTACCTCAGGGAAAACTCTAGGTTCTCCCCGGAGCTGTTTGAATATTTTCTTCTCTTACCACCCCCTATGTTTTATATTCTATGTGAACATTTATTAATAAACAGAATACATTTGCAGAAAAACACAAACATGAATACAATGGTACAATGTATTAAAGATCATGAATTTCCTCCAGCTCCTCCAAAGCCGGACGCGAGGCAAGTATGCAGCAAGCATTTCCCCTCTGGATGGCCATACTGAGGCGCTGGAGCATGAAAGTGGCTGCCCTTGGGTCCCTGGTGGTGTCGATGAGTCTGGAACCATATTCTTTAAGGAAACGTGTGGCATTTTTTCCCCATGATCCCAAGGTCTCTGATCCCACTGGGACAAATTGATACTGTTGGCTTATGTCCCTGTACTTGCTGATCTTGTACTCCTCCCTGTGGTGAGCAGCTCCTCCCTGTCGCCCAACACTGTGATGGATGTAGGTGTCAGCCAGTGTGGACACAGGTATAGTCCCATGCTAAGAGCTTGCCATTCTTCCAAGGATAGATGGTGATCCCGTCGGGGCGGTTTGCTGGGTTGTGGGTATCGTTGGCTGCTAGTGATCAGGGCTCCCTTTCGGCTGGGCATCCAGCTGTAGCAAGGGTTCTCTTTATGGTGTCATTGACCTCATTGTGTCTTGCATGCCAGCCCTTGGTTTTGGAACAGTTAAGACCATGTAAACCACATTGGTCTGCTTGCGCTTCGCCGCAAATACACATATATTCTGTGTGAATTGGGGCAGCAAAGCGCAGAGCCACTGCAATACATAGGGTCTTAGGGTCGAGTCGCGTTCCCATTGCCGATATGAGAACTGTTTGAAGGAAGTCCCCGAAGTGAGGTGCTCTCAGCCTGGAGATGGGCAGTCTCCCTATCTGATGTTGCACCCCTGAGCATGTTGGCAAGCACCTTTTCAGCGATAGGGCCATCCCAGCTTGACTGTTTGTGAGCCAGTGCTTCACTAGGGTTTGGTGCTGGAGCAGTAAGAGTCTCCCATTCAGTGATGGCACTGGCATAGCTAGGGTCCTGTGTTCCTCCTGAGTCACTGAGGTTATCAGGAAGAATTTGTCTTATCAATTCGTTTGATGCTATGGAAGAGGATAGGAAAGCTGGTAGAGCAATCTGGGAGGATCTGCGTACTCCTAGCCCCCCAAGCCTGACCGGAAGTGAGGCTTGCAACCACTGTCCATCTTCAAAGGAAAGATTCAATACACTCTCTAGCATGGTCTTTAGAAGAGAGCCATATTCCTTGAGTTTTGGACTGCTGAAGGCTGGGGAGCATCTCAGAAAGTGTATATATATATATATATATATATATATATATATATATATATATATATATATATATATATATATATATATATATATATATATATATATATATATATATATATATATATATATATATATATGCAGATCGTTTCAGCTGCTTCGTTCTTTTAAAAAATAAAAATTTTATTGTATCAAACTTCCTGCTAATTCTTACACTGCGTCTTAAAAGACTTCATTTTTTTTTTTCAGAACGAGCGACGGGAAGGCGCAGCAAACAGTCAGAGAGCTGCCATTATGTTGGGTGAAACTAAGAGAGTTACGAACCTTCACCAAGCAACGAGAAGATGAATTAATGAACGAATCTTGAAGAAGCTGTACCCGACTCCAGTTTTCTTCCCTGGAGACGATCTTCCACAAAGTTAGTGCAAGACTGGGTCTCATGTGTGTACTCACCTAGTTGAGGTTGCAGGGGTCGAGTCTTAGCTCCTGTCCCCTCCTCTTCACTGGTCGCTACTAGGTCACTCTCCCTGAACCGTGAGCTTTATCATACCTCTGCTTAAAGCTATGTATGGATCCTGCCTCCACTACATCGCTTCCCAAACTATTCAAATTCCTGACTACTCTGTGGCTGAAGAAATACTTCCTAACATCCCTGTGATTCATCTGTGTCTTCAACTTCCAACTGTGTCCCCTTGTTGCTGTGTCCCATCTCTGGAACAATGTCTTTGTCCACCTTGTCAATTCCTCTCAGTATTTTGTATGTCGTTATCATGTCCCCTCTATCTCTCCTGTCCTCCAGTGTCGTCAGGTTGATTTTCCTTAACCTCTCCTCGTAGGACATACCTCTTAGCTCTAGAACTAGTCTTGTTGCAAACCTTTGCACTTTCTCTAGTTTCTTTACGTGCTTGGCTAGGTGTGGGTTACAAACTGGTGCCGCATACTCCAATATGGGCCTAACGTACACGGTGTACAGGGTCCTGAACGATTCCTTGTTAAGGTGTAGGAATGCTGTTCTGAGGTTTGCTAGGCGCCCATATGCTGCAGCAGTTATTTGGTTGATGTGCGCTTCAGGAGATGTACCTGGTGTTATACTCACCCCAATATCTTTTTCCTTGAGTGAGGTTTGTAGTCTCTGGCCCCCTAGACTGTACTCTGTCTGCGGTCTTCTTTGCCCTTCCCCAATCTTCATGACTTTGCACTTGGTGGGTCCAATTGCTGGACCAGGTCTGCAGCCTGTCCAGATCCCTTTGTAGTTCTGCCTGGTCTTCGATCGAATGAATTTTTTTCATCAACTTCACGTCATCTACAAACAGGGACACTTCGGAGTCTATTCCTTCTGTCACGTCGTTCACAAATACCAGAAACAGCACTGGTCCTAGGACTGACCCCAGTGGGACCCCGCTGGTCACAGGTGCCCACTCTGACACCTCGCCACGTACCATGACTCGCTGCTGTCTTCCTGACAAGTATTCCCTGATCCTTAAGTGCATTCCCTGTTGTCCCTGGTTGGTCCTCCAGTTTTTGCACTAATCTCTTGTGTGGAACTGTTTCAAACGCTTTCTTGCAGTTAAAGAAAATGCAATCAACCCACCCCTCTCTCTTGTCTTACTACTGTCGCCAAGTCATAGAACTCCAGTAGGTTTGTGACACAGGATTTCCCGTCCCTGAAACCATGTTGGCTGCTGTTGATGAGATCATTCCTTTGTAGATGTGTATGTGTGTTTGTGTGTGTACTCACCTAATTGTACTCACCTAATTGTGGTTGCAGGGGTCGAGACTCAGCTCCTGGCCCCGCCTCTTCACTGATCGCTACTGGGTCCTCTCTCTCTCTGCTTCCTGAGCTTTGTCATACCTCTTCTTAAAACTATGTATGGTTCCTGCCTCCACTACTTCACTTGCTAGGCTATTCCACTTGCTGACAACTCTATGACTGAAGAAATACTTCCTAACGTCCCTGTGACTCGTCTGAGTCTTCAGCTTCCAGTTGTGACCCCTTGTCCCTGTGTCCCCTCTCTGGAACATCCTATCTCTGTCCACCTTGTCTATTCCCCGCAGTATCTTGTATGTCGTTATCATGTCTCCCCTGACCCTTCTGTCCTCCAGTGTCGTCAGTCCGATTTCCCTTAACCTTTCCTCGTACGACATTCCCTTGAGCTCTGTGTGTGTTTGTGTATGTGTGTGTGTGTGTGTGTGTGTGTGTGTGTTTGTGTGTGTTTGTGTGTGTGTATGTGTGTGTTTGTGTGTGTGTATGTGTGTGTGTGTGTGTGTGTGTGTAGTCACATAGTTGTACTCACCAAATTGTGTTTGCAAGGGTCTAGTCATAGCTCCTGGTCCCGCCTCTTCACTGGTCACCACTAGATCACTTTTCCTGCTCCATGAGCTTCATCGTACCTCTTCTTAAAGCTATGTATGGATCCTACCTCCACTACATCACTTTCCAAACTATTCCACTGCCCGACAACTCTGTGACTGAAGAAATGCTTCCTAACATCCCTGTGATTCATCTGAGTCTTCGGCTTCGATCTGTGATCCTTTGTTGCTGTGTGCCATCTATGGAACATCCTGTCTCTGTCCACCTTGCCCACCTTGCTGCAGCAGTTATTTGGTTGATCTGTGCCTCAGGAGATGTTCCCGGTGTTATACTCATCCCAAGATCATTTTCCTTGAGTGAGGTTTGTAGTCTCTGGCCCCCCTGGACTGTACTTCGTCTGCGGTCTTCTTTGCCATTCCTCAATCTTCATCACTTTGCACTTGGTGGGGTTGAACTCCAGGAACCAGTTTCTGGACCAAGCCTGTAGACTGTACAGATCCCTTTGTAGTTCTGCCTGGTCCTCGTCCGATTAAATTCTTCTAATCAGCTTCACATCATCTGCAAACAGGGACACCTTTGAGTCTATTCCTTCCATCATGTCGTTCACAAATACCAGGAACAGCACCGGTCCTAGGACTGACCCCTGCGGAACCCCGCTCGTCACAGGCGCCCACTCTGACACCTCGCCACGTACCATGACTCGCTGTTGTCTTCTTGACAGGTATTCCCTGATCCATTGCAGTGCCTTCCCTGTTATCCCTACCTGGTCCTCCAGCTTTTGCACTAATCTCTTGTGTGGGACTGTGTCAAACGCCTTCTTACAGTCCAAGAAAATACAATCTACCCATCTCTCTCTCTCTCTCTCTCTCTCTCTCTCTCTCTCTCGCTCTCTTGTCTTACTGCTGTTACCCTGTCATAGAACTGCAATGGGTTTGTGACACAGGATTTCCCGTCCCTGAAACCGTGCTAGCTGTCGTTGATAAGCTTATTTATTCCTTTCTAGGTGCTCCACCACTCTCCTCCTGATAATCTTTTCGTTGACATTGCGTACTATACATGTCAGTGACACAGGTCTGTAATTTAATGCTTCGTGTCTGTCTCGTTTTTTAAAAATTGGGGCTATATTTGCTGTCTTCCACACCTCAGGTAGTCGCCCTTCAAGGTATCTAGCTCACATAGCAGCCGTCTCCTCTGTGAACACTTCTTTGAATCTTATGCTAATCGCGGTCGTTTCTTGTGATCTCTCCTCCTTCCTTCCTCAGCCTGATTACCTGGTCCTTAACTGTTGTTCTCCTCCTGATGTGGCTGTACAACAGCTTCGGGTTAGATTTGGCTTTTGCTGCTGCATCATTTTCGTGTTGTTGCTGGGCCTCCCTTCTTACAAGTGCATATTCATTTCTTGCTCTATGACTGCTCTCCCTATTCTCCCGGGTCCTTTGCCTTCTCTACTTTTCCCATTCTCTAGCACTCCTGGTTTTGGCCTCTCTACACCTTTGGGTGAACCAAGGGCTCATCCTGGCTTTCTCGTTATTTCTGTTACCCTTGGGCACAAACCTCTCCTCAGCTTCTTTGCATATCGTTGTCACATATTCCATCATCTCATTTTCTGCCAGTTCTCTGTCCCACTGAACCCCATGCAGGAAATTCTTCATGCCTGTGTATTCCCCTCTCTTGTAGTTTGGCTTAATTCGTCCTGCCCTTCCTGCTTCCCTCTCCACTTGTAACCCTACTATATATTCGAAGCTCAGAACCACGTGATCACTGGCCCCAAGGGGTCTTTCATATGTGATGTTAATATCTGCACTACTCAAGGTGAATACTAAGTCCAGTCTTGCTGGCTTATCCTCTCCTTTCTCTCTGGTAGTGTCCCTTACCTGTTGGTACATGTGGTTTTCCAGTACCACCTTCATCATCTTAGCCCTCCACGTTTCTGGGCCACCATGTGGTTTCAGGTTCTCCCAGACGATTTCCTTGTGATTGAAGTTACCCATAATCAGTTTCTTCCTGTTCATATGAGCCCTTCTGGCCTCCTGCTGTTCTGTGGTGGGTTATACATCACAACAATTACCATCTTGGGACCTCCAGACTGAAGTGTTCCTATTATGTAGTCTCTTGCTTCTCCTCTGTCTCCTCTCTCCAGCTCATCAAAATCCCATAGGTTTTTGATGAACAGTGCCACTCCACTCCCTCTGTTCCCTCTTTCCTCAGGATCTGATATCCCGATGGAAAGATGGCATCTGTTATCATTCCTGTGAGTTTGGTTTCTGTGAGAGCTATGATGTCCGGTAATGCCTCTTTGACTCTTTCGTGAAACTCCTCCCACTTATTCATTCTTCCATCAGCGTTGGTGTACCATACCTTCAGTTTCCTTTCCAACACTGTGTTATGTGGGGGTCTGTGGGGGCGAGGGACCTGTCAGTGTGCTGTTGTATTCTACAGCATAGTGTGGGGTGGGAGCTGTAAGTGTGAATTGTTGTTTGTGTTGGGATAGTGTGTTTGGTTGTGGGGTTCTAAGGGTGGTTGTGTGCTTCTGCTTGTTGCTCTGCCCTACTCTGGTTGTTCTCTGCTGAATTTGCTCTTGTCTCTTTTCCTAGCCCCTTTCGCTTCTGTGTCCTCTCCCTCAGTTGCTGTCGCCCTGTTCTTGTTCTGTCTTAGTCTAGGAACACCCTCTTGTATACTGATGATTCCTTCAGCCTTGGATTCTCTTGCAGAATCCTGTTATGCACCGTTTCTGTCTTGAAAATCAGTTTGAATGGCCGATTTCTTCCCTTCAACTACCCCTCCCTGTTCTCTGAAAATATACTGTCTCAGTCATGACTTCCTTGCCTATTACTTTGATGATGCTTTCAATCTCCTGTTTTTCTTCCTGCCATCTTTCATTGTGTATTCTCTCCTCACTCTCTTGTAGCCCATGAATAAACACTTCTCCCTCTCCTCCTCCCATTACCTTTCCCTCTGTGTCACTGGGTCCTGTTTGTACATGGCCATTGTCTCCCTTATATTTTCTTGTAACACTTGGTGGAATGGTCGTGCCTCTGCATGAGACTTATCCCCCCTCTCCTCCCTGCTTTACTGCTATCCCTGCTCCCAAGGGCTCTCCCCCTTTCTTCCTTGGCTCCTTCCTTTCTGTTGGGCTCCTCTCTCAGTAGGGGTGTACCTGCTTCAGATGATATGTCTCCTCTAGGCAATAGTCTTGTAAGTTGCTTCAGCCTATTTACCTCATATTCTAGGGCCCATATCCTGGCTTCTGCGGCTCCGACTTTTGATTCCTTTTTCTTAATTTCTGCCTCCATCCTCTTCTCCATTTTGCAGAAAACTCCTCTAGTTTGCTCTCCCACTCTTGTTCCGTCCTTTTTCATTTCTCTGCCATCCATTCTTCTTTATCAGAACCATTTTCCTCTGATCCTCTGAGCTATGTATGTGTGTGTGTGTGTGTGTGTGTGTGTGTGTGTGTGTGTGTGTGTGTGTGTGTGTGTGTGTGTGTGTGTGTGTGTATATGTGTGTGTGTGTGTGTGTGTGTGTGTGTGTGTGTGTGTGTGTGTGTTTGTGTGGGTGTGTGTGTGTGTGTGTGTGTGTGTGTTTGTGTGGGTGTGTGTGTGTGTGTGTGTGTGTGTGTGTTGGTGTGTGTGTGCGTGTGTTTGTGAGAGAGTGTGTGTGTATTCACCTGTATTTGGTTGCATAAGTCAAGTCACAGCTCCTGGCTCCGTCTGTCTAGTAGTCACTTCTAAGTCACTCTCTCTCTCTCTCTGCTCCAAGAGCCTTCTCATACTTCTTAAAGTTATGTATGGATCCAGCCTCCAGTACTTCACTCTCCAGATTGTTCCACTTCCTGACAACTGTAAGGCTATATCGCCTTGTTCTTTTGTCCATTTCTAAAACATTCTAGATCTCTCCACTTTGTCAATTCCACTCAGTATTTTATACGTCGTAATATCCACCCTATCCCTCCTATCCTCTAATTTCATCAGATTTAGTTCCCTTAACCTATCCTCATAAGACATGCCTCTTAGCTCCGGGACTAGTCTTGTTGTAATCTTTTCTACTTTCTCTAATTTCTTAACGTGACTGACTAGGTGAGGGTTCCATACTGGTGCTGAATACTCCAATATGGGCCCGAAGTACACGGTGTACGGAGTCGTGGCTGACTTCTTACTTAGATGTCGAAATATTGTTTTCAGGTGCACCAGACACCCATATGCTGCAGTGGTTATTTGGCTGATGTGCACCTCAGGAGTGTGCAAGTCGTAATGCTCACCCCAAGATCCTTTTCCTTAAGTGTGGTTTGCAGCCTTTGATCCCACATGTTGTACTTCGTCTACGGTCTTCTTTGTCCTTTCCTAAGTTTCATGGCTTTGCACTTGGTGGGGATAATCTCCAGGAGCCATTTGTGGAACTCCACTCGACACATGTGCCCACTCTGATGCCTCATCACGTACCAACATTCGTTGTTTCCTGCATGTCAGATATTCCCTAATGAACTGAAATGCTTTCCCTACTATTCCTAGGTGCTCCTCTAGTTTTTGAACCAGTCTCTTGTGTGATATTGTGTCGAAAGCCTTCTTACAGCCCAAAAAGTTGTAATCTACCCATCCTTCTCTCTCCTGTCTTACTTCTGTTACCTAGTCGTAGAACTGAAGTAGATTTGTGACACAGGATTTCCCATTCCTGAAGTCGTCTGATTGTCCAGTAGGACCCCAATTCCTTCTGTGTTCCACCACTCTTCTACTGATAATATTTTCCATGACTTTACACACTATGCATGTCAGTGGCGCTGGTCTGTAGTTTAATGTTGCTGTCTGTCTCTTTTCTTAAAAACTGGGACTACATTTGCTGTCTTCCACACCTTAGGCAATTGCCTTGGCTGATGATTGTCACTAGCTGTACAAACAGTTCCTTTGCTCTCTCTCTCAGGACCCATGGAGAGATGTTATCTGGGCCCACTGCCTTCGAGGTATCTAGTTCACCTAGCAGTTTCTTCACCTCCTTCATGATTATGTGCAGTGTGTCCAATACTTTCTGGTGCACCCTACTGCCTCTGCTGGAAGCATTTTTGTCTCCACTGTGAATACTTCTCAAAATCTTGTGCTAAGCTCTTTACATACTTCCTGGTCACTCTTTGTGAGTTTCCCCTCCTTCCTTCCTCAGCCTGATTACCTCGTTCTTGACTGTTGTTGTCCTCCTGATGTGACTGTATAACAGCTTTGGTTCAGATTTGGCTTTTGATGCTATGTCATTCCCGTATTGCCGCCGGGCCTCTCTCCTTATCCACGCATATTTGTTTATGGTTCTTCTTCTCAACTCTTAGTTTTCTTTAGTCCTTTGCCTTCTATATTTTTTCCATGTTATAGCACACTTGGTTTTGGTCTCTTTACACCTCCAGGTAAACCATTGGCTCAATCTGGTCTTTCCATTTTTTCTGTTGCCCCTGCTTATGAACTTCTCTGCCTCCCTGCACTTTGTGGTCACTTCCATCATTTCATTTAGTGTCTTTTCCTCTAGTTCTCTTTTCCACTGACCCTCATGCAGGAATTACCTCATACCTGTGTAGTCTCCTTTCTTGAAGTTTGGCCTTTCCCGTCCTTTTCATGCTGCTTCTTTCTCCACTGTTAACTCTAGATGGTATTAGAAACTCAGGACCACATGATTACTAGTGCCAAGTGGCCATTCGTGTGTAATATCCCCTATGTCTGAACTGTTCAAGGTGAATACAAGGTCCAGCCTTGCTGGTACATCCTCTCCTCTATCCCTGGATGTATCCCTAACATGTTAATGCATGACGTTTTCCAATACTGTCTCCCTCCACGTTTCTGGTCTACCATGTGGCTCGATGCTTTTCCAGTCAATTTCCTTGTCATTGACAAGTAATTTTGTCCTATTTATATAGGCCCTTCTGGCCTCCTCGGCTAGTGTATCCACAATTGCTCTATTGCCATCATTGTAATCTTGTCTTGGTCTGTTGCTGTTTAGGGGCAAGTTGTATATCACTGCTATCATCACCTTTGGACCTCTGGTCTGAAGTATTCCTACTATGAAGTCATCAGCTTCTCCTCTGTCCATTCCACCCATCTCCTCAAAACTCTACTGGCTTTTGATGAGCAGTGCTACTCTTCCCTCTCTGTTCCTCTGTCTTTCCTCAGGATGTGATATCCAGCTGGGAAGATCGCATCTGGTATCCCTGTGAGTTTTGTCTCTATGAGTGCTATGATGTCTGGGGATGCCTCAATGATTCATTCTTGCCACTTCTCACTCTTATTTGTTTTTCTATGTGTGCTGTTTTACCATACCTTCAGGTTCCTTTCCAGTGCTGTATTCTAGGACATGCTAGGGGTTGGTACAGACTGGGGGTGCAAAAGGCAGGGCGAGATATTATGGAAGGTTGCTGTGATGGTGATATTAGTTCTTGGGGGGTATGAAGGCTTACTCAGCCCTGTAACAACTTCAGACAGTATTACCAAGGCTGGCTCCTCCTTAGGAAAATTAATGAATAGAAAAAGAAATAATAATTCACAAAGATAAACACTTTATTATTTGTTAAAGCAAACATAAAACAGTGAAACATGAAAGGTATTACAACCCAGGAGTCCAAATGGCCTGTTACCCCGGGTGTAAAGGGAGCAAAATAAGCACAGCAGAAAAAGTTTAGATTTATATTATCCTTCACCAATTTAGAACAGCAATATGTACACTATATACAGTGATAGCTATTAGTGCACTCCACGGTAAGCAAGGCAAAAATAGAAGCCACAAGATAACAGACCGTGCTTCAACCAGCTCTAGAATGGGAATGACAAGGGCAGACAGGAGAGTGGTACCCACATAACCTCTGCGATTGCTAAAACCATCTTCTTATTGGCTGGAACCTGGTCACTAGCTGAACGATTGGGCCCCATCAACTCTTAGCAACCTGGTTCGCTGGTTGGGGGAGATAGCCTGTAAATGAGGGTGTGTACATGCGCCGAATAAAGGTTACGTACTCTTTGCATGCCACACCCCCACCCCGAGAAGGCTCATGATTAGGCTGCCACCTCCCAGTGGTAACCATGCCGCCATGGCACAAAATAATGGGACCGCCTTTCCTCTCCACCATCCAACTCTTAGATAGAGCTCAGCTTTTCTCGTGACAAAAAGCCAAACCCTAAACTCAGAGTGAGACAGCAGTCAGGTTAGCATAGGTCCAAGATACAGGCGGACGGTAGCCCGCATCCCCTCACTAAAAAAAAACCCCACACTAGGGGATAAAAAAAAAAAGAGCGTGGAAAGGGTTACCACAAGTAACCTAACATCCTAACCTAAGTAAATAATGTAATTAGACTCTAGATAAAGAGTCTGCCAACATATTTTCTTTGCCGGCAATATATTTAATTCTGTAGATGAATGGTTCAGAGAACCGACATGTTGATAAATTAGACACATGTGCAACTCTTGGGTATCTTTATTGAGGAAACGTTTCGAGAAACTTGAAGAACAGGAGGAGAATGAGGTAATCAGTCCAGAAACTTGAAGAACAGGAGTGATTACCTCATTCTCCTCCTGTTCTTCAAGTTTCTGGACTGATTACCTCATTCTCCTCCTGTTCTTCAAGTTTCCGGACTGATTACCTCATTCTCCTCCTGTTCTTCAAGTTTCTGGACTGATTACCTCATTCTCCTCCTGATCTTCAAGTTTCTGGACTGATTACCTCATTCTCCTCCTGTTCTTCAAGTTTCTCCTACGTATGGACTGATGAAGCCGCTGTGTGGCTAAACGTTTCCTCAATAAAGATACCCAAGAGTTGCACATGTGTCTAATTAATCAATATTTAATTCTGATGGAATAAGGTTGCAGTCGTATAGCCCAACGCATGAGCCTTGTGTTGTGGTTCTTCATGGCTTGGAGACATACTAGAGGATTGTGATCACTGTAGACGGTGACCACCTGCGATGTCTGGCCCACATAAACATCGAAATGCTCCAAAGCCAGTACCAGCGCGAGGGCTTCTTTTTCAATGGTAGAGTAAGCCCTCTGATGTGGCTGGAACTTAGCAGAATAATAAGCTACAGGCTGCAACTCCTCATTCTCGTTTTGTAACAGTACTGCCCCAACCCCAGACTCACAAGCATCAACCTGTAAAGAAAAAGGTTTGTAGAAGTCTGGAGACAAAAGAATGGGTGCAGTACACAATAATCTTTTTGCTTTATCAAAAGCATTGTTACAATCTGAGGTCCAATTAAGGGGAACTTTGTGACTGGTAAGAGAGGTAAGAGGGGCTACAATATCTGAGAAATTCTTACAGAATCTTCTGTAAAATCCTATCATGCCTAGGAAACGTTGAAGAGATTTCCTACCATGGGGAACTGGATAATCTTTAATAGCAAGAACTTTAGCAAGTTTAGGTGCAACTTTACCACTACCTACTTCATGGCCTAGAAAAGTGATAGTGGCCTGGCCAAAGGAAGATTTAGATAAATTAACTGTTAAATGGGAACTCTGAAAGGTCTCAAAAAGAGCCTTAAGTCTAAGTAGGTGTTGATCCCAAGTCTCAGACACCACAACAATATCATCTAGGTACGCTGCCGTGCCTTCAAGTCCTTTAATAGCCTGATGGATAAGTTTCTGGAATGAAGAGGGGGAATTTTTCATTCCGAAGGGGGTAACTGTGTATTGATAATGACCTGGAATTACGAAGGCAGAGATTTCCTTCGCCCTATCCGTCAAAGGTACGTGATAGTAACCTTTAAGGAGAACTAACTTGGACACAAAAGTAGCCTTACCCACAAAGTCAATTACGTCATCCAGACGAGGAAGAGGGTAAGCATCTGTAATTGTGACCTCAATCACCTTACGGTAGTCTGTACACATACGAAACCCTCCATCGGCCTTTTTAACAAGGATGCACGGTGAAGCCCATGGACTAGATGACTCCTCCACTAAACCATGCTTTATCAGAAATTCTACTTCCTGCTGAAGTAGCCTCTGCTTTTCAGGATTAGCTCTGTAGGGGGAGAGTTTAATAGGGTTAGAGTTTCCCACATCTACATCATGATAACCTAACGTACATTTTTTCGGCACATCCGAAAAAATATTAGGATGTGGCTGTAGAAGGTCAGTTAAACTTGTTGCTTGCGTTTCAGATAGTCCCTCCATTAAAGGGCTAGGATCCTTGAGGAGGACAGAATTAGAAAGTTTAACATTAATTTCAGAGATAGAGTGCAAAGAATCAGAGTCTTCCTCAGAGGTAGAGGACAGAGTCATTACTGGGACTTTATCTCGTGTATGAAAAGATTTTAATTGATTAATGTGGTAAGTTTTAGTTTTCGATGTCTTATCAATGGGAGCTACCACATAATTTACATCAGATAATCTACTTATAATCTGCATAGGTCCCGTAAATCTAGCTTTCAAGGTGTGGCCAGGTATAGGTTCCTGCACCAACACCTTGTCTCCTGGATGGAAGGAGAGAATTGTGCACTTCTGTCATACCTCTGTTTCATCTTACTTTGAGCTGTCTTTAGGTTAGCCTTGGCTAACTGACGTGCCACCTGCAAACTTGAAGACGGGTTGTAGAGTGTTGAGCTAACGTCTTCTCCAATCCATCCTTCTTTGAGCACCCGAAGAGGACCTCGTACATTGTGCCCAAAGATCAGCTCAAACGGACTATACCCTGTAGACTCTTGCACCGTCTCTCGTACTGAGAACAGCAACAAAGGTAGTGATTCATCCCAGTCTGTAGGAAAATGCATGCAAAAAGTTCTCATCATAGTTTTTAACGTCTGATGGAATCTTTCCAAGGCGCCTTGGGACTGAGGATGATAGGCAGTGGATAAGTTGTGGATTATCCCTAGCCTAGTTTATGCTTCCCTAAATGCTTTGGCAGTGAAGTTAGTACCTTGATCACTTTGAATAGTTTTAGGAATGCCAAAAGAAGAAATAAATTTTGTTAAAGCTTTGAGAATAGCTTTAGTATTAATACTACGCATGGGAATTGTTTCAGGATATCTGGTTACTTTATCCATAATCGTAAATAAATACTGATTTCCAGACTTTGATTTAGGTAGTGGACCTACACAATCTATAACTAAATCTGCAAAAGGTTCTCCATCAGCAGGTATAGGTTGGAGAGGTGCAGGTTTAATGGAATGTCCAGGTTTCCCTACTTGCTGATATTCTCGGCAACACCTAATATGATTCTTCACATCTTTCTTTAATTTTGGCCAATAAAATTCTTTTGTGATTCTATACAAAGTTTTAGCAATTCCTAAGTGACCTCCTAATGAATTATTATGAGCTATATTTAATATTTGAGGTCTAAACTTTGTTGGAACCACTAACCTGTCAGACAATTGTCGGCCCTCTATCTCCTTACCAGTCTCAGTGCAGATCAAATAATCGTTTTTAAGTTCATACTTGACCGGATGATCCAAAGAGGATTTACCCATGGCTGCCTGAAAAGCGAATTTTAAAGAAGGGTCCTTTCGTTGCTCCTCCCGGAAGGACAGTCCCTCGGGCATGGAAACAGAGAGATCTGGTAATCCTGCAACCTGGGAATAGGAAGGCTTGATCGGGGTCTGTTCACTTGATCTACGAGGCTCTGGCCAGTTTTCCTCGTAAAACAAAGTGGCTATTCCGAGATCGGAGCAGTCCAAGGATAGGTTAACATTCTCGTCAGACAACCCTTGGGATGTTGCCCGAGTTATGGCCAACACCGGAGAAGAATTAATCATTATAGGTTCAGGACACGCACTAACAGTAGTGTTATTACCCAGTAATAACATGGCATCTTTCATGGGGAATCCTTTTGAGACACCCACAGTCAAGTACCCAGTGTAATATTTGCACTGTACATACATTTTATGCAAAGGGACAGAATATATAGCTCCTCCAAATGCTTCCAATAAAACAGAGGAATTCAAGGACGTGTTCTTTGAAAGGGGTAATATTCCTTCTCTTATAAGTGAGCAATATGCTCCAGTATCTCTAAAGGTTTTTACTTCAGTTGTTTCTGAGTTTTCCTGAAGGGAAATAAGACTCTTGCAATAATAAGGGGCCATACCTTTTTCTACTTCTCTCGGGGACATGTTACTAGGGATATTAGAGATTTTCCCAATGGGTTGGGGTTTATGGGGGCAGTTGGGACGGATATGAGGAAGCAGACGACAGGCTTGCCCTTTACTCCCTCCGGACGTTGCAACTGGTGTCGCTCTGGCTGGTGTCTCTCTGGATACTGTTGTCGAGATGCACCATGAGTAGTTTGTCTCTCAGCAGGTGGACCATAAGTTGAGAAGCGCGGCTCACCAGGTGACTTAGTTGGCTGACGTAGACGTTCTCCCTCCGGCTGGCACTTCATTCTCCAAGGTTGACGATCTCTGCTCATGCCAGGCTGTTGAAAAGAGAGACGGGACCGCTCAGACAAGGAGCGGTTAGTTTCGAAGGTATCAGCCAACCTGGCTGCCTCCAATGCAGTAGTTAAGTCACGATCCTGCAGAAAGACTCGAACCTCTGGTTCCACAGACTCCAGCAGGTTGTCAATCAGAATAAGCTGTACCAGCTCCTCAAAGGAGGTGACACCACTTGCTTTATACCAGCTGGTAAAAGCTTTGGTTTGCTGTCTTACAAAATCCACCAGGGATTGACCAAGCTGCCGCCTGCTTAGTTTGAAAAGCTTACGGTACTTAGCTGGGATACATGTATATGCTCCCAACACTGTGGTCTTCACTACTTTATAATCAGAAAATTCAGCGTCATTTAATACTGACGTAAATTCCTGTGCCTTACCAAACAATGCTGTATAAACCAACGATGCCCAATGCTGTTCCGGCCACCTCAAGGCTTGAGCCTGATTTTCGAAGCTTTCGAAAAATTGTTCTGGTTCGGCCTCACTGAAGCGGGGGACAAGCTGTACTGCTTTCTGTAAACTAAAATAATTTACAGAATGCAAAAACTGCCTCCTTTCTCTTTCCCTATCAAATTCTTCCCTTGCGAATGCTCTCTGTTCCCTAGTTTGCTCAAGATTGATTTTTGCCAGCTCAAGTGCCAACGACGCTGATTCACCTTGAGACAACCCAGTTGCACTATACTGACCATTTTGCTCCGTAGGTGTATCATCTTCCTCCTGCGAGAACATAATAGGTTTTGCCCTAGCTCCCGTAGAGGGAGGAGTCTGATGTGCCATCTCTTCTTCTATAAGTTTGTCAGTAATCAATGAACGCAGTTGCGCAGCTGTGAGAGTACGTTCGTATTTAATGCCAATGGAACGAGCAATTTGCCAACAACGCTGTAGGGACAATTTAGGTAGGTTATGCAAAGTATATGCCGACATCAGACGTCTGACTCGTCTAGGTGGCATAAGTTATTCGCTATGCACAGTACGATTGCAGAATACCCCAACGTAACACGTTAATTTGCAGAACACGATTAGCTATGCACAGTACGATTGCAAAATACACATACAAGGTGAATACGCAATAGCAAAGTTGACTGCAACTGACACGCAAAATTTGTAAAGCAATGCCAAACAGCAAGCTACACACTGTTCTACAAGATTGACCGTAGCGAAGCGAGCACACCGAACAAGCTAGTAGCGAGCTGTTGAACGATCACACAATAGCAAGGCTGACCATAACAAAGAAACTGACACGCAAAATTTGTAAAGGGTTGGCAAAGCTAATGCAATGCCAGACAGCAAGCTGCACAGTGTTCCTGCTACAAGCTTCACCCTGAGCTCAACCGTTTCTCAAAGTCCAGCTCCAGCTCTCGGACAGGCTACCCATATTACAACCCAGGATTCCAAATGGCCTGTTATCCTGGGTGTAAAGGGAGCAAAATAAACACAGCAGAAAAAGTTTAGATTTTTATTATCCTTCACCAATTTAGAACAGCAATATGTACACTATGTACAGTGATAAGTATACTGCACTCCACGGTAAGCAAGGCAAAAATAGAAGCCACAAGATAGCAGACCGTGCTTCAACCAGCTCTAGAATGGGAATGACAAGGGCAGACAGGAGAGTGGTACCCACATAACCTCTGCAATTGCCAAAACCACCTTCTTATTGGCTGGAACCTGGTCACTAGTTGAACGACGGGGCCCCATCATCAACTCTCAGCAACCTGGTTCGCTGGTTGGGGGAGATAGCCTGTAAATGAGGGTGTGTACATGCGCCGAATAAAGGTTACGTACTCTTTACATGCCACAAAAGGTATATCCTATTTCAAAGAAAAATGAAAAATGAAATGAACAAAATGATATTTGAACTCAACGCTAATATATACATAGTGATACTGGGGTGTCTGGTGTTAGTGACACTGCGTGTTGTTGAAATCGTAGCCGTTGCTGATGATGTGGGGGGGAAGGGGGGTCGCAGGTGTTGGTGACAACCCACCGGCTCGTTCTTCACAGAGTCCATATCCTTGAATAATTAATCCAGATGACAGGAAAGCAGGTTCGTTACCACTGCTATGATGAGGGGTTATGTCCTGCGTCAGCGTACATAACAGGTAAGTAGATACAACATGGGACGTCTCGGGACGTTAGTCCGTCTCCTTCAATTCTTCTCGTTGGTTGGCAGGTGACCCAATCTGTCATTCCAAGCTGGAAAGAGAGACAGGTTACCCACTGCTTATGAAATCACTCTCCATGATAAGTACAATACCTAAAAGACGTGGTGATTATTAAAACATTTAAGAGATATCAAGGCTGAGAGGATTAAGTTTATTATTGGTCAGAAGTGAAGCTTTCAACCAATAAGTCCACTAGAATATGAGCAGGCGTGTACTTACAGTAGTGCTGGGAGCTGTGAGTCGAGTGATTACTGTTTGACCTGAGCCCCACACGTCACCTTTCCGGGGGGGGAAGAGAATGAAGGAAGGGGGGGGGATAGCGGGAGCTAGACTTGCCCTACCTTAACAATCAGCTGTCAATCAAACTATTGTTAGCATACACTCGCTACTCCTATCTGTTGAACTTTTCCCTCACAGTCAATTTCCTTGTCATTGACAAGTAATTTTGTCCTATTTATATAGGCCCTGGAAATATAAACACAAATGCAGTATAATGTGATCCTTTATTGACTACGTTTCGCCCACACAGTGGGCTTTTTCAAGTCACAAACAGAACTACCTGGGGTGGAAGAAACGCGAGTATTTATAGTCCGGTTCAGAATGCTGAGGTCAGGTGAAGAATGCTGCATCTGATGATGTACCGAGTGGGGTTATAGAGTCTAAAAACTTAGGTAGCTTGGAAAGGAGATTGGATAAGTTTGTGAGCAGACCTTCTACAGTGTTCTTATGTGGGATAGCGATGAAGAAGTTTCTTGGCAAGTGGTTCAGCTATGTTATAAGCCACTATTCTGGTTGAAGTTGTCGGATATAGAAATAAGTGATGATTCCAGGATTCTTCGGTATTGAGTGTTGTCTTCTGTGGCGATAAGTCTTGAGTTTCTGTAGTTTATCAAGTGGTTGTGTGAATTACGGTGTTGTACGCAGGCATTCCTTGTGTCGTCAGATCTGCTTGCGTATTGGTGTTCTGAAAAACGTGTTTGGAGGTCCCTTGATGTTTCGCCCACGTATAACTTGTTGCAGTCATTACAAGGGATTATGTATACCCCTGCAGAGGATGGAGGCTTGTCCTGTCTACTACTGGTGATGTCCTTGATGGTCGTGGTTGTGGAGGTAGATACTTGGAATGATGTTTTGGCAAAGATGTTGGAAACATGTTTGGCAATGGAGTTGGTGGGAAGGACTATGTATCTCTTCTCGGCAGTGTCTTCTCTGGGTGTGCTGAAGATGTTTAATGCCCGCCGTCTGCAGTCTCTGATGAAGTGACGAGGATAGTGGAGTTTAGAAAATATTTGTTCAATTATAGTGCATTCTTCCTCAAGGAACTCGTTGCTGCAGATTCTGAGTGCACGCAGGAAGAAGCCTATAATTACACCACGTTTGGTTTTGGTGTCGTGGTGAGAGTAGAAGTGGAGAAGATCGTTTTGGTTGGTGGGTTTTCGATAGACTTTAAAACGAAGTTCATGGTCAGCTTTGCAGAGCAGGACATCAAGGAAAGGAAGAGTGTTGTCGACTTCTTCTTCAAGTGTGAACTGGATTGAAGGCTCGACCTGGTTGAGCTTGTCTTGGAGAGCTTGAACGTTGAAGCGTTTAGGAGTTATGAGGAGAATGTCATCAACATAACGGAGCCAGGTGACAGACGAAGGAATAATGGTGGAGAAACGTTCGGCTTCAAGATGTTCCATGTATAGGTTCGCCAGGACTGCACTGAGTAGCGAGCCCATGGGTAGTCCAAAAGTCTGGCCTCAAATTCGCAACAGGAATTACGAAACCAAAACAAGACCTCAATTTCATCGCCAAAAACTACAGACACAATGACTCCGACTTCCAAAAAGGCTATCTTCAAGGCATCATCTCAGCAGCCATCTCAACACGCAGCTCCCCAGTCATACCTCGACGTTACATCAATGCACTCAAAGGTTTAGCAGAAGACACGACCATCAGGGTCACCACCGCTGATAAAGGGGGTGGTGTTGTTATCATGAACACTGACGATTACAGGAACAAAATGCTCAATCTACTTAATGACCCAGATACCTACAAACCTCTCACAACTAACCAAGTGGACAACCTTACTAAAACTTTTCTTCAAAGGACTCGCCGCATTCTGAGGGGCTCAGAACAAGGGAAGAAACTTCTGCACACCATGCCCAGCAACCCCAGACCTGCCAGAATGTACGGCCTGCCAAAGACTCACAAGCCTGGTATCCCACTGAGGCCCATATTCTCGGGAATAGGCAGTGCTCCCCACCAGCTCTCAGGAATTCTCGCCAAACACCTCTCTAAACTCTTGGGCACTATCAGTCCAGCACATCTCAAACACTCAGGTGATCTTCTCAATCGCATTCGCAACATCAACATCAGGAACAAGAAACTTTCCAGCCTTGACGTGACTTCCCTATTCACCAAAGTACCTACTACACAAGCCATCGATCTCTTGCTCAGGAAAATTGACGATTCACTTGATCTTCCCATTCCAGCCAGCGATTTCATCGACCTTGTTGAACTATGTGTTGGCTTTACGTGTTTCTCTTTCGAAAATCACCTCTTTCAGCAAACTTTTGGACTACCCATGGGCTCGCCACTCAGTGCAGTCCTGGCGAACCTATACATGGAACATCTTGAAGCCGAACGTTTCTCCACCATTATTCCTTCGTCTGTCACCTGGCTCCGTTATGTTGACGACATTCTCCTCATAACTCCTAAACGCTTCAACGTTCAAGCTCTCCAAGACAAGCTCAACCAGGTCGAAATTCAATCCAGTTCACACTTGAAGAAGAAGTCGACAACACTCATCCTTTCCTTGATGTCCTGCTCTGCAAAGCTGACCATGAACTTCGTTTTAAAGTCTATCGAAAACCCACCAACCAAAACGATCTTCTCCACTTCTACTCTCACCACGACACCAAAACCAAACGTGGTGTAATTATAGGCTTCTTCCTGCGTGCACTCAGAATCTGCAGCAACGAGTTCCTTGAGGAAGAATGCACTATAATTGAACAAATATTTTCTAAACTCCACTATCCTCGTCACTTCATCAGAGACTGCAGACGGCGGGCATTAAACATCTTCAACACACCCAGAGAAGACACTGCCGAGAAGAGATACATAGTCCTTCCCACCAACTCCATTGCCAAACATGTTTCCAACATCTTTGCCAAAACATCATTCCAAGTATCTACCTCCACAACCACGACCATCAAGGACATCACCAGTAGTAGACAGGACAAGCCTCCATCCTCTGCAGGGGTATACATAATCCCTTGTAATGACTGCAACAAGTTATACGTGGGCGAAACATCAAGGGACCTCCAAACACGTATTTCAGAACACCAATACGCAAGCAGATCTGACGACACAAGGAATGCCTGCGTACAACACCGTAATTCACACAACCACTTGATAAACTACAGAAACTCAAGACTTATCGCCACAGAAGACAACACTCAATACCGAAGAATCCTGGAATCATCACTTATTTCTATATCCGACAACTTCAACCAGAATAGTGGCTTCTATAACATAGCTGAACCACTTGCCAAGAAACTTCTTCATCGCTATCCCACATAAGAACACTGTAGAAGGTCTGCTCACAAACTTATCCAATCTCCTTTCCAAGCTACCCAAGTTTTTAGACTCTATAACCCCACTCGGTACATCATCAGATGCAGCATTCTTCACCTGACCTCAGCATTCTGAACCGGACTATAAATACTCGCGTTCCTTCCACCCCAGGTAGTTCTGTTTGTGACTTGAAAAAGCCCACTGTGTGGGCGAAACGTAGTCAATAAAGGATCACATTATACTGCATTTGTGTTTATATTTCCATTGTGTCGGTATTTTATACCATTTATTTCCATATAGGCCCTTCTGGCCTCCTCGGCTAGTGTATCCACAATTGCTCTATTGCTATCATTGTAATCTTGTCTGACAAGGAGTTGCAGCCCAGCCACCGTGGAGAGAAGACGTCGTCATTCCTGCTCTTCAGCTGAGCAACTCTGAACACTGTTGCTCGAGAATTTACTTGGGTTATCCTGAGCAGTTCTTCACCAGAGCTGAGAGGAGACTTGCTTGCAGTCACTTCGAGCCCCATCCCATCAAGAGGGTAAGGCGGTGACTAGCTTGCTTGTTCACCCCTCTCATCCCCATCCCCCCATCCTTCCCCATCCTCCCCTCACCCATACAACAACACTGGCCCACACACTTAACACACTACATACATTGCTATCCTTCTGACTGTCCTATCTTCTTCTTTTTCGGCAACTTCGCTTTGGCGAGTTAACACAAGGCATTTTGACCATCTGGTAGCCCGTGTGGTTTTTTAAAATCCAGCCGATCTTTGCCTTGGGCCCTTTCCCCTCACTACTCGAGGGTAGGCTATCTTAGGGGCTGACCTTCATAAGTCAGCTGAAATAGGATGTTAGGCTAACATTAAGGAAAGATACCTTTTTGTTAAGCAACTCCTCTGCCAGATGCTCCTTCCCAGGCATCATGGCGAGGATTCGTGTAAGATTACGCATTGATGGAAATCAAATGTCCATGAAAGACATTCTCAAATGTATTTGCTCCAACTCAACTGTTGCTCCAGTGGATGTTTTTCAAACCCACGCTGGAGCAGTACTTCTCCTCTCTTCAGAAGAAGAGTTACTTCAACTACTAAAGCATGATGTCTTGGATAAACTGAAGACTTTTGGTGTTACCCCAGTTGCACCTGACAGCTATCAAGCTCAGAGGACTGTGTTTGTGGCCAGAATCAACAGTTTTATGAAACACAGCACTGTTAATGAAATTGTTGATAACATTAATACCGAGAATTCTGACCTTAGGGCTGTAGAAGTACATAAATTCTCGAATCCCAACAACAATAAGGTAACTTTAAAATTAATACTCGAGACACCTGAGGAGGCCAAACTTGTGTGTCAAAATGGCTTCAAATGTCTTAGCACCAGATGTACATCTGACCAAATTTCTCTGGAACGCTTTGTCAGTGTGACACAATGTTTCAAGTGTTATGCCTTTGGTCATAACAACAACAAATGCAGTACACAAGGGCAAATTTGTAGCATTTGCTCTGGCCAACATTCGTATCGTGATTGTACCAATAAAAATACACCTAAATGTGTCCTCTGTAATGGAAAACATCATGCTGTTTCTGCTATTTGTCCTGAAAGAAAAAAGGAAATGCAGAAAATTCTTGACGCCAAGAAACTATCCACTTCTAAGGAGACCACTCCCCAGGCACCGCCAACCATGTCCCAAGCTTCCTTCCCAGCTCTGCCTGGATCAAGTGGGACTCCTCAGGTCTCTACCAATGGTTCCAATGTTTGGAATTCTGCCCCTCTTGGAGCGCCCCAATCTAACCCTCACTTACAACAGACACAACAACAAGGTTCAGTCGCATCTCATATGTCTCAGGTATCCACAGACGGGGATATAATGAGAACACAACTAATGTACTTGATGGCCAAAGACATAGCAGGTGGTGACATTCAACTCTGCTCTCATATTTTAAATGATCTGTTAATGGCTAATGGGATCACTCCCATCACTATCCCTGAAAATGTGAAGGCTATTATGACCCAGCCTTCTCATAACAAGAAGTATGTACCATACTCTACATCTAAAAATAAGCCTAAGTCATCCCTGGCCCAGGGATCGCCCTCCTCGCAAACCCAGGTTGTCAACTCCTCTCAACCTGATAAGTCAACACCTGAACATAACAATGCCCCAGAAAGTGGTGCCTACTCTCCCGCTATTGTAGCTGATCCTGTTGAACAGGAACTTTCCCAAGGTAACTCACCTTGCCTATCTAATATTCACTTGGAGCCTACACAGTCTCCCATTAACTCTCACGAGCCTCTGCTTCCTGAAACTGAGAATAGCATACCTCAGTTTTATGATGATGACTCTGACGACTAACGATTCTAATGAATCTGTTAATATTACTGCCTCTAGTGAAGATGATGGCATGTTTAATACACAAGCATCCACGCAAAAGTTCCCTCCTCCCCTTGACGAGTCCAGCAGGGATAGTGTGGATACCAAACATGACATTACTTGCAGGCGTTCAGAACGCAGTGTACGAGCGAAGAAAAAGAAATAATGGGAATTACAATTTTCCAACTTAATGTTCAACATTTCTTTAATAACCGTTACCTTCTTGAGGTTGAACTACATAACTACAATCCCGATGTTATACTTTTGAACGAGACAGCTGCAAGAGTTGATCAACATATTAAATTACGTGGATACTGTACTGTGAAGAAATCGAGAGGACCATTTAGTGGTGTAGCCATCTTGGTTAAATTAGGATATGCATTTAAAAATATTCATGTTGATGAAGATAACATTCTTGCAATAGAACTAACAACGTCGCATGGACAACTAGTGATAGGAACTGGATATTTTCCCCCGAGACAGCCATATATAGAGTCAATTCCTATACAGAGGATATTAAGCAGAAATATTCCAACAATTCTAGCTGGAGATTTTAATGCTCATCACCCTGCCCTCTTCAACTGTGGAGTTGGTATTTCACTGGGTGACTTAAAAGGAAAACAACTCTTTAATATCATGACAGCTAGAAACTTGTCATTTCAAGGCCCATTCTTCAAATCGTACATTGGACCTCATCCAGGAACACCAGATATAGTACTGACAAACAGAGACTGTGACATCTTTCACTGTCGTATATCTCCTGGTGGAAATGTAGGATCTGACCATATCCCTGTTATAATACAACTACAAACTTCTCCATTTAGAATACCTGTAACTCCTAAACCCAATCTTAACACCCTAGGATTTGACCCCTTCAGGGCATATCTGGGTGACGATGAAATTGTGTCTTTGGAAAATCTACCTTCCAGTGCAATTGATGATGCAATCAGGTCCCTGCACAATCGAATAATTGAAGCTACCAATGCAACTTGCCAATTAGCTTCCACAAAGATATACCAACAATATAAACCTACTAGAGAAATTAGAGACACTTTAAGAAATTATCAAGCAGAATGTCGAAGGCATCTTCAAACGCGACAACCACCAGCAGCTACACTGCACCGATTAAGGCATGAATTAATTAACATGATTAGTCAACACAAACGAGACATATGGAAATTTCTAGTTCTTCAAGCTAATCAATATAAACGTGAACCAGCAAAATTTTGGAGTAAGATCCGACAACTTTTAGGGGCAAAGCACAAGGCTCCTAACTACCTAGTTCATACCTTCACTGATGAGGATGATGAAGATGTTGAAATTAAACTTGACGATCCACAGGACCAGGCTAATTTGATGGGTGAAGTATGGGAGAAAATTCTCTCTCACAATAACAGTCGTCAATTTAATAATAATCATTATCAGTTAGTAAATGAATGGAGAGATGAGAACTTGGATGATCTACAACCACTACCTACCATCGATACTTCAACTCTTGAAGATACCCACCCGCTTACTAGACCTATTACATTACTAGAGATAAGTCAGGTTATTGGAAGAATGAGAAATAGAGCCCCTGGCCTCTCTGGAATAACAATGAAACAAATAAAGTACCTACCTAGAAATTGCAAACAGTCCTTGGTAAATATCTTTAATGCTATCTTGGCCTCAGGACATTTTCCAGTTGTTTTTAAGACTGCTAGGATGATCTTTCTTGCTAAGCCCAATAAAGACATCCACCAACCTGGGAACTATAGACCTATATCTTTACTTGAAGTCACTGGAAAAGTTCTTGAGAAAGTCATTTCCAACAGATTGAACTACTATATGGAGTTTAATCACTTGTTTACTGAAAAACAATTTGGCTTTAGAACACATAGAGGTACCCATCATGCAATAAATGTTATTTTTGACACTGTAGCAAGTCTAAAACATCAGGGCAATCTTGCCTTAATTGCCACCAGAGATGTTCATAAAGCTTTTGATAGCTTATGGCATGATGGCCTTATATACAAACTCATTGACCTACCAGACCATAATTGGACTTTTCTCAGAGTAATATATAATTTCTTAACTCAAAGAAAAATCATTCCCACCTTTCATGGCAAGTCGACAGAACCTTTTATACCGACGGCTGGTGTCCCGCAAGGTTCTTGTCTCAGTCCACTTCTGTTTAACATTTATGTGAATGACCTTCCTCAACCAGAGTTTAATGACACAATTGTGACACAGTTTGCAGATGATGTTATTCATGTCGTCTCATCAACTCCAGTAACAGGAAAATACAAGTATGAGAGAGTCATAGAAAAAATGAATATTGAACTTCGTCGAACATATAATTGGGAGAAGAAATGGAGAATTACGACTAATCCTGACAAGGTCCTTGTTAGCACGATAGGATGTTTTGCATCAACCATTGAAGATAAAGGGGGTATCTCCATCAGAGGTACACCTGTAGCCATTAGAAACCCTAACAAGATCTTGGGATATGAAATAGACAGGCTGCTCCACTCGACATCTCATGTAACTAAAGAGATCAACACAGCCAAAGCCGGTCTTAGCAGACTCTTTCGATTCAATCAAGCCCCTCAACATGTCAAAAAACATCTGTATAAAATGATAATAAGACCTATACTCGAATACCCATGTGTCCCAATGTCATTAACAACAAAGACCAACATGCTACGGTTACAAAGGGTCCAGAATAGTGCTCTTCGCTTTATTACCGATACCAGGAGGAGAGACAGAGTTAAAATGGCAGATTTACACACACAACAAGATATTACTGCCATAAATGTACGCCTTGACACCCTAAAAAAGAAACAACTTTATACAATGCAAGAACTATACATGCCAGATAGAGAACATCCTATACAAGTGATAAATACCACCGATTACACCATCAATACTCCGCCTCACAGGACTCAAAGAATGACTCTCCCACAGAGGGTTCGTCGTTTTATTCACGTTTTATTCATAAAGATGATTACCCTCGACCCATGATTTTGAGCAACTTACCTGATGAAGAAGATTGGATACCACCAGAACCCTTCTATGTATACTGAGAAAATCATCGCCCCCAATTAGGGAGACGTCTTAAATAACTTTCTAATGTAAAATTATGCTATTGACTATTGTTGGACACCACCATTAAGAAGCTATTGTCACGAAGTTATAAACTGGCCAGAAAATTAATGCCTTTCTTGTTGCATAAATATCGGTTGTGCAATCGCGAAAAAAAAAAAAAAAAAAAAAAAAAAGCAATTGCAACTTGTATAACTACTATCAATTCAGAGTCATGTACTTATATACCTATTATATCTATGTGACTCTGATGGGTTAGTATTATACCCCTTAAATAATATCTTATCAATTCACATACACTTTTTAAATTACACCAGAGTGGTTGGGCCACTTACCTTTTATATCCTACCTCTCCCCCCCCCCCTTCCACCCTTTTCCAATATTTCCATCCTTACCCATCCTTCTTCCTTACCCATCTTACCAAAGCTCTGGTCATCATCAGAAGAAGAATCTTGTCTTGGTCTGTTGCTGTTTAGGGGCAAATTGTATATCACTGCTATCATCACCTTTGGACCTCTGGTCTGAAGTATTCCTACTATGAAGTCATCAGCTTCTCCTCTGTCCATTCAACCCATCTCCTCAAAACTCTACTGGCTTTTGATGAGCAGTGCTACTCTTCCCCCTATGTTCCTCTGTCTTTCCTCAGGATGTGATATCCAGCTGGAAAGATCGCATCTGGTATCCCTGTGAGATTTGTCTCTATGAGTGCTATGATGTCTGGGGATGCCTCAATGATTCATTCTTGCCACTTCTCACTCTTATTTGTTTTTCCATGTGTGCTGTTTTACCATACCTTCAGGTTCCTTTCCAGTGCTGTATTCTAGGACATGCTAGGAGTTGGTACAGACTGGGGGTGCAAAAGGCAGGGCGAGATATTATGGAAGGCTGCTGTGATGGTGATATTAGTTCTTGGGTGGATGGCTGTGGAATGTGGCTTGTTTCTAGTTGGTATGGGGGTGGTAGGGGTTGAGGGTGTTCTGTGAGCATTTGTGTTTGGTATTCCCCTGAGGTTGAGCTTTCCTGTCTTTCGATACCTGCCCTCTCTTTCCTTCCAATTGTGTGTTCTTACCTTTTTTCTCGGTTGTTTGTGTTCTTTTCATGTTCTGTCATGAATGAGGTACACTTGGGAGTCCTTTAACAGTTGCTTCTGCTGTAGTATCCTGTTCTGTACCACTTCTGCCTTGAATATCAACTTTGCTGGGCAATTTTTTCTCTCAAATACCATCCAATTCTGTGAAAATTTGTTAGCTGGGACATGTCCTTCTCTCCTGTTGTTGCGATGATACTCTCAATCTCTTTTTTTTATCCAAATGGCTTCTTTTGTCATAGCAGCTCATCCGTTCAGCTTCCTGAAGCCGATGAATAATGATTAACCTCTCCCTCTCTTCTTCCCATTTCTTTTCCTTCCATATCTCTGGATGTGATTTAAGTATCTCTTTCGATGTTTCCCTTATCTCTTGGACACCCTGATTGCCTAATGTCACTTCTCCAAGGAACTTATTAGCTCCTTCACTTCCTTAAATCCCCTCGCTGTACTCTGATGTTCCTATTTCCACCACCTTTTTCCTTTTGGTTCTCATCTTTATATCCAGCTTCAACACTTCCAGTTCTTCCACCCAGCTCTGTATCTTTGCCTCAGCAGCTATAGCTCATATCTCCCACTTTTTCCTCTCTGAAGATATCTTCCCCAACATTGCATTGCAAACCTTGTTTAGCTTTTTTCCCACTCTTGTTCCATTTTGCCCATGAGTCTTTTTGCACATTCTTTCTTCTCAGACTAGCCATCCTAAGTTCCCTTGCCTCTACCTTTTGAGATTCCATTTTTTTTGTTTTATCCTGTTAGGATACTCTAGCTTCTGCAGTCTCTAAACTATGTGTAGAAGTGTGTGTGTGTGTGTGTGTGTGTGTGTGTGTGTGTGTGTGTGTGTGTGTGTGTGTGTGTGTGTGTGTGTGTGTGTGTGTGTGTTTGTATGTGTGGGTGTGTGTATCTGTTAATGTGTGTAAGAGTGTATGTGTGTTTTTGTGTATGTACACACTTAGAAATATAAACACTTAAGCAGTATAATGTGATCCTTTAATGACAACGTTTCGCTCATGCAGTGGGCTTTATCAAGTCACAAACAGACCATCTATTTCCATGTATTGCCTTATCCATACATATTCATTTCTGGCTCTTCGGCTTAACTCCCTGTTTACCCAAGTCCTTTGCTTCTATACTTTTTCCATTCTCTAGCACACTTGGCTTTAGCCTCTCCACACCTCTGGGAAAAACCATGGGCTCACTTTGGTCTTCCCATTTTTTCTGTTGCCCCTTGGCACGAACTTCTCCACTGCCTCCTTGCCCTTTACAGTCACCTGTTCCATCATTTCGTTTACTGTCTTCCCCTCTAGCTATCTTACCCACTGCACCTCATGCAGGAATTGACTAATATGTGTGTAGTTCCCTTTTTTTTTAAGTTTGGTTTCTTCTGTCCTCCTCGTGCTGCTTCACTCTTTATTGTTAACTTTTCTATGTATTCGAAACTCAGGACCACGTGATCGCTATTGCCGATGGGCGTTTCGTGTGCCATTTCCCATATATCTGAACTGTTCAAGATGAATACGAGGTCCAGCCTTGCTGGTTCATCGTCTCCTCTCTCTCTGGTTGTGTCCCTAACATGTTGGTACATGAAGCTTTCCAGCAATACCTCCAGCATCTTGGCTCTCCACGTCTCCGGTCCCCCATGTGGCTCCAGATTTTCCCAGTCTCTCTCCTTGTAGCTGAACTCCCCCACGATGAGTAATTTTGCCCAACTCATGTGGGCACTTTAGGCCACCTTGGCTAGTGTGGCCACCATCGCGTCTGTTGGTCTCATCGTATTCGGTTGCAGGTTGTACATCACTGTTATCACCATTTTGGACCCCCAGTTAGAAGAGTTCCTACTATGTAGTCATCTCCTCTACCTCTGACTGGTCTTCCCTTCTCCTCGAATCTCCACTGGTCTTTGATGAGCAGTATAATTCCTCCTTCCCCTTTGACTCCTGTCTTTCCTCAGGATCTGATATCCAGATGGGAAGATCGCATCTGTTATCACCACACTCCATGAGCTTTGTCTCTGTGAGTGCTATGATGTCCGGGGATGCCTCAGTGATTCTTTCCTTCCAATCGTCACTCTTGTTAATCGATCTGAGTTGGTATACCATGTCTTCCTCTTCCTTTCCAGAACTGTTCTCAGCGGGGCGGGAGAGGTTCGTACAGACTAAGGGTGTGGTAGACAGGGCTAGATATTATGGTAGGCTGGTGTCAGGGTGGTATTAGTGATGGTGGGGGGTTGGAGACTGTGGATGTGAAATATGGTTTATTTCTTATTATTGTGTTTGGTTGGTGTGGGTTGGTAGGGGTTGAAAGGGATGCTGTGGGTGGTTCTGTGGGCAGTTGTTTTTGTTCCCCCCAAGGCTGCGCTCGCGCGCGCGCTTGTGTGTGTGTGTGTGTGTGTGTGTGTGTGTGTGTGTGTGTGTGTGTGTGTGTGTGTGTGTGTGTGTGTGTGTGTATGTGTGTGTGTGTGTGTGTGTGTGTGTGTGTGTGTGTGTGTGTGTGTGTGTGTGTGTGTGTGTGTGTGTGTATGTGTGTGTGTGTGTGTGTGTGTGTGTATGTGTGTGTGTGTGTGTGTGTGTGTGTATGTGTGTGTGTGTACTCACCTATTTGTACTCACCTATTTGTGGTTGCAGGGGTCGATTCACAGCTCCTGGCCCCGCCTCTTCGCTGATTGCTACTAGGTCCTCTCTCTCCCTGCCCCATGAGCTCTATCATACCTCGCCTTAAAACTATGTATGGTTCCTGCCTCCACTACATCACTTTCTAGGCTATTCCATGGCCTGACTACTCTATGACTGAAGAAATACTTCCTAACATCTCTTTGATTCATCTGAGTCTTCAACTTCCAATTGTGACCTCTTGTGTCTGTGTCCCATCTCTGGAACATCCCGTCTTTGTCCACCTCGTCTATTCCGCGCAGTATTTTATATGTCGTTATCATGTCTCCCCTGACCCTCCTGGCCTCCAGTGTCGTCAGGCCGATTTCCCTCAACCTTTCTTCATAGGACAATCCCCGTAGCTCTGGGACTAGTCTTGTTGCAAACCTTTGCACTTTCTCTAATTTCTTGACGTGCTTGACTAGGTGTGGATTCCAAACTGGTGCTGCATACTCCAGTATGGGCCTGACGTAGATGGTGTACAGAGTCTTAAACGAATCCTTACTGAGGTATCGGAACGCTATCCGTAGGTTTGCCAGGCGCCCGTATGCTGCAGCAGTTATCTGATTGATGTGCGCCTCAGGAGATATGCTCGGTGTTATACTCACCCCCAGATCTTTTTCCTTGAGTGAGGTTTGCAGTCTTTGGCCATCTAAACTATATTGTGTCTGCGGTCTTCTTTGCCCTTCCCCAATCTTCATGACTTTGCATTTGGCAGGGTTAAATTCAAGGAGCCAGTTGCTGGACCAGGCTTGTAGCCTGTCCAGATCTCTTTGTAGTCCTGCCTGATCCTCGTCCGATTCGATTCTTCTCATTAACTTCACATCGTCTGCAAACTTGTGTGTGTGTGTACTCACCTAGTTGAGGTTGCGGGGGTCGAGTCCGAGCTCCTGTGTGTGTGTATGTGTGTGTGTGTGTGTGTGTGTGTGTGTGTGTGTGTGTGTGTGTGTGTGTGTGTGTGTGTGTGTGTGTGTGTGTGTGTGTGTATGTGTGTGTGTGTGTGTGTGGGTGTGTGTTTGTGTGTGTGTGTGTGTGTGTGTGTGTGTGTGTGTGTGTGTGTGTGTGTGTGTGTGTCTCTGTGTGTGTGTGTGTGTGTGTGTGTGTGTGTGTGTGTGTGTGTGTGTGTGTGTGTGTGTGTGTGTGTGTGTGTGTGTGTGTGTGTGTGTGTGTGTGGGTGTACGGACGCTCTCGAGAAACAGAAAATATCTACTAGGCAGAGAAAAGCTGCAGAATAAATTTACAAATTTCAGTGCTGAAATGAGAGACGGAGGAAGAGGCAGTAAGAAACTCCTCACCTGCAGTCTCTCTGGGTGGGCAAGATGAGAGACGGAGGAAGAGGCAGTCAGTATGAGACTCTTCCAGTGTGATAAATGGTTTAGAAAACCGACAGGCTGAAGAATGAAACACTGATGCAATATATGGGAATCTTTACTGAGGAAACGTTTTGCCACACAGTGGCTTCAACAGTCCAATGCATAGTTGAACGGTGTAAGGAGAGGAGAACTTTGAGGTGATCAGTCCCTCAGCCTGGAATCGATGTGGTCAGTCCATCAATCTTGAAAAAAGTACATACAAGGAATTCTTCAACACTTGTCCAACCTTTGTACGAAGATGTACATACACTAGTGGATGCTTCCATTGTGACTCCGCCTCCTCCTGCTTCCACTCACCTGATTACAATATGTAAGACACTACTCCGACCATATGCTGTAGTTTCTTCAAGACTGATGGACTGAACACATCAATCCTAGGCTGAGGGGACTGATTACTTCAAAATTCTTCTCTCCTTACAACGTTCATCTTTGTATGGGACTGATGAATCCACTGTGTTTCTAAATGTCTCCTCAATAAAGGTTCCCATATGCTGCGTAAGTGTTTCATTCTTCAAGAGACTCCTCCACCTGCAGTCTCTCTGAGTGGGTGAGATGAGAGCATGAGGAAGAGGCAGTGAGAGACTCCTCACCTGCAGTCTCTCTGTATGGGAGCTTCTTATTAAGGTTGTTATATAAGTCACGTGAAGGCAGTAGACACTTTGCAGGACACTGAACAAATGAGTAATGGGCACGTCGCAGTGACCCCTGGTGCTGGCATACCCAGCTGACACAACTGTGTAGAGGTGCAACACAAAGTCCACAGACTGTTTCACTGGCCATAGACAAATATATTTCATTATCACACACGAACACATAGACTTGTGCGTCTCACCGACACACAGACTAGTGTGTCTCGTCAACTATACGAGGCAGTCAAGAGTTATGAGATGCTGACGTGTAAATCACAAACCAGAGAGGCAAAACTCCACTAAATGAAGCACTACTGACTGTCTCAGTACTAACTGAAGCACTACTAACTGAAAAAAAACACTACTGACTGATGCATCACTGCTAACTGAATCATTACTGACTGAATCACTACTAACTAAATCACTACTGATTGAATCACTCCTAACTGAATCACTACTGATTGCAGCGTTACTGACTGAAACACTGCTGGCTGAAATTAACACTGCTGACTGCAACATTACTTTTGTTCTCTGGGGTCAATGATTATATATCCCTTTTTGAGCTGCTGAACACCCACATGACTACAATAACAATCGTCTGCTGAATTTTCAAGGAATTTTAGTTACACATCATGTGCGTATATGTATACCATATATGAATATTCCGATATAATTAATTCACTTATATTGATTCAGGCTTCTTTGTTTGTCTCTTGTAATTCACTCTTGAAGTTTCTCATGTTGTCCAGCAGTAATTTACTAACAATGATGGAATCGTTTTTCTCTGCAGTTTCGCCATGAACGAGATGTTGATATATTAGACACATGTGCAACACTTGGGTATCATTATTCCTGTTAAACACAGCAACATCTTGGAATCTTGACATAGGGATCTCCACGCTGGCCTTAAGCTATAGGTATTGACCTACTTTCACCTGTGGATTTGTCCACGGTGATACCGTCTACAGCTGCTTCACCTCACCTGTCTGTAATATATAAGCCACTGTGTGTCGAATTGTTTCCGTAATTAAGATACCCAAGTGTTGCACGTGTCTTATTTATCAACTTGTCGGTTCTCTGAACCATTCATCTACAGAATGAGAAGTTCAGGTGGAAACGTGTGACTTTGTCAATGGTCCAAGTCGGACCGAAACGTCGTCGAAAGCTTCTCTCTTTTATGTGCGGGTTATTTGTGTATCGTTCCAGTCACGGTATTGTGCCTTTTTGTTATTTATTCGCTATGTTCATCATTGATTGCTTCGCAGTTGGCTGGAAAAAAATCATGGTGAATGGAAAAAAATGTATCTCTAAAGGCATTTTCAGCGAGCAAATTCTACTGTTGCAATCTGGAGGCCAACTGTTCAGCATTAATCTTTGGAACTTCTTAAGCTCTGATGAGGTCGTTTAACTAATTCAGAGTTATTATGTGAGGCTTACGAGAAGTCAAGTCATGAACTTATTCATGGTCTTGTGAAATTGAAAACTCAAAAGTTTCACTGATTCCGTCATCATAATCGTCTTCTGACTTGACGAAGAATGTGTTTGGTGGGTCATTAATGGATCGTCCTTCGTCGTCAAGTACCGGGCGTTTAACAGAAGGTGTATTTAGTATATAGCTGGGACCGCCCTTTCATTTGTGAATACATCTCGTGGCAGGAGGCACCATTGGCACTGCGAAAGGTATTGATTTCCTTTTCGGATTCAACTATTAAGATTTGTTTCACAAGTGTTTCAGCATGTGTGTTAGGTATAGCTCTTGGCCCGATCTTCAGTTTTACAACCAATATAAAGGTGATAAGCTTTCTTAATCACGACAGTTATAACATTCATTTGGATGAAATCGTAAATTCTTCTCAGTTAAAACAAAAGTTATTCTGTTAAGCTGAAAATGGTATAAAATACCGACAAGTTGATAATTAAGACACATGTGCAACAGTTGTATGTCTTCACTGTTGAAAAGTTTCGACTACACGGTAGACTTCTTCAGTCTAATACAGTGTACATGTTGATGGCAGCAGAAGTGACGAGGTAAGGATGTTGTGATCAGTCCATCAACCTTGTAGAAATAGTTTGAGGTTGTCAGTCCCTCAACCTGGAGAAGAGCTCAGCTCCGTGATGCTCCTAACAACATCACTTATGACAGTCACTCACAATAGCAGCAGCTGCAGCGTCACTCACAAAGACAGTCACTCACAACAGCAGCAGCTGCAGTATCACTCACAAATATAGTCACTCAGAACAGCAGCAGCTACAGCATCACTCAGAAAGACAGTCACTCAGAACAGCAGCAGCTGCAGCATCACTCAGAAAGATAGTTACAACAAAAATAGCAGCGTCAGCATCACTTACAAAGACACTCACACCAGCAGCTGCAGCATCACTCACAAAGACAGTCACTCAGAACACCAGCAGCTGCAGCATCACTCACAAAGACAGTCACTCACATCAACAGCAGCTTCAACATCACAGATTTATCAAGAAGACTAATCATAAGACCCGTTACACTGTCTCCCTTAATATATATAATCATTGTATATCATTTGACTAATTGACGTACATTACCAATAAGTTAATAAACAACACGCACATGTAACAACTGAGTATATCACCGAGACATTGAGCTTGCGCTGCAGCCTTCTTCAGTCGAATACTGGCTATCATAATGCTGGAGACAGGTGAAGAAGTGGTTATCTTGAGATGATCTGTTAAACCAGCTTTTATTTTAAACCTAATGGTATCTACTTTTTTTGATTTGTTGTTTACGTTCACTCTATTGCTGTATAGTTTTGGTAGGAACGTAGAGGATTGATCAAGTTACCGGCATGCAGAATCTCGCCTCAGGAAAATATCGACATGTTACAAATGTCACCATTTACCTAAATTATTTATAGGTATTTATATATATTTGCCATTCACGCTCTAGTGTTGGGCTTATCTAGATCTCTGAGGTAAAATGCATGATCTGGCCTTCACGTTTATGGTCAGGGCTTTGAAGGAAGAGGAAGGGGAGGAGGAGGAAAAGGAGGAGGAGAAAGAAGAACAGGAAGAGGAGGATATTATTGCACTCACATGTGAGCGCCCATCGCAACCTCCCATTTGTACAATTGTGAAGCTGGAAAACAAATGATTGCTGCGCAATTTATGTGAAATGCGAAGCAATCAATGGTCATGACGGGTCTGAGCTCATCTTTCTTTTCCTCTACATATATACATACATATTAAGCATCCATATACATCCCTGTATATACACATCAGTATATCAATATTCCATCAGTAAACGGATATTTCACTACAAGAAGTGAATCTCTACCCTCACAGCCTCTCAGTGGAGGTCACTGCCTCTGACACCATCTCTGATAAATGGTGTGAGAAGAAAGAAGAGATGGGGGTTAATGGGGGAGTGGTGGTGGATGTAATGGTTATGGGCACTACAGAGTGCTGCTTCCCGGCTCTTCACAGGCTAGGTGGGCAGGAATAAATCTGCTTTAATGAGCTATTTCACCTGCTGTTGCACACACCTGTTTAAGCCTCCATCACGATGGCTCTTCTGGCTGCATCATCTGGGTTTGTTGTTATAACTGACCTTCTTCACCCCCCTCGTCTCTCTCTCTTTCTCTCTCTCTCTCTTTCTCTTTCTGTCTCTCTCTCTCTCTCTCTCTCTCTCTCTCTCTCTCTCTCTCTCTCTCTCTCTCTCTCTCTCTCTCTCTCTCTCTTTCTCTTTCTCTTTCTCTTTCTCTGCTTCTATTCTAGCTATTTTGCACTGATAAATTGACACACACACACACACACACACACACACACACACACACACACACACACACACACACACACACACACACACACACACACACACACACACACACACACACACACACACACACACACACACACACACACACACACACACACACACACACACACACACACTCACACACACACACACACACTCACACACACACACACACACACAGGACCAGGAGCTATGACTACAGATGCAACCACACAGCAGCTCGTCACAATAACAAAAATAACTTCAATTCTCTAACTGTAAAAGAGATAAGATCACTAATATTAAAATGTATATTTTTATGAACTAATGTGACAGTTTTACGAGAAAGTTAATAATAAATTTAAATAAAGGCACAAAGCCTCGTGAAACTTTGGTCACGATACTTATAAATTTACCATCATAATAATGTCTATAACTTTTACGAAGTTGGGAGTAATTATACCTAAGTACAGACCAACGTCACAGTAATTACTGGTTGTAAAGTAGTGCAACCCAACCAAATTACTTTAACACGTTAAAATATTAAATTTGAGGTCGTGTATATATATATATATATATATATATATATATATATATATATATATATATATATATATATATATATATATATATATATATATATATATATGTATATGTATATGTATATATATATATATATATATATATATATATATATATATATATATATATATGTATATGTGTATGTATATATATATATATATATATATATATATATATATATATATATATGTATATATATATATATATATATATATATATACACTTTTCGGATGTGAAAAGTGGGTCATAATAAGTGTGTATGGACCTGGAGAAGAGAGGAGTGTAGAGGAGAGAGAAAGAGATTTTGGGAGAGGTTAAACGAGTGGGTAGGAACTTTTGAGCCAAGTGAGAGAATAATTGTGGTAAGGGACCTAAATGCTAAAGTAGGAGAAACGTTTAGAGAGGGTGTGGTAGGTAATTTGGGGTTCCAGGTGTAAATGATAATGGGGATCATTTGATTGAACTTTGTATAGAAAGGGGTTTGGTTACAGGTAACACATTTTTAAAAAAAAAGAGAATAAATAAGTATACAAGATATGATGTAGGGCGAAATGAAAGTAGTTGGTTGGACTACGTATTGGTAGATAAAAGACTGTTGAGTAGATTTCAGTATGTACATGTTTATAGAGGGGCCACAGATATATCAGATCACTTTTTAGGTGTAGCTAGAGTGAGAGTAAAAGTTGCACGGGATACAAGGAAAATGGAATCAGCAAGTAAGAGAGAGGTGAAGGTTTATGAACTGAAGAAGGAAGCAGATAGGGTAAGATATAAACAAATGTTGGGGTACAGATGGGCTAGGTGAGAGCATAGGCAATGGGGTAGAAGATGTATTGGGTAGGTTTAAGAATATAGTGTTAGAGTGTTCAGCAGAAGTTTGTGGTTACAGGAAAGTGAGTGCAGGAGGGAAGAAGAGTGAATGGTTTAATGATGATGTAAAGAGAGTAGTAAAGGAGAAAAAGTTAGCATATGAGAGGCTTTTACAAAGTAGAAGTGATGCAAGGAGGGAGGAGTATATAGAGAGAAAAAGAGGGGTTAAGAGAGTGGTGAAGCAATGTAAAAAGGGAGCAAAGGACAGAGTGGGTGAGATGTTATCAACAAATTTTGTTGAGAATAATAAAAAGTTTTGGAGTGAGATTAATAAATTGAGAAAGCCTAGGGAACAAATGGATTTGTTAGTTAAAAATAGGAGAGGAGAGTTATTAAATGGAGAGTTAGAGGTATCAGGAAGACAGAAGGAATATTTTGAGGAACTGTTAAATGTTGATGGAGATAGCGAAACTGTGATTTCGTGTATAGGGCAAAGAGGAATAACATCTTGTAGGAGTGAGGAAGAACCAGTTGTGAGTGTGGCGGAATTGCGTGGGGCAGTGAGTAGAATGAAAGGGGGTCAAGCTGCTGGGACTGATGGGATGAAGATAGAAATGTTAAAAGCAGGTGAGTATATAATTTTGGAGTTACTAGTGTTTATATTTAATAAATGTTTGGAAGAGGGTAAGGTACCTAGGGATTGGCAGAGAGCATGAATAGTTCCTTTGTATAAAGGCAAATGAGACGAAAGAGAGTGTAAAAATTATAGGGGAATATGTTTGTTGAGTATATCTGGTAAAGAATTAAGAGTAAGATGGAGAGCAGGACAACAGCTGAACAAGGAGGCTTTAGGGACGGTAAGGGGTGTGTAGACCAAGTGAAACATATAGGACAGGTGAACAGTATTTAGATAAGGGTAAAGAGGTTTTCATGGCATTTAAGGATTGGAAAAGTCGTATGATAGGGTGTATAGGGGTGCAATGTGGCAGATGTTGCAAATGTATGGAATAGGAGGGAGGTTATTAAAAATAGTGAAGAGTCTTTACGAGGATCATGAGGCTCAGGTTAGAGAATGTAGGCGAGGAGGAAATTATTTCCCAGTAAAAGAAAGCCTTAGATAAGGATGTGTGATGTCACCATGGTTGTTCAGTATATTTATAGATGGGGTTGTAAGAGAAATGAATGCTCGAGTGCTGGCAAGAGGTGTAGGGTTAAAAAATAAAGAATCTAACACAAAGAGGGAGTTGTCACACTTGCTCTTTACTGATGACACTGTGCTTTTGGGAGATTCTGAAGAGAAGTTGCAGAGGTTGTTTGATGAGCTTGGTAGGGAATGTAAAAAAAAGAAAATTAAAAGTAAATATAGGAAAGAGTAAGGTAAAGAGGATAAAAAAAATAGGTAACAGAAGATTGGATATTAGATTGGAGGGGGAGAGTATGGAGGAGGTGAATGTATTCAGATATTTGGGAGTGGACGTGTCAGCAGACGGGTCTATGAAAGATGAGGTGAATCATAGAACTGACGAAGGGAAAAAGGTGAGTGGTGCACTGAGGAGTCTGTGGCGACAAAAAACGTTATCCATGGAGGCAAAGAAGGGAATGTAAAAAAGTATGGTGGTGCAAACACTCTTATGTGGGTGTGAAACTTGGGTTGCAAATGCGGCAGCGAGGACGCAGCTGGAGGCAGTGGAGATATCCTGTCTAAGGGCAATGTGTGGTGTAAATACTATGCAGAGAATTCGGAGTGTGGAAATTAGGAGGAGGTGCAGAGTTATTAAAATTATTAGTCAGAGGGCTGAAGAGGGCTTATTGAGGTGGTTTGGTCATTTAGAGAGAATGGATCAAAGTAGAATGTCTTGGAGAGTGTATAAATCTGTAGAGGAAGGAAGGTGGGGTTGGGGTCCTACTCAAAAAGGTTGGAGGGAGGGGGTAAAGGGGGTTTTGTGGGCGAGGGGCTTGGACTTCCAGCAAGCATGTGTGGGCGTGTTAGATAGGAGTGAATGGAGACGAATGGTTTTTGGGACCTGACGAGCTGTTGGGGTGTGAGCAGGCTAATATTTTGTGAAGGGATTCAGGGAAACCGGTTAGCCGGACTTGAGTCCTGGAAATGGGAAGTACAATGCCTGCACTTTAAAGGAGAGGTTTGGTATATTGGCAGTTTGGAGGGACTTCTAAACTGTCCTATCTTAGCACCTCCGCAAAGACAGTGATTATGTATGAGTGAAGTGAAAGTGTTGAATAATGATGAAAGTATTTTCTTTTTGGGGATTTTCTTTCTTTCTGGGTCACCCTGCCTCGGTGGGAGACGACCAACTTGTTGAAATATATATATATATATATATATATATATATATATATATATATATATATATATATATATATATATATATATATATATATACAAGGAATTCGCGAGAGCAGGCGAAATATACACAAACACTGATCTCTGGCTGAAGGAGACTCAAACCTACGAACCTTGGAACAAGGTACGCAGTGCTATATATATATATATATATATATATATATATATATATATATATATATATATATATATATATATATATATATATATATATATATATATATATATATATATATATACATATATATATATATATATATATATATATATATATATATATATATATATATATATATCAACAAGTCGGTCGTCTCCCACCGAGGCAGGGTGACCCAAAAAGAAAGAAAATCCCCATTATATTTTATTAACACATCGGCCATTTCCCGGCGAAGCAGGGTAACCCCAAGAACATAAGAAAGAAGGAACACTGCAACAGGCCTGCTGGTCCATGCGAGGCAGGTCCAAGTCTCCTACCGGCTTAAGCCATTGACTCAACCTAGTCAGGTCAGGTCACATCCACTTATGGAAGGAGCACAGCATCAGACCTATTAGCACAAGTTAGTCAGGTCCAACTCACACGCATCCACTCATGTATTTATCCAACCTATTTTTAAAACTACACGAAGTCTTAGCGTCTATGACGGTACTCGGGAGTTTGTTCCACTCCACCA
>NC_091314.1:36251420-36273920 GCF_038502225.1 Cherax quadricarinatus | reverse complement strand
TGTTTTGTATGACTCTCTGGCACCAGTGTTCTGTATGAATCTCTGATACCAGTGTTCTGTATGACTCTGTCACCAGTGTTCTGTATGACTTTCTGTCACCAGTGTCAAGTTTAACTCTGTCTTTGACACCAGAACTCAGTATGACTCTTTGTCTCAGGCACCAGTGTTCAGTAAGACTTTCCAGCACCAGTGTTCAGTATGACTTTCTGACACCTAAACTCAGTATGACTCTTTGTCTCTGGCACTAGTGTTCAGCATAACTCTCTAGCACCAGTGTTCAATATGACTCCGGCAAAATTGTTCAGTACGATTCTGATACCAGTGCTCAGTATGGCTCTGGTACAAGTGTTCAGTATGGCTCTGGTACAAGTGTTCAGTATGACTCGGGCACCGGTTTTCAGTATGACTCTCTGACACCAGTGTTCAGTATGACTCTGGCACCAGGGTTCATTATGACTCTGGCACCAGTGCTAAGTATGATTCTCTGGCACAAGTGTTCAGTATGACTCTCTGGCACCAGTGTTCAGTATGACTCTCTGGCACCATTGTTCAGTATGACTCTGGCACTAGTGTTCAGTATGACTCTCTGTGTCTGGCACCAGCATTATCTCTCTCTCTCTCTCTCTCTCTCTCTCTCTGACAGCTCGTCAGGTCCCAAAAACCATTCGTCTCCATTCACTCCTAACACGCTTACACATGCTTGCTGGAAGTCCAAGCACCCCACCCCCACAAAACCTCCTTTACCCCCTCCCTCCTACCTTTCCGAGGACGACCCCTACCCAGCCTTTTTTCCTCTACAGATTTATACGCTCTCCAAGTCATTCTACTTTGATCCATTCTCTCTAAATGACCAAACCACCTCAACAACCCCTCTTCAGCCCTCTGACTAATACTTTTAGTAACTCCACACCTCCTCCTAATTTCCACACTCCGAATTCTCTGCATAATATTTACACCACACATTGCCCTTAGACAGAACATCTTCACTGCCTCCAGCCGCCTCATCGCTGCAGCATTTGCAACCCAAGCTTCACACCCATATAAGAATGTTGGTACCACTATACTTTCGTACATTACCTTCTTTGCCTCCATGGATAACTTTTTTGTTTCCACAGATACCACAGTGCACCACTCACCTTTTTTGCTTCGTCAATTCTATGGTTAACCTCATCCTTCATAAACCCATCCGCTGATAAGTCAACTCCCAAATATCTGAAAACATTCACTTCTTCCATACTGCTCTCCAGTGGGATTGTGAGGGAAAAGTTCAACAGATAGGAGTAGCGAGCGAGTATATGGTGACGATAGTTTGATTGCCGGCTGCTTGTTAAGGTAGGGTCAGTCTAGCTCCCGCTCTCTCCCCCCCCCCCCATTTTTCTCCACCCCGAAAGGTGACCTGTGGGGCTCCGACCAAACAGTAATCACTCGACTCACAGCTCCCCAGCACAACTGTAAATAAAAGCCTCTGCTCCTATTCTAGTGGATATATTGGTTGAAAGCTTTACTTTTGACCAATAATAAACTTAGTCCTTTCAGTCTTGAGTTCCATATTATACTTTTAGATAATCACTATTTCTTTTAAATACTGTACTTGTCATGGAGAGTGATTTCTTAAGCAGTGGGTAACCTTTGTCTCTTTCTAGCTTGGAATGACAGCTCGGGTCATCTGCCAACCAAAGAATCGTGTTGAAGGAGACAGACTGAAAAAAAAAAGTCCTGAGACGTCACTTTTTGATCTACCTACCTGATTAATTGTAGGCAACAGCAGGCAACTACCCCTCATCTTTGCAGTGGTAAAGAACCTGCGTTCCTGTCATCTGGACTGACTATTCAGTTGTTGGGTTGTCACTCAACACCTGTGACCCTCCCTCCCCCCCCACATCATCAGTAACGGCTACAATTTCTACAAGACGGTGTCAACCTCAACCAGACACCCCAGTATAACTATACATATTAGCATTGAATTCAAATGTCATTTTTTCATTTCATTTTTCATTTTTCTTTCAAGTAGGATACTCATGCATGTTTCAATGTTTTATCTTTGCATTACTATATAATAAAGTGTTTATCTTTGTGAATTATTATTTCTTTTTCTATTCATTAATTTTCCTGAGGAGGAGCCAGCCTTGGTAATACTGTCTGAAGTTGTTACAGGGCTGAGTAAGCCTTCACAGTGATATACAATTTTTCTTTATCTAAATCATTTGACACCCTCATCACCTTACTCTTATCTATGTTCACTTTCAACTTTCTACTTTTACACACCCTCCCAAACTGTCCACTAACCTTTGTAACTTTTCTTTAGAATTTCCCATAAGCACAGTATCATCAGCAAAAAGTAACTGTGTCAACTCGCATTTTGTATTTGATTCCCCATAATTTAATCCCACCCCTCTCCCCAACACTCTAGCATTTACTTCTTTTACAACCCTATCTATAAATATATTAAACAACCATGGTGACATTACACGTCTAAGACCTACTTTTATTAAGAAGTAATCTCTCTCTCTCCTTCACACCCTAACCTGAGCCTCACTATCCTCATAAAAACTCTTTACAGCATTTAGTAGCTTACTACTTGTTCCATATACTTGAAACATCTGCCACATTGCTCCCCTATCCATTCTATCATATGCTTTTCTAAATCCATAAATGCAATGAAAACTTCCCTGCCTTTATCTACATACGCTTCACATACATACTTTAATGTAAACAATTGATCTGCATATTCCCTACCCACTCTAAAGCCTCCTTGCTCATCTGCAATCCTACTCTGTCTTACCTCTGGTTCTTTCAATAATAACCCTACCATACACTTTTCCTGGTATACTCAGTAAATTTATTACCCTATAATTTTTACAATTTCTTTTGTCTCCCTTCCCTTCATATAAAGGAACTATACATTCTCTTTGCCAATTCCTAGGTACCTTCCCCTCTTTCATACATTTATTAAACAAAAATACTAACCACTCCAACACTATATCGCCCCCTGCTTTTAACATTTCTGTCATGATGCCGTCAGTTCCAGCTGCTTTACCCTCTTTCATTCTAAGTAACACCTCACACACCTCCCCCACACTCACATTCTGCTCTTCTTTACTCCTAAAAGATGGTATACGTCCCTGGCCAGTGCATGAAATTACCGCCTCCCTTTCTTCATCGACATTTAAAAGTTCCTTAAAATATTCCCACCATCTACCCAATACCTCCAGCTCCCCATCTACTAACTCCCCTACTCTGTTTTTAACTGACAAATCCATACTTTCCCTAGGCTGTCTTAAATGTTTATCTCACTCCAATTTTTTTTTCTTATTTTCTTCAAAATTTCTTGACAGTGCCTCTCCCACTCTATGATCTGCTCTCCTTTTGCACTCTCTCACCACTCTCTTCACCTTTCTTTTACTCTACATATATTCTGCTCTTCTTATAACACTTCTGCTCTGTAAAAAGCTCTCATAAGCTACCTTTTTCTCTTTTATCACGCCCTTTACTTCATTCCACCTATCACTCCTCTTTCCTCCTGCACCCACCCTCCTTTAGTCATAAACTTCTGCCCCACATTCTAATACTGCATTTTTAAAACTATTTCAACCCTCTTCACCCCCCCCCACTACTCATACTTGCAGTAGCCCACCTTCCTGCCAATAGTTGTTTATATCTCACTCTAACTTTCTCCTCCATCAGTTTATTCACCTTCACCTCTCATACTTGCTGTTGCCATTTTCCTTTTGTCCTATCTACCTCTTACTCTAACTGTAGCTACAACTAAATAATGTTCCGATATATCAGTTGCCCCTCTATAAACATGTACATCCTGGAGCCTACCCATCAACCTTTTATCCAACAATACATAATCCAACAAACTACTTTCATTACGTGCTATATCATACCTTGTATACTTATTTATCCTCTTTTTCATAGAATATATATAACTTATTACCAAACCTCTTTCTACACATAGGTCAATTAAAGGCTCCCCATTTTCATTTACCCCTGGCACCCAAAATTTACCTACTACTCCCTCCACAACACTTTTACCCACTTTAGCATTGAAATCCCCAACCACAAGTACTCTCACACTTGGTTCAAAACTCCCCACGCACTCACTCAACATTTCCCAAAATCTCTCTCTCTCTCTATGCTTCTCTCTTCTTCAGGTGCACAAACACTTACTCTAACCCACTTTTCACATCCAACCCTTACTTTACAGCACATAATCCTTGAATTTACACATTTATATTCCCTCTTTTCCTGCCATAACTTATCCTTCAACATTATTGCTACTCCTCCTTTAGCTCTAACTCTATTGGAAACCCTTGACCTTATTCCTTTTATTTCTCTCCACTGAAACTCTCCCACGCCTTCAGCTTTGTTTCACTTAAAGCCAGGACATCCAGCTTCTTCTCATTCATAACATCCACAATCATCTCTTTCGCACAACATCCACGCACATTCAAACATCCCACTTTGACGGTTTTCTTCTTTTTTTTTAGTAGCCTATACGGGAAAAGGGGTTACTATTCCCATTGTTCCCGGCATTTTAGTTGGCTTGTACAACACGCATGTCTTACGGAGGAAAGATTCTTATTCCACTTCCCCATTGATATAAAAGGAAAAGCAGCAAGAACAAGACCTATTAAGATAAAATCAAAGAAAACTCAGATGAGTGTGTATACATAAACATGTACATGTATGTGTAGTGTGACCTAAGTGTAAGTAGAAGTAGCAAGACGTACCTGTAATCTTGCATGTTTATGAGACAGTAAAAAGACACCAGCAATCCTACCATCAAGTAAAACAATTACAGGTTTCCGTTTTACACTCACTTGGCAGGACGGTAGTACCTGCACAAATGGCTGATGTCTATCACCACCCTACTGCTTATATATATATATATATATATATATATATATATATATATATATATATATATATATATATATATATATATATATATATATATATATATATATTTATATATATACCACCAAGGCAGGGTGGCCCGACAAAGAAAAACTTTCATCATTCACTCCATCACTGTCTTGCCAGTGGGGTGCTTTACACTACAGTTATAAAAGTTATGTATATATATATATATGTATATACATATATATAAATATATATATATATATATATATATATATATATATATATATATATATATATATATATATATATATATATATATATATATATATATATATATATGTGTGTGTGTGTGTGTGTGTGTGTATAAATGTCGTGCCGAATATGTAAAACTGGTCAATTAGCAAGAACTCATATAAAATTAAGTCCTTTCTAAAAAAAATTTTTATACGTTTAAAGATATATTTTTTTCATTAATGATATTGTAAAAAAATTTAATTTTGCACCAAAAGAATTTTAGAAAACTTACCTAACCTTATTATAACAAGAACAATTTATTTTAGCCTAACCTAACTAAATATATTTTGCCATATAGGACAAGTGAAAATTTGTGTATGCAATAATTTCGCCAAAATCATTCTGAACCTAACGAAAAAAATATATTTCACTGTGTTTGTTTACTATTAAATTATTGTAAACAAAACTAAAATATATTTAGTTGGGTTAGGCTAAAATAAATTGTTCTTGTTATAATAAGGTTAGGTAAGTTTTCTAAGATTATTTTGGTGCAAAATTAAAAAAAAATTACATTAGCATTAATGAAAAAAATATATCTTTAAACGTATAAGAGAAAATTTTAGAAAGGACTTAATTTTAAATGAGTTCTTGCTAATTGACCAGTTTTACATATTCGGCACGACACACACACACACACACTCACACACACACACACAAACACACACACACACACACACACACACACACACACACACACATACACACACACACACACACACACACACACACACACACACATATATATATATATATATATATATATATATATATATATATATATATATATATTTATATATATATATATATATATATATATATATATATATATATATATATATATATATATATATATATATATATAAAATATGCGTGTGCGTGTGTGTGTGTAAAAATCACAAAGCGCGTGATTGTAAATATGTAAATATACCACAGTGAAAATAGAAAATAAAGTCTGAGAGTTTTCATATGCTGACTCATATTGTCAGAGGAATAGAATATATGTGTAAGCACATAAAAACGCTCAGGTTTTATTTACTCTTTTCACTCTGGTATTTTTACTTATACGTATATACAATAATCTAGTAAAAAGAGATGAGACATAGGATATATTCACTGAAAGGTGTGTGTCTCTCAGTGTATATGTGCTGAGAGCTGTTTAATTTTAGGGATTAAAGTATATTTGGCTTGTGGTGAACAGGTATATATAACCTTAATTAGCCTCGTGTAGTCGGCAGATTTTAAACCCCTTTAACCAATCAATCGGAGGAGGCCAGCGCAACCATCACAGCTAAAACACAAGCTTCGAAAAAAGAGGAATGTGTTGTCAGTCTCGACTGTTGTAGTGATTGTATAATGCAGCGAGTTGATGCAGCAGCTCATCTGGGTGATGAGATCCGTTCAGCTGTGGTACGTCAGCTGGGTCAGAGAGACAGACTAAACATTTCTATTTTTGAACCAGTCATTTGGACAGAGGCTTAGATACTTGGAAACATAGCGACAGTCTTATAATCCAGTTAAATTAGCCCGAAAAAAAAGCAAAAAAAAAAGTACCAGAGTTAATTTACAAAAGTCTGAAATTTTCCACATGTGATGCTGAAGACAGCAAGAAACAAAAATGAAAAATACTTTTCCTCCCTCCGGCCACAGCAGTACCTTCTGCAGTTTCTTACAGACCTGACAGCACTAATATCAACCACTATGATTTGTTTCGGTCAGAAAGTTATGTGTATGGACAACATAAAACGTCCAATAGACTGTGTGACACGGTGACTGCTAGAATCAGGTTGGCATATCGTCCCCTGTGGCAGAAACAGCAATGCCAAGTGAACCTGCTCTCCCTGTTTATTCTACCTGTTCTACGAAACAGAGGAGACTCGCCACCTTTATTACCATTACATAGTTGAGTGTCCAGTTGTAAGTAACTTTATGTCTGGTAGAATAGTGTACTGGCAACTGTTAATACTTTATTTCCTCTGAGATACTTGAAGATATTCTCACTGTCCATCCTGAATCTGCCAGTACTCAATTAGCAGCCTAGCGATGCCCTAGTTGTATGCAAGTGCATACTGTGTGTAAGTGCAAATGTGTTTGTATGTGAATATATGTATAATCGTGTGTGTGTGCGCAAATGTAATACACTTAAAATGCTCATATTTGCACACGTGTAATTATGATACAAGATACAGTATCAAAGCACTGCTGATGCCATGTAGCCTGTCTTATATCCCTCTCTATAAAAAAAATAAAAAATAATAACACGACTATATGTCCTTAGGCTTATAATGATTCTGAATTGATGTATATATATATATATATATATATATATATATATATATAATTGTGACCACGAACGAGTGGTATTGATCAATAACAACACTGCACTAGCCAAGGACTCGAACCCATGCTGCTTTGGCCTGCTTCATGGTGGGCGAAAACGCATGACGCCCTAATCCACTGGACCATATGATCCTTACAAGTAGGACATCCAGCGGAACTGGATGTTGTACTCCCTACCCAAGGACACACGATGGTGTGGATGATTCTAGGTTAATTTCATTCTAGTCCCTGTTTGGTGTACTAGTTCAATGAGCAGTATTTTATATTATTGTGACCACGAACGGGTGGTATTGATAAATAACAACACTGAACTAGCCAAGGACTCGAACCCATGCTGCTTTGGCCTGCCTCATGGTTGGCGAAAATGCATGACGCCCTAATCCACTGGACCATACTGCTCGTTGAATTAGTACACCAAACAGGGACTAGAATGAAATTAGCCTAGAATCATCCACACCATCGTGTGTCCTTGGGTAGGAAGTACAACATCCAGTTCCGCTGGATGCCTTACTTGTAAGGACCGTATGGTCCAGTGGATTAGGACTATTTTTTTCACAACCACTGTGAAAAAATAGTGAAATTCCAAGCGCTTTCGTGACTTTTCACATTATCAAGGAACTATGATTGTTCCTTGATAATGTGAGAAGTCGCGAAAGCGCCTGGAATTTCACTATTTTTTTCATAGTTGTTGTTACGCAATACTTTTGCCACACAACCCGACCCCCGACCCGACTCACAACTACTGGATCACTATGACATAAGAACATAAGAACATAAGAAAGGAGGAACACTGCAGCAGGCCTGTTGGCCCATACTAGGCAGGTCCTTTACAATTCATCCCACTAACAAAACATTTGCCCATAAGAATGTAGGAACACTGCAGAAGGCCTACTGGCCCATGCGAGGCAGGTCCTTATCAAAACGACCTCCACCTAAAGCTACCCAAGAAATAACTCCCGTGGAAATAAATGGTATAAAATACCGACACAATGGAAATATAAACACATATGCAGTATAATGTGATCCTTTGACTACGTTTCGCCCACACAGTGGGCTTTTTCAAGTCACACACAAACAGATGCACTGGAAGAAAATCAGAATGCAGATGTAATATATACAGACTTTGCAAAAGCATTTGACAAATGCGATCATGGTGTAATAGCCCATAAAATACGTGCTAAAGGAATAATTGGGAAAGTGGGGAGATGGATCTTCAACTTCCTAACAAATCGAACACAAAGAGTAGTGGTCAACAGAGTTAAATCGGAGGCTGCCATAGTGAAGAGCTCTGTTCCACAAGGCACAGTACTCGCCCCCATCTTATTCCTTATCCTCATATCAGACATAAACAGAGATATACACCACAGCACCGTATCATCCTTTGCGGATGATACTAGGATCTGCATGAGGCTGTCATCTGCTGAGGACGCGGTTAACCTCCAAGAAGATATAAACAAAGTTTTCCAGTGGGCAACGGTAAACAATATGATGTTCAATGGAAATAAATGGTATAAAATACCGACACAATGGAAATATAAACACAAATGCAGTATAATGTGATCCTTTATTGACAACGTTTCACCCACGCAGTGGGCTTTTTCAAGTCACACACGGATCTACCTGGGGTTGGAAGGTACGGGAGTATTTATAGTTCAGAACGTTGAGGTCAGGTGAAGATTGCTGCATCAGATGATCTACCGGGTGGGGTTGTAGAGTCTTGGGTAGCTAGGCGGGGATATTGGACAAGTTGTGAGTAGACCTTCTGCAGTGTTCTATGTTCTTATGTGGGATAGCGATGAAGAAGTTTCTTGGCGAGTGGTTCAGCTATGTTATAGAAGCCATTGTTCTGGTTGAAATTGTTGGTTATAGAGATAAACGATGATTCCAGGATTCTTCTGTATTGAGTGTTGTCTTCTGTGGCTATAAGTCTTGAGTTTCTGTAGTTAATTAAATGGTTGTGTGAATTGCGATGTTGTACACAGGCATTCCTCTTTCAGCAGACTTTTGGACTACCCATGGGTTCGCCACTCAGTGCAGTCCTGGCGAACATATACATGGAACATCTAGAAGCCGAACGTTTCTCCACCATTATTCCTTCGTCTGTCACCTGGCTCCGTTATGTTGACGACATTCTCCTCATAACTCCTAAACGCTTCAACGTTCAAGCTCTCCAAGACAAGCTCAACCAGGTCGAGCCTTCAATCCAATTCACACTTGAAGAAGAAGTCGACAACACTCTTCCTTTTCTTGATGTTCTACTCTGCAAAGCTGACCACGAACTTCGTTTTAAAGTCTATCGAAAACCCACCAACCAAAACGATCTTCTCCACTTCTACTCTCACCACGACACCAAAACCAAACGTGGTGTAATTATAGGCTTCTTCCTGCGTGCACTCAGAATCTGCAGCAACGAGTTCCTTGAGGAAGAATGCACTATAATTGAACAAGTATTTTCCAAACTCCACTATCCTCGTCACTTCATCAGAGACTGCAGACGGCGAGCATTAAACATCTTCAACACACCCAGAGAAGACACTGCCGAGAAGAGATACATAGTCCTTCCCACCAACTCCATTGCCAAACATGTTTCCAACATCTTTGCCAAAACATCATTCCAAGTATCTACCTCCACAACCACGACCATCAAGGACATCACCAGTAGTAGACAGGACAAGCCTCCATCCTCTGCAGGGGTATACATAATCCCTTGTAATGACTGCAACAAATTATACGTGGGCGAAACATCAAGAGACCTCCAAACACGTATTTCAGAACACCAATATGCAAGCAGGACTGACGATACAAGGAATGCCTGTGTACAACATCGCAATTCACACAACCATTTAATTAACTACAGAAACTCAAGACTTATAGCCACAGAAGACAACACTCAATACAGAAGAATCCTGGAATCATCGTTTATCTCTATAACCAACAATTTCAACCAGAACAATGGCTTCTATAACATAGCTGAACCACTCGCCAAGAAACTTCTTCATCGCTATCCCACATAAGAACATAGAACACTGCAGAAGGTCTACTCACAACTTGTCCAATATCCCCGCCTAGCTACCCAAGACTCTACAACCCCACCCGGTAGATCATCTGATGCAGCAATCTTCACCTGACCTCAACGTTCTGAACTATAAATACTCCCGTACCTTCCAACCCCAGGTAGATCCGTGTGTGACTTGAAAAAGCCCACTGCGTGGGTGAAACGTTGTCAATAAAGGATCACATTATACTGCATTTGTGTTTATATTTCCATGATGTTCAATGAGGACAAATTCCAACTACTCCGTTATGGAAAACTAGAGGAGATAATAACTAAAACAGAGTATACTACTAACTCCGGCCATACAATAGAGCGGAAAAATAATGTAAGGGATGTAGACAGCCTGTACTGTCTGCACAGACAGCCCATGCTGTCTGCCAGCTTAGTTCATATTTCGCGCCACTCAAGTGCTGCCACCTATAGGCCTTGCCACTTCAGTATGCCCAGACTTGCCTCGCTCTCACTCACACAGCGGCCTGGCATCAAGACACAAGTACTCCCAGCTCTCTCTCGTGGCATGGCCCTGCCCGGGCCATGGGCACAAACACACAAGCCTGTGTAACCCACCACTACTTATCAATAAAGTAAGAAGCCTCCGAAGACGTTTATCATTAAACACCGCTCTACAGTCTTACCAAATAAGCGCCGTTATAGGGACCTGGGAGTAGTAATGTCTGAGGATCTCACTTTCAAGGATCACAACAGTGCCACGATCGCACGTGCAAAGAAAATGATAGGATGGATAATGAGAACTTTCAAAACGAGAGATGCCAAGCCCATGATGATCCTTTTCAAATCACTTGTTCTCTCTAGGCTGGAATACTGCTGTACATTAACATCTCCATTCAAAGCAGGTGAAATCGCAGATCTAGAGAGTGTACAGAGATCCTTTACTGCACGTATAAGTTCTGTCAAGCACCTTAACTACTGGGAACGCTTGGAAGCACTTGACTTATACTCGTTGGAACGCAGGAGGGAGAGATATATCATAATCTACACTTGGAAAATCTTGGAAGGAATGGTCCCAAATCTGCACACAGAAATCACTCCCTACGAAAGTAAAAGACTGGGCAGGCGATGCAAAATGCCCCCAATAAAAAGTAGGGGCGCCATTGGTACACTAAGAGAAAACACCATAAGTGTCCGGGGCCCAAAACTGTTCAACAGCCTCCCATCAAGCATTAGGGGAATTGCCAATAGACCCCTGGCTGCCTTCAAGAGAGAGCTGGACAGATACCTAAAGTCAGTGCCGGATCAGCCGGGCTGTGGCTCGTACGTTGGACTGCGTGCGGCCAGCAGTAACAGCCTAGTTGATCAGGCCCTGACCCATCGGGAGGCCTGGTCATGGACCGGGCCGCGGGGGCGTTGATCCCCGGAATAACCTCCAGGTAACCTCCAGGTAACCCCAGATTAGGAAGGGCGCCTTGCCGAAGTTTGGCGGTGTATTCGCCCTCCGGAGCACCAGGCTTGTGGTAAGATATTTCATCAAATCCTGTCACATGGAGTAAACTTCGAAGACAATTAGTCTTGAATAGTAACATCACAAACAGGAACTGAAGGGATGATAAACTTACTGGGGAAATTACTCAAAAAAAAAAAAAACTGCTTTAATAACTTCCTTATGGATGGTGACGAAATAATTACATACTCATGAATATACAAACAGAATATCTTTAAAAAAAAAATTCTGACTTTGGTAAATAAGAAATTTTTCGCTCTACATTTTCACCTTCATGAATTTTCACTAAACACTTGACGTGTAAGACGTAATAACAGACAACAACACAAGTAGTCAAGATGTAACAGTATACTAAACTCGCCTTATACATTTGGTCTGCCCTACCCAAAGCCTTTATCATATACGGCAAACATGCATAGAAGCCATCTTGTTTAGAATTTATTTTTCAGTTTTTCTCACGTTATAAAGTTTTATCGTCAGATGCACCGTTTTCCAAATAACCGTGAAAAAAAGAAGTGAAAAAATCCTCAACTCTGGGCGTGGTTCAGGTCAAAAAAAATTAGGTTGCTGGGGAAGGACGGAGGGAAACTATTCTGATCTATATTCCTACAACTTTCAGCAGTGTACGTGGAAAATTTCATATTTTCATAACATGCTTTCTCTATTTATCCTAATGTGACTAGACTATTTACTGTTTAGTACAACGTCAGCGTTGTCAGAGCCCCTCACCAGACCCATCTTCGTGAACAGACAAAAATCATCATACATACAAGTGAGGCAACCAGCAGCAACCACACACTTCCTGTGCCTAGCTCAAGGCCATCATTCCAAGAGAGATTACTCGTCACTCTGACTCGTAGTTAACACAGCAGACGCAGCCAGCTGCCTAAACAACACATAAGATTTGTGATAACTAACAAATAACAATGGTTCATTCAGTGACAAAACTTATCTTAACGTAAATTCATTGTATGTTTGCATAACATACTAACACAAATTTCCATACCGTAATACAAACATATATAATCACAGTTTTCAGGCATTCTCGCTTGTGTTCTGAATGACTCTCCAGTACCAGTGTTCTCTATGATTCTTTGGCACCAGTGTTTTGTATGACTCTCTGGCACCAGTGTTCTGTATGACTCTCTGGCACCAGTGTTCTGTATGACTCTCTGTCACCAGTGTTCAGTATGACTCTCTGGCACCAGTGTTCAGTATGACTCTGGCACCAATACTAAGTATGATTCTCTGGCACAAGTGTTCAGTATGACTATGGCACCAGTGCTCAGTATGACTGAGACCATTGGTCAGTGTGACTCTGGCACTAGTGTTCAGTATGACTGTCTCAGGCACAAGCGTTCTCTATGACTCTCTGGTACCAGAGTTCTCTATGACTCTTTAGCACCAGCGTTCAAAGTGACTCTTTAGCACCAGTGTTCATCTCGGCTCTCTGGCACCAGTGTTCTGTATGACTATCACCAGTGCTCAGTATGACTCTCTGGCACCATTGATCAGTATGACTCTGGCACTAATGTTCAGTATGGCTCTCTGTCTCTGGCACCAGAGTTTTCTATGACTCTCTGGCACCAGAGTTCTCTATGACTCTCTGTCACCAAAGTTCTCTATGATTCTCTGGCACCAGAGTTCTCTATGACTCTCTGGTACCAGTGTTAAGCGTGACTCTCTAGCATCGGCGTTCATCTCGACTCTCTGGCACCAGTGTTCAGCGTGACTCTCTGGCACCCATGTTCAGTATCACTCTGGCACCAATGTTCAGTATTACTCTGTAGCACACCAGTGTTCAGCATTACTCTGTGGCACCAGTGTTCAGTATTACTCTGTGGCGCCAGTGTTCAGTATGACTAGGGTACCAGTTTTAATTATGAATTTCTGGCACCAGTGTTCAATGTGACTTTGACACCAATGTTCACTATTACTTTCTGGCACCATTGTTCAGTATGACTCTCTGGCACCAGTGTTCAGCGTGACTCTCTGACACCAGTATTGAGCGTTATTTTATGGCACCAGTGTTCAGAGTGACTCTCTGACACCAATGTTTAGCGTGACTCTCTGGCACCGGTGTTCAGCGTGACTCTCTAACACCAGTGTTCAGCGTGAATCTCTGGCACCCGCGTTCAGTATGAATCTCTGGCACCAATTTTCAGTATTACTCTCTAGCACTACTGTTCAGTATGACTCTCTGGCACCAGTGTGTCGTATGAATCTCTTTGAACTGTGTTAAGTATAACTCTGTGGCACCAGCGTTCACTATGACTCTCTGGTACCATGTTCAGAATGACTCTGGCACCAGTGTTAGAATGATTCTCTGGCACAAGTGTTAGAATGATTCTCTGGCACAAGTGTTAGAATGATTCTCTGGCACCAGTGTCCAGTATGACTCTCTGGCACTAATGCTCAGTATGACTTTCTGTCTCTGGCACCAGTGTTCAGTACGATTCTCTGGCGCCAGTGTTCAATATAACTTTCTGGCACCAAAGTTCAGCGTGGCTTTCTGGCACCAGTGTCCGCCGTGACTCTTTGGCGCCAATGTTCAGCGTGACTCACTGGCACCCGTGTTCAGTACGACTCTGGCACCAGTGTTCAGCATCACTCTGGCCTGGCACCAGTGTTCAGCATCACTCTGGCCTGGCACCAGTGTTCAGTATGACTCCCTGGCACCAGTGATCAGTATTGCTCTGTGGCACCTGTGTTCAGTATGACTGTGACACCAGTGTTCAGTATGAATCTCTGGCACCAGTGTTAATTATAAATCTCTGGCACCAGTGTTCAATATGACTCTCTGGCGCTATTGTTCATGACGACTCACTGGCACCAGTGCACAGTATGACTCTCTTGCGCCAGTGATAAGCGTCACTCTCTGGCACCAGTGTTCAGCATGACTCTCTGGCACCAGTGTTCAGCGTGACTCTCTGGTTCAAATGATCAGCGTAACTCTCTGGCACCAGTGGTGAGCCTGAGTCTCTGGCACCAGTGTTCAGGGTGATTCTCTGGCACCAGTGTTAAGTATGAATCTTTGGCACCAGTGTTCAGCATGACTGTGGCACCTGTGTTCAGTATGACTTTTCAAGATTGATGGACTGACCACATAGACTCAAGGCTGAGGGACTGATTACATCAAACTCCTACTGTTCTTCACCATTCTCCTTTGCATGGACTGATGAAGCCACTGTGTGGCGAAACATTTCCTCATTAAAGATACCCAAGTGTTGCACATGTCTAATTCACAAACTTGTCGGTTCTCTGAAGGATTACTCTACATGACTCTCTTCATAACACCTCGGCATAATAGATAGCTGATTAAATACCACCTTTGGATTACAGATTGCTGACTAAATACAACCTCTAGATTATAGATAGCTGACTAAGTAACACGAATGGATTACAGACAGCTGACTAAATAACATGTATGGATTATAAATAGCTGACTAAATACAACCTCTGGAATATAGACTGCTGACTAAATACTACCCCTGGATTATAGATAGCTGACTAATTACCGTCTCTGGATTATAGATAGCAGATAAATACTACCTCTGCATTATAGATAGCTGACTAAATAACATGTATGGATTGAAGATTCCTGACTAAATACCATCTCTGGATTATAGAAAGCTGACTAAATACTACTTCTTGATTATAGATAACTGACCAAATACCATCTCTGGATTACAGAGAGCTGACTAAATACCACCTCTAGATTACACAAAGCTCACAAAATAACATGGATGGATTATAGATAGCTGACTAAATACCACATCTGGATTATAGATAGCTGACTAAATACCACCTCTGGATTATAGATAGCTGACTAAATAATACCTCTGGATTACAGATAGCTGACTAAATACCATCTCTTGATTATAGATAGCTGACTAAATACCACCTATGGATTATAGATACCTGACTAAATAATATGTATGGATTATACATAGCCGACTAAATACCACCTCATGATTATAGATAGCTAACTAAATAACACATATTGATTACAGATAGCTAACTAAATACCACCTCTGCATTATAGATAGCTGAATAAATACTACCTCTGGATTATAGATAGCCGACTAAATAACATCCCTTGAATATAGACAGCTGACTAAATAACAGGTATGGAATATAGAAAGCTGACTAAAAACGCGTATGGATAATAGATAGCTTTATGTTCTTGTTATTGAAGTTGAATTTGGTGAAGGCTGACTAAATACTACCTCTACATTATAGATAGCTGACTAAATACCAGCTCTGGATAATAGATAGCTGACTAAATAACATGAATGGATTATAGATAACTGACTAAATACCACCTCTAGATTATAGATATCTGACTAAATACCACCTCTGTATTGTAGATAGCTGACTAAATAACACGTATGGATTGTAGATAGCTGACTAAATATCACCTCTGGATTATAGATAGCTGACTAAATACCACCTCTGGATTATAGATAGCTGACTAAATACGTCCTCTGGATTATAGATAGCTGACTAAATAACAGGTGTGGATTGTAGATAGCTGAATAAATACCACCTTTGGATTATAGATAGCTGACTAAATATTTCCTCTGGATTATAAAAAGCTGACTAAATATCATCTCTGGATTACAGATAGCTGACTAAATACTACCTCTGGATTATAGATAGCTGACTAATTAACACGTATTGATTATATATACTGACTAAATACCACATCTGGGTTATAGATAGCTGACTAAATACTTCTTCTGAATTATAGTTAGCTGACTAAATACTGCCTCTGGATTATAGGTAGCTGACTAAATTACACGTATCGATCACAAACAGCTGACTAAATACCACCTCTGGAATATAGATAACTGACTAAATACCACATCTGGATTATATATAGCGGACTAAATACCACCTCTGGATTATAGATAGCTGACCAAAAACCACCTCTGGATTATAGATAGCTGACTAAATACCACCTCTAAATTATAGACAGCTGACTAAATAAGACGTATGGATTATGGACAGCTGACTAAATAAGACGCATGGATTATAGACAGCTGAATAAATAACACGTATGCATTATAGATAGCTGGCTAAATACCACCTCTGGATTATAGATAGCTGAGTAAATACTACCTCTGGATTATAGACAGCTGACTAAATACCTCCTCTGGATTATAGACAGCTGAATAAATAACATGTATGGATTATAGATTGCTGACTAAATAACACGTATGGATTATAGATAGCTGAATAAAAACCACCTCTGGATTATAGATAGCTACTAAATAACACGTATGAATTATAAGTAGCTAACTAAATAACACGTATGAATTATAGATAGCTGACTAAATACAACCTCTGGATTATAGTTAGCTGACTAAATACCACCTCTGGATTTTAGATATCTGACTAAATAACACATATGGGTGATAGATAGCTGACTAAAAACACGTATGGATTATATATAGCTGACTAAATAACAGGTATGGATTATAGATAGCTGACTAAATACCACCTCTGGATTATAGTTAGCTGACTAAATACCACCTCTGGATTATAGATATCTGACTAAATAACACATATGGGTGATAGATAGCTGACTAAAAACACGTATGGATTATATATAGCTGACTAAAGAACAGGTATGGATTATAGATAGCTGACTAAATACCACCTCTGAATTGTAGATAGCTGACTAAATAGCACTGTTGTGGGGCTATAGGACCCAACATGTATTTATAAGTAAGTTACTCTGGAATACCTAATTATATTGAATTGATGGGGACATTGCTCTAAATGTCATAAGGGCTGATCACTCTTATGACTGAGAGGCAGCTGGGTCAAGCCTTTTTTCTCAATATAATAGGTTATACTATAGACACACAAACACACAATTTGAATAAGTAGTTTATAAAGTTGTACTTCTTTTTGTAACAGTAAAATAAGGTATAGTAGAATTGTGGTAACAAGAGAACTGTGCTTGGCAACAGTCTTTTGTTTTGGTGGGAGGAGCTTAGCTAGGCTCCTCTCTCTCCCTCTCTCTCTCGCTCTTCTCTTGTTGACATGGAGGTGGCAAGATCTCTGGGTCCTTCTTTCTATCTTTTGGGGGCATTATGTGTGCTCCAGGGGTGAGTTTTTATAATTTAAGTTTTGGCCACCATACCCAGGGTGACTAAAGTGTGTCAAAACACTGGTTAGCCCAAAGTTATGTCAAGAAGAGAGAAGGACAAAAGTTGTTGGGATACACCATGTGGAGAACAGCTATGGAGTGTGTAGATCTTTGTTTTGAAAATGTGAGGCTGTAATTGTATATTCTGTACATATCTATTGAGAATACAGTTATATTTTTATAGTAGTAGTTTACATAACCTGTGAAGAGGGCTGGTGAAAGGATATCAGAGACACTCAGGATGATCAGCCATAATGTAAGTATTACCCCTAGGCAGATAAGGCCATTAAGTAAAAAGCTACCCCACACTAGAACATGTAGTGAGAACCTTACTATCAAAGTAATAAGGGACAAACCAACGTAACAAGCACATATGGATTATAGATAGCTGACTATATAACACGTATGGATTATATATAGCTGTCTAAATGACATGTATTGATTATAGATAGCTGACTAAATAACACGTATAAATTACAGATAGCTGACTAAATAACATATATGAATTATAGATACCTGACTAAATAACACATGTGGATTATACATAGCTTATTAAATAACACGTATGGATTATAGATACCTGAATAATGTGTCTAGTTTGTAGTTGACGAATTAAACAGAAAAAGTAAGCATGAACTAACAAGAGAAAGGAAATCAATAGTAAGTGTGTGATAGAGAATGGAAGAAAACAAAAGCGCCAAAATCCTCAGTTGGAAAATAAAACAACAACAGAAATGTTCATTTCTCTGGCATAAACACAGGCCCCTGCATGCTACGGCTTTACAAATAAACATGAGAGCACTTTAACACAAACAACTATAGTACACACTAAAATTTTTTTACCAAAATTACCTACTCTACCTCCCTAACATGATGACTTTACTCCCGTCACCACCAGTCTCTCGTACCGAACTACACACACCTCTCATCTGCTGCTGTCCTGGCCACTACATGACTGACACGAATATAACGCGTTCGCTTTCAGGGAATAATACACGTCCACTTTCAGAATACGACAAGGAAAATGATATTATAAATGGAGCGGTATTTTATTTATAAATATTTTTTTACAGTACTCTGTAACAATTATTATTATTATTATTATTATTATTATTAGTAGTAGTAGTAGTAGTAGTAGTAGTAGTAGTAGCAGTAGTAGTAGTAGTAGTAGTAGTAGTAGTAGTAGTAGTAGCAGTAGTAGCAGCAGCAGTAGTAGTAGTAACAGCATTAGTAGTATTAGACGAGTGTCCGGGGAGGGACCATTTATTATTACTAATATTAATATTATTATTATTATTATTATTATTATTATTATTATTATTATTATTGTTGTTGTTGTTCACAATATTATTATTATTATTATTATTATTATTATTATTATTATTATTATTATTATTATTATTATTATTATTATTATTAGACGAGTGTCCGGGGAGGGACCATTTATTATTAATACTAATATTTATATTATTATTATTACTATTATTATTGTTCACAATATTATTATTATTATTATTATTATTATTATTATTATTATTATTATTATTATTATTATTATTATTATTATTATACGAGTGTCTGGAGAGGGACCATTTATTATTATTATTATTATTATTTTTTATTATTTTATTATTATCACACCGGCCGATTCCCACCAAGGCAGGGTGGCCCGAAAAAGAAAAACTTTCACCATCATTCACTCCATCACTGTCTTGCCAGAAGGGTGCTTTACACTACAGTTTTTAAACTGCAACATTAACACCCCTCCTTCAGAGTGCAGGCACTGTACTTCCCATCTCCAGGACTCAAGTCCGGCCTGCCGGTTTTCCTGAACCCCTTCATAAATGTTACTTTGCTCACACTCCAACAGCACGTCAAGTATTAAAAACCATTTGTCTCCATTCACTCCTATCAAACACGCTCACGCATGCCTGCTGGAAGTCCAAGCCCCTCGCACACAAAACCTCCTTTACCCCCTCCCTCCAACCTTCCCTAGGCCGACCCCTACCCTGCCTTCCTTCCACTACAGACTGATACACTCTTGAAGTCATTCTGTTTCGCTCCATTCTCTCTACATGTCCGAACCACCTCAACAACCCTTCCTCAGCCCTCTGGACAACAGTTTTGGTAATCCCGCACCTCCTCCTAACTTCCAAACTACGAATTCTCTGCATTATATTCACACCACACATTGCTCTCAGACATGACATCTCCACTGCCTCCAGCCTTCTCCTCGCTGCAACATTCATCACCCATGCTTCACACCCATGTAAGAGCGTTGGTAAAACTATACTCTCATACATTCCCCTCTTTGCCTCCAAGGACAAAGTTCTTTGTCTCCACAGACTCCTAAGTGCACCACTCACTCTCTTCCCCTCATCAATTCTATGATTCACCTCATCTTTCATAGACCCATCCGCTGACACGTCCACTCCCAAATATCTGAATACATTCACCTCCTCCATACTCTCTCCCTCCAATCTGATATTCAATCTTTCATCACCTAATCTTTTTGTTATCCTCATAACCTTACTCTTTCCCGTATTCACCTTTAATTTTCTTCTTTTGCACACCCTACCAAATTCATCCACCAATCTCTGCAACTTCTCTTCAGAATCTCCCAATAGCACAGTGTCATCAGCAAAGAGCAGCTGTGACAACTCCCACTTTGTGTGTGATTCTTTATCTTTTAACTCCACGCCTCTTGCCAAGACCCTCGCATTTACTTCTCTTACAACCCCATCTATAAATATATTAAACAACCACGGTGACATCACACATCCTTGTCTAAGGCCTACTTTTACTGGGAAATAATTTCCCTCTTTCCTACATATTATTATTATTATTATTATTATTATTATTATTATTATTATTGTTATTATTATTATTATTATTATTATTATTATTATTATTATTATTATTATTATTGTTGTTGTTGTTGTTGTTGTTGTTGTTGTTGTTGTTGTTGTCGTTGTTGTTATTATTATTAACATTATTATTATTATTATTATTATTATTATTATTATTATTATTATTATTATTTTTACAATTATTATTGACATTATTATTGTTATAATTATTATTGACATTATTATTAATTCATTATTATTATTATTATTATTATTATTATTTATTTTATTATCATCATTATTATTATTGTTATTAACATTTTATTAAGATCATAAGAAAGACGGAACACTGCAGCAGGCCTACTGGCCCATGCGAGGCAGGTTACTATTATTATCATTATTATTATTTCATTATTATTATTATTATTATTATTATTATTATTATTATTATTATTATTATTATTATTATTATTATTATTATTATTATTAACATTTTTATTGTTAACATTATTATCATATTAACATCACTTGTATTAATATTTTTAGTATTATTGTTGTTGTTGTTGTTGTTGTTGTTGTTGTCGTTAGGTGCGACAAGTTACACCAGCAGTGTGTACGTAGCTGCTTTATGTGAATTTCATTGTGAGAACAAGAGTTACTGGCGTCTCCTGTCTTACAACATCATACAGGATAAGTTTTGCTGTCATACACCATCATACAGTAATGTACCTGTCATACACAATCATACAGTAATGTACCTGTCATACACCATCATACAGTAATGTACCTGTCATACACCATCATACAGTAATATACCTGTCATACACCATCATACAGTAATATACCTGTCATACACCATCATACAGTAATGTACCTGTCATACACCAACATACAGTAATATACCTGTCATACACCATCATACAGTAATGTACCTGTCATACACCAACATACAGTAATATACCTGCCATACACCATCATACAGTAATGTACCTGTCATACACCATTATACAGTAATGTACCTGTCATACACCATCATACAGTAATATACCTGTCATACACCATCATACAGTAATATACCTGTCATACACCATTATACAGTAATGTACCTGCCATACACCATCATACAGTAATATACCTGTCATACACCATCATACAGTAATATACCTGTCATACACCATCATACAGTAATGTACCTGTCATACACCATCATACAGTAATATACCTGTCATACACCATCATACAGTTATATACCTGTCATACACCATCATACAGTAATGTACCTGTCATACACCATCATACAGTAATATACCTGTCATACACCATCATACAGTAATGTACCTGTCATACACCATCATACAGTAATATACCTGTCATACACCATCATACAGTAATATACCTGTCATACACCATCATACAGTAATATACCTGTCATACACCATCATACAGTAATATACCTGTCATACACCATCATACAGTA
>NC_091314.1:36216420-36246420 GCF_038502225.1 Cherax quadricarinatus | reverse complement strand
TACTTTCAACCCTCGTCAACTCTTACTACATGAAGGTTACTTTCAACCCTCGTCAACTCTTACTACATGAAGGTTACTTTCAACCCTCGTCAACTCTTACTACATGAAGGTTACTTTCAACCCTCGTCAACTCTTACTACATGAAGGTTGTCAGGATAATTGAGATATAAGGTGACCAACTTTATATAACCCATTCCGAATTTGGTTTCTAGGAGATAACTTGAGAAAGCCTCTCCTGATCGGCAGCAAAATTCACCACTGGTGTGTGTTGAAGGTTGATGTTGTCAGTGCAGAATGATGACGACATTTTGTCACTTTTAATCTTGATATGGTAAAGTAATGTCTTACATTATATAGATGGATTATGCTTCCTGAAAGGGAGTGCAGGGAAGGGGACTTGCTCTTCATCCAAGCAGTTGGACTTATCCCTGCCTTGCTTCCATCGAATTAAGGTTTAGCGCTTTTCCCATGATTAAAATAAACAACTGCGAACGGCTGATGTGTCAAATGATATGAATGAAACGTTTTGTGGGTGAAAGCTGTGTGGGAGCAGCTTTGTGGGTGCAGGCTGTGTGGGAGCAGCTTTGTGGGTGCAGGCTGTGTGGGAGCAGCTTTGTGGGTGCAGGCTGTGTGGGAGCAGCTTTGTGGGTGCAGGCTGTGTGGGAGCAGCTTTGTGGGTGCAGGCTGTGTGGGAGCAGCTTTGTGGGTGCAGGCTGTGTGGGAGCAGCTTTGTGGGTGCAGGCTGTGTGGGAGCAGTTTTGTGGGAGCAGGCTGTGTGGGAGCAGTTTTGTGGGAGCAGGCTGTGTGGGAGCAGTTTTGTGGGAGCAGGCTGTGTGGGAGCAGTTTTGTGAGAGCAGGCTGTGTGGGAGCAGTTTTGTGGGAGCAGGCTGTGTGGGAGCAGCTTTGTGGGTGCAGGCTGTGTGGGAGCAGCTTTGTGGGTGCAGGCTGTGTGGGAGCAGCTTTGTGGGTGCAGGCTGTGTGGGAGCAGCTTTGTGGGTGCAGGCTGTGTGGGAGCAGCTTTGTGGGTGCAGGCTGTGTGGGAGCAGCTTTGTGGGTGCAGGCTGTGTGGGAGCAGCTTTGTGGGTGCAGGCTGTGTGGGAGCAGCTTTGTGGGTGCAGGCTGTGTGGGAGCAGCTTTGTGGGTGCAGGCTGTGTGGGAGCAGCTTTGTGGGTGCAGGCTGTGTGGGAGCAGCTTTGTGGGTGCAGGCTGTGTGGGAGCAGCTTTGTGGGTGCAGGCTGTGTGGGAGCAGCTTTGTGGGTGCAGGCTGTGTGGGAGCAGCTTTGTGGGTGCAGGCTGTGTGGGAGCAGTTTTGTGGGAGCAGGCTGTGTGGGAGCAGTTTTGTGGGAGCAGGCTGTGTGGGAGCAGTTTTGTGGGAGCAGGCTGTGTGGGAGCAGTTTTGTGAGAGCAGGCTGTGTGGGAGCAGTTTTGTGGGAGCAGGCTGTGTGGGAGCAGTTTTGTGGGAGCAGGCTGTGTGGGAGCAGTTTTGTGGGAGCAGGCTGTGTGGGAGCAGTTTTGTGGGAGCAGGCCGTGTGGGAGCAGTTTTGTGGGAGCAGGCTGTGTGGGAGCAGTTTTGTGGGAGCAGGCTGTGTGGTAGCAGTTTTGTGGGAGCAGGCTGTGTGGGAGCAGTTTTGTGGGTGCAGGTTGTGTGGGAGCAGCTTTGTGGGTGCAGGCTGTGTGGGAGCAGTTTTGTGGGGGGAGACTGTGTGGGAGCAGTTTTGTGGGTGCAGGCTGTGTGGGAGCAGTTTTGTGGGTGCAGGCTGTGTGGGAGCAGTTTTGTGGGTGCAGGCTGTGTGGGAGCAGTTTTGTGGGAGCAGGCTGTGTGGGAGCAGTTTTGTGGGTGCAGGCTGTGTGGGAGCAGTTTTGTGGGTGCAGGCTGTGTGGGAGCAGTTTTGTGGGTGCAGGCTGTGTGGGAGCAGTTTTGTGGGTGCAGGCTGTGTGGGAGCAGTTTTGTGGGTGCAGGCTGTGTGGGAACAGTTTTGTGGGTGCAGGCTGTGTGGGAGCAGTTTTGTGGGTGCAGGCTGTGTGGGAGCAGTTTTGTGGGTGCAGGCTGTGTGGGAGCAGTTTTGTGGGTGCAGGCTGTGTGGGAACAGTTTTGTGGGTGCAGGCTGTGTGGGAGCAGTTTTGTGGGTGCAGGCTGTGTGGGAGCAGTTTTGTGGGTGCAGGCTGTGTGGGTGCAGGCTGTGTGGGAGCAGTTTTTTATAGGTAGAGGAATCTGAGCAGTAATTGGATAATGCATCTTCCAGTCAGCTTTAAACTTTCATTGATGGTGTTTGAGGTAATCAGTCCCTCAGTCCGGAATCAATGTGTTCAGTCCATCAGTCTTGAAGAAAGTGCAGTATATGGTGAGAGAAGTGACTTATATACTGTAGTGTGATAAATGATTTAGAAAACCAACATGCTTCCTCAGTAAAGATTCCCATATGTTGCATAAGTGTCTCATTCTTCAACTTACCGGTTTTCTAAACCATTTATCATGGGATGTTGATACAAGGAATTCTTCAACACTTGTCCAACATTCGGACGAAGACCTACTTACACTAGTGGATGGTACCACTGTGATCCCGCCTCCTCCTGCTTCCACTCACCTGACTACAGTATATAAGTCACTTCTCCAACCATTTGTTGTACTTTCTTCAAGATTGATGCACTGAACACAACGATTCCAGGATGAGGGACTGATTACCTCAAACTCTTTTTCTCTTTACTCTGTGTGGCGAAACGTTTCCTCAAAAATGATTCACATATGTTGAATAATAAGTGTCTCATTCATCATGTTGGATTGTAAATTTCAATGTGTCAGTTTTTATTAATCAAGTTGGTTTCTGTGAAATGAGAGGAGAATGTCTCTTCTGTCCAGAAATAAGTTACAGAGTTTGACATTGTTGGGTTATTCTGGCTTAAAGCTGCTAGACAACCTTCCTGCTCCTATGTACCCTTGGCCATTCTGACAGCTTCCTATATACCCCTAAAAATTATGCATAAAAAAACTGATAAAATAATATTGATTTTATATTATTTTATTATGAAATCTGTATGTGTAGAGATTGTTAAATGATTGATAGTATTGATAACATTGATAACTTGAACTCAGTGGATTTATAAAATATCTTGATCTGTAAAAGTACAAAAAACTTGTTAAAATAATATGCTAAAAACTAAATACTAATACTAATGAAATGGTTGAACGTATTTTTTGGTAACAACTTCATCAATACGAGTGGAAACTTTAGCAACTGCACAACGAATATCATGCTCAGGTGTTCCGAGATTTGATCTTGTCTTGATTTAATCCCCAACAACATTGCACATGTTGACTCACAAAGCCAAGTTGATGGAAATAACAGCAGTGTTACAACACCAGGTTCAACAACCCGTCTGTATGAGTTTAGCATCTCAAACCAAAAATCACAAAATATACATGATTATGGTGGAGTTCTACCGGCTCTTCTTGCATACCTGTCCCAGCCTGCAACACCTGAGCAATGTAGGTGAAAGGATTCCGAAGACACACTAACTCGTCTTTAATTCCTTTAATAAGGTTTGGAAAATATTCTTTATATGTTTCTTCCAGCTTCATAAGATGCTCAGTGATTATTTCTTTGAATTTGTCAGTCTCAGAGTGTGGATTTTTATGTAGAATTCTGTCACAGTACTCAACATAACCGAGGTATCAGACTGAATATTTCCTCTTTCAGACCCTTAGGTACCCCTTGAGAAGTGCATATGTACCCCTGGGGGTATATTTACCCCAGGTTGGGAAACCCTGGTCAAGAACACCTACGTGTCCACAAAAAAAAAACTATATATAAAATTCGTATATAATGTACCCGAACCTTAAATAAAAAAAATATTTAATTAATCAGCTAATTAAAAGCTGGTCTTCCAGTTAAAGAAAAAAATGAATTAATTTTGCCCTGTAAAGTTCTCAATTTGCTTTTTGTGGAAAGAGAAGAAATAGGAAAAATTTAAATGTTTCTTTTCATGAGTGTCTCATCTTCATTGCTAAAAACTTGACTATACAATTTATGAGCGGCTTCAAGGTCACTGTATCACTATATTTCAGGATGTTGGTCACTGTGAGGTCAAAGAGAATGCCTCTCAAGCTTACACTCGTGTTACTTGCTGGAAGAGTCGAACATATTTGAGCTGTATATATCCTAATTTGCTATTTTTATTTAAGAAACTTGGACATTAGTTTCCATACGGTGATTAGTGAATTCATCGTCTGATTCCCTTCAGATTTTGCACTGCATTATCAACTTATACAAAACTCTGCACTATTCCGATATCGTGCATTGATGTACAACTGCGAGATACTTTTTCGGATCTCGTAATGACCGGAATACCTCTAGTTCTGTAAGTCATAGCGAACAACATATTGAAAATAGAGATGAATGTAAGTGGTGGAACACTTTCATTTTTTTTATATTTTTAAAGGAATATTGCAGATTCTGAAGATTTCCTTCATATTGTTTCAGTCATGTTCAATGGTTCCTTTTTAATTAGTTCGGTCATGTTCGTTGTACTTTCATTATTAGTTCAGGCATGTTCACTTTTGCATGTTCAGTAATATAATCTTCAGCTTACTGAACATCTTTTGGTCCCAAAATATTTTTGTCAAGCATTTAAATTTTCGAGTGAAGAAACGAGCTTGACAGAAACATCACGACGACCAACACACTCATAACTAAACCACTTAAAGAGGAAAATGTCCGAACCTGTAATATTTACCTAACCTGTAACATTTCGCGAACGTGTGATATTTCACGAACCTTTAATATTTCACGAACCTGTAATATTTCAAGATCCTGTAATATTTCACGAACCTGTAATATTTACCGAACCTGTAATATTTCACGAACCTGTAATATTTCACGAACCTACAACATTTCACTAACCTGAAATATTCCTGAATTTGTAATTTTTCTGAACCTGTAATATTTCCAGAACCTGTAATATTTCCAGAACCTGTAATATTTCCAGAGCCTGTAATATTTCCAGAACCTGTAATATTTACAGAACCTGTAATATTTCCAGAGCCTGTAATATTTCCAGAACCTGTAATATTTCCAGAACCTATAATATTTCCGGAACTTGTAATATTTCCAGAATCTGCAATATTTCCAGAACATGTAACATTTCTGGAACCTGTAATCCGTCTTTTGTGTTAAAGAATGGTCAGAAGGCTATTATTCTGATCACATTAGACGTCCAAGGTGTCTTGCACACAACTGCAAGACACCTTGGACAGACGGTCAACCAACTGTGGTAGAGGCCTGGTCGTGGACCGGACCGCGGGGGTATTGATCCCCGGAATACCCTCCAGGTACCAGATAGGTCTCCAGGATAGCATTGTGAGGGAAGGAGAGGAATGACCATCAAACTGAAGATGGAACGCTTCTTGGCCAACAATACAAATAAACGCAGGTTTGATATCATGCTCGGTGAGAGGCTGCAGGAAAGTCGACGTAAAATGAAGGTAATGATGAAGAAGGTAATGGTGATACAGGTAATGATGAAAGTAATGAAGAAGGCAATGGTGAAAAAGGTGCTGCCTAATTTTTAAGTGTCCAGACAGCGGTAAAATCTGCTTGCAGCTATGCCACAAATATTTTCAAAGAGGACACAGACCTCCTGCTGTTGTTTTGCTTACATCTGTTTTTTCCTGGTCAGACAAAAACATATCCAACAAGACTCAGATTATCTGAAATTTTTATTGGGCTACAAAGTGCTTTGGGTCCAGAGACGTGTAACTTGCTTCTGTTTGTGCGTACAGTTTGTGTCTGTGGCACAACGTTACTCCTGTTGGATTCTAGGGGAGGGGTTGCTTCAGAAGCAGGCAGAAGTAATCTGCTGAGCAGCACCCACAAAGGATGTCACCTCAGCTGGAGAAGAGGCACTTGTCTGTACAATGGTACCCCCAGGTGAAGGAGTGGATGTACTGTGTTAATAACGATTTCGTGGGAAGGTTTGTGAAAGCACCTCTTCCGAACGTGTTCCCACTCTTTTACCACCAGCTGCAGCAGCACGGTATCACAGTACTCGACTTTATTTTCAAGTCCAGCAGTGGATGGGCAAGGCTTTTGAACACACAAGTTTATGGATGATTATCGGTAAATAGTCGACTTGAACCAGGAAACAAGAGGTTCACCACCGGCTCCAAAAGCTCTACAGAAGATCATCAGATGCATTTGCAAGACGGATCGTGATACGAAACTCTACACCTGCAAAAATAAAAATATTATCTGGGATGCTCAACAGTGTACGCTAAGAGTAAGAGAACTACCGATACTTGTCTTGTGAGAGGGTAAACTTTATATTAGAGTATTACTCTTTATGTTAGGATGAATGGGAGTGGTTATGATTTTCGTTACTTTACTCTTGTAGGGGAAATATAAACACATATTCAGTATAATGTGATCCTTTATTGACAACGTTTCGTCCACACAGTGGGCTTTTTCAAGTCACAAACAGATCTACCTGGGGGTGTTGTTGTTAAAGATTCGCCGGTATTCTCCCGGCCGGGCCCTTCCAAGTGGTGGCCCGGCACTGGCTCCCTGTCTAGGGAGTGTCTGAGACCTAAGTCTCCCATGGGAGGAGGCACAAGTACCCCCCTCATCTTGTGAGCTACAAACTCGGGCTCTGGCACCAACCCTGCCCTAGAAGGGCAACGCATGGTGTCGATCGTGCTAGCGCTGTGCTCTCCTGTATGGAGTGTCGTGTGTTGGTGTTCATTTTCATTCATGTTGATTCGCTGGTACTTCCGGCCCAGGTCCTCTCCAGATGGTGACCCGGCAGTTGCCCCCCGGGTGGGGGCTGACGATCATCATCTTTCTTCTTTCTTGGCCCTCCGGTTGGAGGGTGTCGTCTTCTTCTATCTTGCGCTGACCTCCCCAAAGAGAAGCGCAGTCGGGCAGAGGCAGCAGTTACAGGGTCGATTGGAGCTACACCCCAGCTTTAGCGGACAGCAAAGTGCTGGGTAAACTCATCTTCATGGCGAATGGTCATGGATAGTCGTGCTAGACGAGGGTACCGTCTTCAAGGTCCCCATTCTGAAGCATCCTGAATTTCTTCTTTGATGTGTACTCGACTTCCACAAGGTGTTGGGTGTTGGCAGTGAGTAGTCTGGTCATGTCTGCAGTGGTGTATGCAACAGCTTGGTCGTAGGTATACTTGACTGTTCCGCCCTGGAGGTGCTGATGGATTTCTGAAGACAGCATTGTGTTCTTATACTGCTTGGTTGTGTAGAAGTATACACCCTTCAGGCATCGGACTTGCTGTGGTGCAGCAGTGTCAGTGGCAGTGGCACCGTGAGGTTCATCCGCAGTTTCTTGTGTTTTTGCTTTCTTGGCTGGTGGCTGAACTGGCGAAGGCGAGATTTCCGACTGGTCAGTTGCTCTAGCAGTGGATGCAAGCGGTAGTGGACTCTTATTGGTGGGGTTTGCCGACGTCTCAGTGGTCTCTGATTGGTCCATCTCTGTGTCTAGTGGAGGTTGTGACAGCGGTGGAGCAGCGGTGATGCTGGCAATATTTGCAGTAGATTTTAGGATCTCAGTGGAAGGTGGTGATGCAGGGAATGTGAGGCCAGGCATATTATTTAGTTTGAAAAGTTCATTGATGGTGGTGTTGAAGGAACCAGGCTCAGCTGCATTCTGTACATGAGCATACATAATGCAATGAAGAATCTTGGTGGAGTCGGCAGTAGGTGCTGGCAGGGAAGTGGTGGGAGCAGCTTGCGTGGCTTGTAGTATCTTGGTAGTGTCTGCTTGAAGCTTGGCGATAGCAGAATATGTGGTTGCTTGTGGGTTGGGTTTCTTTTGTTGTTGTTGTTGTTTCTTGAGTATGTCTCTTCTGGTAGGGCACCTGGCAGCAAGAGTATGGTGGTCATTCTTGCAGTTCAATTCTTGAAGTCATGACCCTCACGGCCACAGGTGGAGCAGAACTTCTTGTCCTTGGTAGGACAATCATTTGTGGTGTGAAAGTATGAGTAACAATTATAGCACTGTGAGATATGTTGGAATTTCTCTGCTTCGATGAAGGCTGGGTTGATGTGGAAGTAGTGAAAAGCCAGGCCCTCAGCGAGAGCTCTGACTGCCATGTTGACGTCACTGAAGGTGACCTTCAGCATGGATGAAGCATTGGGTATTTTAGTAATGAAGTCCACCTTGGCCCAAGGGTTCTTTGTTTCGATAGATGACTTGATTTCTTCAGTGGCCTGTACAGTGATAAGGTTGTCGAGTCGCTTGAGGAACACAGTTCTCCTGGCCCTCAGTGCTGGGGAAGTCAAGACAAGAAATCCCTGGTCTCGTAGAGTGGTAGTAGCAGTGGTGGTAAGTAGTTTCTCAGCCTCTGTGTCGTCTGTACAGACGACAACAAAGGCCTCTTTGAGCGATAAAATCGCATTACATTTGACTTGCAGCCTGCCACTAACGACAGCTGCAAGTGCTAGTTTGGACGACTCATTGGTTGTGCCACTCGCTGGTTTGATCTTTACTCTGTTAGAGTAATGCATCTTGAGTAAGCAGTGCTCTGGTGTGTCCGGTGTGTTGAAGTTGTGGTACCTGGGGTTGGAAGGTACGCGAGTATTTATAGTCAGGTTCAGAATGCTGAGGTCAGGTGGAGAATCCTGCATCTGATGATGTACCGAGTGGGGTTATAGAGTCTTCCTTTCCTTGATGTTCTTCTCTGCAAAGCTGACCACGAACTTCGTTTTAAAGTCTATCGAAAACCCACCAACCAATACGATCTTCTCCACTTCTACTCTCACCACGACACCAAAACTAAACGTGGTGTAATTATAGGCTTCTTCCTGCGTGCCCTCAGAATCTGCAGCAATGAGTTTCTTGAGGAAGAATGCACTATAATTGAACAAGCATTTTCTAAACTCCACTATCCTCGTCACTTCATCAGAGACTGCAGACGACGGGCATTAAACATCTTCAACACACCCAGAGAAGACACTGCCGAGAAGAGATACATAGTCCTCCCCACCAACTCCATTGCCAAACACGTTTCCAACATCTTTTACAATACCTCATTCCAAGTATCTACCTCCACAACCACGACCATCAAGGACATTACCAGTGATAGACAGGACAAGCTTCCACTCTCTGCAGGGGTATACATAATCCCTTGTAATGACTGCAACAAATTATACGTGGGCGAAACATCAAGGGACCTCCAAACACGTATTTCAGAACACCAATACGCAAGGAATGCCTGTGTATAACACCGTAATTCACACAACCACTTGATAAACTACAGAAACTCAAGACTTATCGCCACAGAAGACAACACTCAGTACCGAAGAATCCTGGAATCATCACTTATTTCTATATCCGACAACTTCAACCAGAATAATGGCTTCTATAACATAGCTGAACCACTTGCGAAGAAACTTCTCCATCGCTATCCCACATAAGAACATAGGAATAGAAGAACACTGCAGAAGGTCTGCTCACAAACTTATCCAATCTCCTTTCCAAGCTACCCAAGATTTTAGACTCTATAACCCCACTCGGTACATCATCAGATGCAGCATTCTCCACCTGACCTCAGCATTCTGAACCTGACTATAAATACTCGCGTACCTTCCACCCCAGGTAGATCTGATTGTGACTTGAAAAAGCCCACTGTGTAGGCGAAACGTTGTCAATAAAGGATCACATTATACTGCATATGTGTTTATATTTCCATTGTGTCGGTATTTTATACCATTTATTTCCATCTTGTAGGGGAGTGCGGGTCAACGCCATCTACGAGCCAGCTTCCTAACTCATGAGGTAATATGTTTGGTAACGTAGAGTATTTCTTTCTATTCCTTTCTGTTTTCTCTTGTTGACAGTGTACTGTGTCAGTGTTCACTTCTTGAGACTGTCCGGGGTCACTGTTCACTTCAGCTTCCATTATGGATACTTCCGTTGTTAATAATGATGTTTTAATATGGTATTCACGTGTATTTGCGGTTACAATATTAATTTTACGATAGCCCACTCAAATCTGTTGTCACCTGTTTCTTCAGTGCCGTCAACAGGTATGTATAACTCAGTGTTTCAGGTAAGGTACCTGTTCTTCCTCTCAGTCCTGGAGTTTAGTGTGGGTCATTCAAATCGTGAGTTGTGTAAGCTGCGCTCGTTCGCCCGTGTCAAAACCTGGACTTCCTATGCAGAGTGCTCCACTCTCGCAGCTGCAGTGTTTGACACCATTAGTACCAGCAGAATCTGAGACCATTGATACCAGCAGTATTTGAGAATATTGGTACCAGCAATATCTGAGGCCATTGGTACCAGCAGTATCTGAGATCATTGGCACCATCAGTATTTGAGACTATTGGTACCAGCAGTATCTGAGACCATTGGCATCAGCAGTATCTGAGACCAATGGTACCAGCAGTATCTGAGATCATTGGTACCAGTAATATCTAAGACACCTTGTACTTCACACCATGTACCACACCCTGTACCTCACACCATGTAACTCATACCATCTTTTCACATCATGTACCACACACCGTGAACCACACCGTGTACCACACCGTGTACCACACACCATGTACCACACACCACGTACCACACACCATGTACCACACCATGTAGCACACCATGTACCACACCATGTACCACACACCATGTACCACACCATGTACCACACCATGTACCACACACCATGTACCACACCATGTACCACACCATGTACCACACCATGTACCACACCATGTACCACACCATGTACCACACACCATGTACCACACCATGTACCACACCATGTACCACACACCACGTACCACACACCATGTACCACACCATGTAGCACACCATGTACCACACCATGTACCACACACCATGTACCACACCATGTACCACACCATGTACCACACCATGTACCACACACCATGTACCACACCATGTACCACACCATGTACCACACCATGTACCACACCATGTACCACACCATGTACCACACCATGTACCACACACCATGTACCACACACCACGTACCACACACCATGTACCACACACCATGTACCACACCATGTAGCACACCATGTACCACACCATGTACCACACACCATGTACCACACCATGTACCACACCATGTACCACACACCATGTACCACACCATGTACCACACCATGTACCACACCATGTACCACACCATGTACCACACACCATGTACCACACCATGTACCACACCATGTACCACACCATGTACCACACCATGTACCACACCATGTACCACACCATGTACCACACACCATGTACCACACCATGTACCACACCATGTACCACACCATGTACCACACCATGTACCACACCATGTACCACACCATGTACCACACCATGTACGCACATGAGGGATGAACTGTGAAAGGTCACATGTGTAGCGGAAGAATACTCTTTTTTGGTCGTTGTTTTATAACAAACTTAGTTCACTCTGTTTACTGTTAATAAAAAGGATTGTTCATTTGAAGTGTTTTTGTTCACTGTTAATATTCAGGTATGTTCAAACATATGGTACCATGATGGTTATGCTCTTAATCAAGAAGCTCGGTATATACCTTGATCCAATCATGAATATTTACACACACACGGGGCCAGGAGCTGAGTCTCGACCCCTGCAACCACAATTAGGTGAGTACATGCGCTCATACACTGTTAAAACACCAAACACGCTTTTCTATGTAGAGTTTAGGGTGATAACAGTGCTAATGAGATTTTGATGAGGATATTTTGAAGTGTTAGAGCTTAGAGAGAGAGAGAGAGAGAGAGAGAGAGAGAGAGAGAGAGAGAGAGAGAGAGAGGCAGGGAGGCAAACAGGGAGGCAGGCGGGTAAACAAGCAGGCAGACAAGCAGTGAGGAAGGCAGGCAGACAGGCAGTGAGGAAGGAAGGCAAGCAGGCAGGCAGACAGACAGGCAGGCAGGGAGGAAGGCAGGCAAACAGACAAGGAGGAAAGTAGGCAGGCAGGCAGGCAGGCAGGGAGGAAGGTAGGCAGGCAGGCAAACAGGCAGGGAGGAAGGTAGGCAGGCAGGCAAACAGGCAGGGACGAAAGTAGGCAGACAGGCAAACAGGCAGGGAGGAAGGCAGGCAAACAGACAAGGAGGAAAGTAGGCAGGCAGGCAGGCAGGGAGGAAGGCAGGCAGACAAGCAAAGAGGAAGGTAGGCAGACAGACAAACAGGCAGGGAGGAAGGCAGGCAAACAGGCAGGCAGGGAGGAAGGTAGGCAGACAGGCAGACAGGCAGACAGGCAGGGAGGAAAGCAGGCAGACAGGTAAACAGGCAGGGAGGAAGGCAGGGAGGAAGGCAGGCAGGCAAACAGGCAGGGAGGAAGGTAGGCAGGCAGGCAGGCAGGCAGGCAGGAAGGAAGGCAGGCAGACCGGCAAACAGGCAGGGAGGAAGGCAGGCAGACAGGCAAACAGGCAGTGAAGAAGGCAGGCAGACAGGGAAACAGGCAGTGAAGAAGGCAGGCAGACAGAGAAACAGGCAGGGAGGAAGGCAGGCAAACAGGCAGGGAGGAAGGCAGGCAGACAGGCAAACAGGCAGTGAAGAAGGCAGGCAGACAAGAAAACAGGTAGGGAGGAAGGTAGGTAGGCAGGCAGGGAGGTAGGTAGGCAGGCAGGCAGGCAGGCAGGCAGGCAGACAGACAGAGAGACAGACAGGCAGGGAGGAAGGCAAGCAGACACGCAGGGAGGAAGGCAGTCAGACAGGCAGGGAGGTAGGTAGGCAGGCAGGCAGGCAGGCAGACAGACAGAGAGACAGACAGGCAGGGAGGAAGGCAGACATACAGGCAGGGAGGAAGGCAGACATACAGGCAGGGAGGAAGGCAGACAGACAGGGAGGAAGGTAGGGAGGAAGGAAGGCAGGGAGGAAGGCAGGCAGACAGACAGACAAACAGACAGACAGGCAGGGAGGAAGGTAGGGAGGAAGGAAGGCAGGGAGGAAGGCAGGCAGACAGACAGACAAACAGACAGACAGGCAGGGAGGACGGCAGGCAGAGAGACGGACAGGCAGGCAGGAAGGCAGGCAGGAAGGCAGGCAGGAAGGCAGGCAAACATACTCTGAGAGCAGAATTGGGATAAAAAAAATGTCAGTAACTAACGTTGTTTTGGGAATTATATAAGAAAATAATAACTATTCGCTAAGAGTACAGTTGTACTACACTTCTGATAGAATGTAGAGTACTCACTGAGTACTACTGCATACCTGAATCACGTACAACGTACGAAGATAGTTTTATATGCGCAATTTTCTAACTTTCTGGTGAGTTTTGCACAATGATTGAGTGAATATTGTGACTTTTCAAAACGTTTCGTACATTTGTAAGTAAATTTCGCTAATCTGGAGTGAAAAACGTAATGCATAATGCATCACTATGACGTTATTCATTGAAATACTTTTTTTTTTAAAGTACAAATGCAGAATTTATGAGTATTTTATAGTTCATAATTAAATTGAGCAATTGATGATATATTTTCGGGGGGACTGAAGCCATGTTTGCTAAAATTCTTGGTTAGTTTACTGTTCATTTAGATTTATAAAACTTACAGAATGCGGCAGATATATTGCATCATTCCCGGGCGTTAAGTGATCCTGATAAAAATTCAATTTTAATTTGATAGCGTATGTTGTTAAAATCTTTTTGCCTTTACAAATTGGTAAAAACAAAAAATAGGATTGTGTTAAACTCCGTTAACTACTGATATAGAATATGTTGTCATAGTTATTTACGGTTTAATGGAGGAAATAGCAAGGCTGTTATACTCTGACGTGAGAGTTTACTGCTTGCCTACTACGTCTTGGCTTAGGGACGGATCACATCATTACTCTGATGGAAACATGGATTAATCTGCAAATTTATGTATGTTTTTTTTAACTGATTTTAGTTTATATTGAGCGTTTCACGTGTTTACAATGATACTCCAACACTTGTCACTGTCACCCTGGAGGAATTTGAAGAATCCAAGATGGATGACAAGGTGGCCTTCGTTCATCCATGGAATGGTTAGATCTATATATCATTTAGAGTATTTTAGGAAATGTTTGCAGTAAATCTGATGAAAAGAAATTCACCTTTTTTTTTTTTGCACTCTCATGCTAACAGGGATGCTGGTAAGATAACTTCATATAGACCGGATTTCCAAAACGGCTACCATTTCTCGAGCAGTGCTCACAAACACTGACTCACACTCACCTTCACCTCCCCAGGAACGTGAACGAGGCAACTTAGTTTCATAAAAGATACTTATATTTTGGGTCATGTTCAAAGAACATTAATTAACCTAACATTTCATCACGTACCTACAAATGCCATTGGAATGTATGAAGTAAGATATAGTCAACAGAATTTGTTATTCGACTCACGAAATCGTAATGACACGTGATATGATTTGTTATTCCTTTGTAAACAGGTATAGTGGTTCAGTAAGTGGCATCCACAGTGTGTGATGGCACTAGAGAGAGGTGTGGCAGGTGAGGCTGCTCAGGAAGGTGAGGCTGGTGAGCCCGGTGAAGTAGGTAGGCAAGTGAGGCTGCTGAGGTACGTGAGGCTGGTGAGAATGGTGAGGCTGGTGAGGCAGGTGAGGCAGGTGAGGCTGCTGAGGCAGGTGAGGCAGGTGAGGCAGGTGAGGCAGGTGAGGCTGCTGAGGCAGGTGAGGCTGCTGAGACAGGTGAGGCAGGTGAGGCAGGTGAGGCAGGTGAGGCAGGTGAGGCAGGTGAGGCAGGTGAGGCTGCTGAGGCTGCTGAGGCAGGTGAGGCAGGTGAGGCTGCTGAGGCAGGTGAGGCAGGTGAGGTAGGTGAGGCTACTGAGGGAGGTGAGGCTGGTGAGGCAGGTGAGGCAGGTGAGGTAGGTGAGGTAGATGAGGCAGGTGAGGCAGGTGAGGCTGCTGAGGCAGGTGAGGCAGGTGATGCAGGTGAGGCTGCTGAGGCAGGTGAGGCTGCTGAGGCTGCTGAGGCAAGTGAGGCAGGTGAGGCAGGTGAGGCAAATGAGGCAGGTGAGACAAATGAGGCAGGTGAGGCAGGTGAGGCAGGTGAGGACGCTGAGGCTGGTGAGGCAGGTGAGGGTGGTGAGGCAGGTGAGGCTACTGAGGGAGGTGAGGTAGGTGAGGCAGGTGAGGATGGTGAGACAGGTGAGGCTGGTGAGGCAGATAAGGCAGGTGAGGCAGGTGAGGCTGCTGAGGCAAGTGAGACAGGTGAGGTAGGTGAGGCAGGTGAGGCAGGTGAGGCTGCTGAGGCAGGTGAGGCAGATGAGGCTGCTGAGACAAGTGAGGCAGGTGAGGCAAATGAGGCAAATGAGGCAGGTGAGGCAGGTGAGGCAGGTGAGGACGCTGAGGCTGGTGAGGCAGGTGAGGATGGTGAGGCAGGTGAGGCTACTGAGGGAGGTGAGGTAGGTGAGGTAGGTGAGGCAGGTGAGGATGGTGAGACAGGTGAGGCAGGTGAGGCTGCTGAGGCAGGTGAGACAATTGAGGCAGGTGAGGCTGCTGAGGCAGGTGAGGCAAGTGAGGCAGGTGAGGCTGCTGAGGCAGGTGAGGCAGGTGAGGTAGGTGAGGCAGGTGAGGCTGCTGAGGCAGGTGAGGTAGGTGAGGCAGGTGAGGCAGGTGAGATAGGTGAGGTAGGTGAGACAGGTGAGGCAGGTGAGGCTGCTGAGGCAGGTGAAGCAGGTGAGGCAGGTGAAGCAGGTGAGGCAGGTGAAGCAGGTGAAGCAGGTGAGGCAGGTGAGGCAGGTGAAGCAGGTGAGGCAGGTGAAGCAGGTGAGGCAGGTGAAGCAGGTGAGGCAGGTGAGGCAGGTGAAGCAGGTGAGGCAGGTGAAGCAGGTGAGGCAGGTGAAGCAGGTGAGGCAGGTGAGGCAGGTGAGGCAGGTGAAGCAGGTGAGGCAGGTGAGGCAGGTGAAGCAGGTGAGGCAGGTGAAGCAGGTGAGGCAGGTGAAGCAGGTGAGGCAGGTGAGGCAGGTGAAGCAGGTGAGGCAGGTGAGGCAGGTGAGGCAGGTGAGGCAGGTGAAGCAGGTGAGGCAGGTGAAGCAGGTGAGGCAGGTGAAGCAGGTGAGGCAGGTGAAGCAGGTGAGGCAGGTGAAGCAGGTGAAGCAGGTGAAGCAGGTGAGGCAGGTGAAGCAGGTGAGGCAGGTGAAGCAGGTGAGGCAGGTGAAGCAGGTGAGGCAGGTGAAGCAGGTGAAGCAGGTGAAGCAGGTGAGGCAGGTGAAGCAGGTGAAGCAGGTGAGGCAGGTGAGGCAGGTGAGGCAGGTGAAGCAGGTGAGGCAGGTGAGGCAGGTGAAGCAGGTGAAGCAGTTGAGGCAGGTGAAGCAGGTGAGGCAGGTGAAGCAGGTGAGGCAGGTGAAGCAGGTGAAGCAGGTGAAGCAGGTGAAGCAGGTGAGGCAGGTGAAGCAGGTGAGGCAGGTGAAGCAGGTGAGGCAGGTGAAGCAGGTGAAGCAGGTGAGGCAGGTGAAGCAGGTGAGGCAGGTGAAGCAGGTGAGGCAGGTGAAGCAGGTGAAGCAGGTGAAGCAGGTGAGGCAGGTGAAGCAGGTGAGGCAGGTGAAGCAGGTGAGGCAGGTGAAGCAGGTGAAGCAGGTGAAGCAGGTGAGGCAGGTGAAGCAGGTGAGGCAGGTGAAGCAGGTGAAGCAGGTGAGGCAGGTGAAGCAGGTGAGGCAGGTGAAGCAGGTGAGGCAGGTGAAGCAGGTGAAGCAGGTGAAGCAGGTGAGGCAGGTGAAGCAGGTGAGGCAGGTGAAGCAGGTGAGGCAGGTGAAGCAGGTGAAGCAGGTGAGGCAGGTGAAGCAGGTGAGGCAGGTGAAGCAGGTGAGGCAGGTGAAGCAGGTGAGGCAGGTGAAGCAGGTGAAGCAGGTGAGGCAGGTGAAGCAGGTGAAGCAGGTGAAGCAGGTGAGGCAGGTGAAGCAGGTGAAGCAGGTGAGGCAGGTGAAGCAGGTGAAGCAGGTGAGGCAGGTGAAGCAGGTGAGGCAGGTGAGGCAGGTGAGGCAGGTGAAGCAGGTGAAGCAGGTGAGGCAGGTGAAGCAGGTGAAGCAGGTGAGGCAGGTGAGGCAGGTGAGGCAGGTGAAGCAGGTGAGGCAGGTGAAGCAGGTGAGGCAGGTGAGGCAGGTGAGGCCGGTGAAGCAGGTGAGGCAGGTGAGGCAGGTGAAGCAGGTGAGGCAGGTGAGGCAGGTGAAGCAGGTGAAGCAGGTGAGGCAGGTGAGGCAGGTGAGGCAGGTGAAGCAGGTGAGGCAGGTGAGGCAGGTGAAGCAGGTGAAGCAGGTGAGGCAGGTGAGGCAGGTGAGGCAGGTGAAGCAGGTGAGGCAGGTGAGGCAGGTGAAGCAGGTGAGGCAGGTGAGGCAGGTGAAGCAGGTGAAGCAGGTGAGGCAGGTGAGGCAGGTGAGGTTGGGTTAAAATATCAACTTTAGTTTTTCCCTGTCAGAAACAAAGATTGTTTCCCCCTCAGTTCCCTCACTCCCCTCACTTCTCTTCTCCCTTCACCTCGCCTCCCTTCCCTCACTTCTCTCCTCTCCCTTCACCTCGCCTCCCTCCCCACGCTTTTCTCCTCTCCCCTCATCTCGCCTTCCCTCCCTCACTTCTCTCCCGTCACCTCGCCTCCCCTCCCTCACTTCTCTTCTCCCTTCACCTCCCCTCCCCTCCCTCACTTCTCTTCTCCCCTCATCTCGCCTTCCCTCCCTCACTTCTCTCCTCTCCCCTCACCTCGCCTCCCCTCCCTCACTTCTATCCTCTCCCCTCACCTCGCCTCCCTTTGCTTCTCTCCTCTCTCCTCACCTCGACTCACTTCCCTCACTTCTCTCCAATCCCCTCACCTCGCCTCCCCTCCCTGCTCTCCCCTCACCTCCCTCCCCTCACCCCCTCCCCTCATCCCCCTCCCCTCACCTCCCTCCCCTCACTTATCTTCTCTCCCCTCACCTAGCCTCCCTCTCCTTACTTATCTCCTCTCCCCTCACCTTGCCTCCCTTAAGAACATAAGATATAAAAAAGACCTGGAAAACACTTTCCCAGATTCTGGGGACCCACAAACTAAAAAAAACAAGAATATTGTTCTAACTAAACCTCATGAAACACCACTGCATCCCACTGATACAGCTAACAAGATAAACGGCTTCTTCTCAAACATAGGATCTAATCTCTGCAGTAAAATCCCACGTACCAATGCCCGTGCCGGGGACTACCTAGATGAGAATTTCCCAAATTCCTTCTATCTTGTACCAACTGAGCCCACGGAAGTCACCACGATCATAAAGTCACTTAAAAATAACTCGGGGAATCTGTCTTATGTCCCACCATTATTGTACAAGCGAGCGGCCCATGTCCTTTTGCATGCTATTACATTACTTTTTAACAAGTCACTAGAAACTAGCACTTTCCCGACACTACTCAAGACAGCAAGGGTTACACCAATACATAAGGGTGGTGACCCTACAGACGTAAACAACTATAGGCCAATATCAAACTTACCATTGCTATCCAAAATCTTCGAGAAACTCGTGCACAGGAGACTATATTCATTTATAACGTCACAAAACATACTCAACCCCTGCCAGTTTGTATTCAGGAAAAATAAAAGCACTAATGATGCAATTATAAAAATGCTAGACCTGCTTTACACAGCATTGGAAAATAAGGAATATCCGCTAGGAATTTTTATTGACCAAAGAAAAGCGTTTGACACAGTAGACCACGGCATCCTACTCCACAAACTTGACCACTATGGTGTAAGAGGCCATGCGCTTGCACATTTTAAATCCTAACCATACCACGGGCGGGGATAGAACCCGTGATCAGAGAGTCTCAAAACTCCAGACCGTCGCGTTTTGAGTTTTGAGACTCTCTGATCGCTGGTTCTATTCCCCGCCCGTGGCATGGTTTGTTTGCAATCGTGTCATTACGATTTAAATCTTACCTTTCTAATAGGTATCAGCATGTCACCATTAAAGACAGCCTCATCAATACGGCCACTTGATACTGGAGTTCCGCAGGGAAGTGTCCTTAGACCCCTGCTCTTCCTCATTTACAACAACGATCTTCCAAACATATCCCAACACCTGAAACCCATTCTCTTTGCTGACGACACGACTTATGTCATCTCCCACCCTAATCTTGCCACCCTCAACACCATTGTTAACGAGGAGCTGCTCAAAATATCGACTTGGATGACAACCAATAAACTTACACTTAACACTGGCAAAACCTACTATATTATATTTGGTAGCAGAGGAGGTGTTGCACAACTTAACATTAAGATCAACAACACTCTAATTGCCAGACATAATGAGGGCAAATTCCTTGGCTTATACCTCGACAACAACCTAAATTTCAGCACCCATATCCAACACATAACAAAAAAGTTAGCCAAAACGGTGGGGATCCTCTCCAAGATACGATACTACGTGCCGCAAACTGCCATTCTCACACTATACCATTCACTTACATATCCATACCTCACCTATGCTATCTGTGCTTGGGGTTCAACTGCAGCAACACACCTAAAGCCAATAATAACCCAACAAAAAGCCGCAGTAAGAATAATCACTAAATCCCATCCCTGGCAACCCCCCCCCCCCACTCTTCATAGATCTAAACTTACTCCCTGTTCAGAACATCCACACTTACTACTGTGCAATCTATATCTACAGGACCTTAAATTCCAATATTAACCTTGACCTAAAACGCTTTCTTGATAGTTGTGACAGGATCCACAGGCATAACACCAGACACAAACATCTCTATGACATTCCCCGTGTTCGACTAAACCTTTACAAAAATTCAATGTATTTCAAAGGACCTAAAATCTGGAACACCCTACCTGAAAACTCTAGAACTGCAGACACATTCATCACTTTCAAAACTACAGTTAGAAAACATCTTTTCTCCCTGATCCACCCCGTCAACTAACTACATGATAACCACCTGGTTGTTCACTCACCCACTGACTATAAACCCAGAAATACTAATCTTAATCTTAAACTAATAAATCCTAACTAGTCATAAGTTTGCCTATGATACTCCAATATAGACACTTTGTATTGTGCCAAAACAAAAGCATTCACATTGCTAAACTCACAAATTATGTTGTAGTCACTTAGCGTTAATACCATAATCTGTAAGGATTTAATGTTAAGAATTAATCTAAGTCTGCCCGAAATGCCTAGCCATGCTAGGTGTCCTAGTGGCCCCCTCTGTAATTAGTATTTTATAACATGTAAATCACACAATACCCAAAACCTGTAAACCCCACATTGTAACCCTTATAGAGAATAAACTTGAATTGAATTGAACAAGAAAGAAGGAACACTGCAACAGGCCTACTGACCAATGCAGAGCACGTCCATGCCCCACCCCCCCCGGATAAGCCCAATGACCCACCCAGCCTGGTCACCTCCACTGACAGAAGGAGCACGGCACCAGACCCAGCAGCACAAGCTAGTCAGGTCCAACTCACGCCCTCCCACACCCACTCATGTATTTATCTAACCTATTTTAAAAACTATACAATGTTTTATCCTCAATAACTGTACTCGTGAGTTTGTTTCACTCATTCACAACTCTATTACCAAACCAGTGCTTTCCTATATCTTTCCTGAATCGGAATTTTTCCAACTTGAAACCATTGCTGCGAGTCCTGTCTTGGCTGGAAATTTTCAGCACGCTATTTACGTCCCCTTTATTTATTCCTGTTTTCCATTTATACACCTCAGTCATATCCACCCTAATTCTACGCCTTTCGAGAGAGTGCAGATTCAGGGCCCTCAGTCTATCCTCATAGGGAAGATTTCTGATACATGGGATCGTCTTTGTCATCCTCCTCTGTACGTTTTCCAGAGCATTTATATCCATTCTGTAATACGGTGACCAGAACTGAGCAGCATAGTCTAAATGAGGCCTAACCAAGGATATATAGAGCTGAAGAACAACCTGAGGACTTCTATTATTTATACTTCTAGATATGAAGCCAAGAATTCTGTTAGCTTTATTACGAACATTAATGCACTGTTGTCTTGGTTTTAGATTATTGCTAACCAGAACTCCTAAATTCTTTTCGTAATAAGTAGTATTAAGATCTACATTATTTAGCTTATATGTGGCATGGTTATTTTCCTGTCCAACATTTAGAACTTCGCATTTGTCTATATTAAACTGCATCTGCCACTTCTCCGACCATTGCATCAGTCTATTCAAATCATCCTGGAGTGCTCTAGTGTCCTCATTAGAATGAACTGGACGGCCTGTTTTGGTGTCATCAGCAAATTTGCTTATGTCGCTATTTATTCCCTCATCTATGTCGTTTATGTAAATTGTGAACAACAACGGGCCCAACACTGACCCCTGTGAAACACCGCTTGTGACGTGTCCCCATTCTGATTTCTCCCCATTTATGCAAACTCTCTGCTGTCTATTTGTCCGCCATGCCTCTACCCAGGAAAAAATTTCTCCTCCTATTCCGTGTGCCTTAAGTTTCCTCAATAGCCTCTGATGTGGAACTCTATCGAAAGCCTTACTGAAGTCCATATACACAATATCATATTCATTACCATGATCTACCTCCTCAAACACTAGTGATCATTACCATGATATACCTCCTCAAACACTTTAGTGAAAAAAGTTAGTAAATTCGTAAGACAGGAACGCCCCTTTGTAAAACCGTGTTGAGAATCATTAATCAATCTGTGCCTATCAAGATGGCTACGAATTGCTTCGGCAATTATGGATTCCATAAATTTTCCCACTATGGAGGTATGGCTTATTGGTCTAAAGTTCGAAGCCAAAGACCTGCCACCTGCCTTGTAAATAGGTATTACATTTGCCATTTTCCACTTATCAGGCACTATGCCAGTTTGTAGTGATATGTTAAAAAGATTAGCCAAAGGTATGCTAAGTTCCTCTTTACATTCCTATAACACCCTTGCAAACAGTTCATCAGGGCCTGGGGATTTGTTAGGTTTTAGTTTCTCTATTTGAGGACCATGTCACTAGTTACTGCAATTGTGCATAGTTTATTATCGTCCTGTTCTACATAATCTACTATTTCAGGAATATCGCTAGTATTTTCCTGGGTAAAAACTGAGAGGAAGTAGGTATTGAGAATTTCAAATATATCCTTATCACTGTCAGTGATCTGACCAGAGTTACTCTTAAGTGGGCCTATCTTGTCCCTAATGTTACTACCGTATACCTGAAAGAACCCTTTTGGGTTAGTCTTTGAATCCCTTGCGACCTTAGCCTCATAATCCCTTTTTGCTTTTCTTATTCCTTTCTTTATTTCTTTCTTTAATTGAATATATTGATTTCTTAACTGCCCATCCCCTCTTTTGATACGCCTATATATGCCTCTGTTTTGACCAATGAGATGTTTTAATCTATTGTTCATCCATTTGGGATCATTTTTTTAAGATCTAATTTCCCTACTCGGAACAAAAGTTGTCTGGGCAGCCAGAACTATGATCTGAAAAACGTCATATTGGCAACCAAGATCACCTACCTGACCAATAGTCAGGACATCCCAATTTAGCTCACCCAGGTAATTTTTCAATCCCATGAAGTAGGCCAAGCGAAAATCTGGGACAGAGATTTGATTGCCGTTAACTGGGAAATTCCATGATATATTGAAACTTAGTGATTTGTGATCACTTTCCCCAAGCTCATCATTAACCTCAAGATTATTAATTAGTGATTCTTTGTTGGCAAGAACCGAGTCAAGCAGATTGTTTCCTCTGGCTGGTTCTGTCACAACCTGTTCTAAAAAGCAATCTTGAACTATATCAAGAGAGTCACTAGACTCAAGATTTCCTGTCATATTGTTCCAATCAATTTGTCTAAAGTTAAAATCTCCCATTATCACAACATTTTCATATCTAGATACCTTACGAATTTCGTCCCATAACAGCTTACTGCCCTCCCTATCAAGGTTTGGGGGTCTATAAATCACACCCAAAATTAATTTGTCACGACCCTCGAGAAACTGCAGCCAAACAGATTCTGTGTTCGATGCTTCTAATCTTATATCATGTCTAAGACAACAATTCAAATTTTCTCTGACATACATCACCACTCCACCACACTTCCTGTTGACCTTATCAGTGTGGAATAGTTTATAACCCTGTATGTTGCATTCGGAAGGCATTTCTCTATTTTTCAGGTTGAACCGGGTCTCTGTTATACCAATAATATCTATATTACCTACACTTGCAAGTAATCTTAGCTCATCTATCTTATTTCTTATACTCCTACTATTTGTATAGTAATCCTTAAGGGAGCTAATCCCTAGTTGCCCTCTGCTATCTCTCTTTGTTTGTTGATCAGTTGCATTGCCAACTGATCAACAAATCCTGAGGTATCCCGGTAATAACTGCTGTTTTAACTCTAATACTGCAGCCGGACTGTTTCCCTCAAACACTCATACTTCTAATCTATCAGTTTAAATTCCTAGACAAGTCATCAATTACCCTCTCAATCGAATTGGCTGATGCAACCACTCTTTACCCAGAGAGATGAACCCCATCCCTTGCATATATATCACGTTTGCCAAAGAAAGGTCCCAGTTATCAATGAATGGGATTGCAAGTTCCTTGCAGTACCTGTCTAGCCAGCAATTTATACCAATTGCCCTAGACATCCATTCATTGCCCACTCCCTTTCTAGGCAAGATGCTACATATGACTGGGATCCCTCCCTTAGACCTAACTACTTCTATGACTGACCTGTGCTTATCCAGCAGCTCCTGTCTCCTGCCCTTCCCAGTGTTATTACCCCCAGCACTAAGACAAATAATATTATCCAACCATAATATAATATTATCCAACCTGCTGACTATGTCACCAACACCAGCTCCAGGAAGGCACACTCTCGGTCTGCCCTTACTGTCTGTTACAAAAAGCATGGTCCATATATTTTACCTGAGAATCACCTACTATTAAAATATTCTTACCTTGATTAGCAGGGGAATCAGTGGCACCTTCAGCCTCACTAACTATTGGAGTGCACTCGTCCTGGTGAACAGAGAATCGATTTCCTACCATCACATCTTCTCTCTTAACCCTCCTTATCTTCATTCTTCCTGAACTGTGAACCACTTGCCACTTAAAGCGGCTGCCACTATCACTGCTGGTGACCATTTCCTCCTTACCAGCTAAATCCTTCTCACACTCACTCCCAAACTCATCTAGATGAAGCTTCAGTCTCCTGTTTTTCTCCTGAAGAAGTAGGACCTCCTCCTTCAACACTTGAACCTGAGATTCTAAGACACTACAACAAGCCATGGTGCTTGGTAACACCCCACGCTAACTCCCAGAGCTTAGGACAGGTATGACCGCAGGTGACCACTGACCTCACTTCTTTTCTCTCCCCCTCACCTCGCCTCCCCCCCTCACTTCTCTCCTCTCCCCTCACCTCGATTCCCTCCTCTCACTTCTTTCCTCTCCCCTCACCTCACCTCTCTTTCCTCACTTCTATCCCCCTCACCTCGCCTCCTTCCCCTCACTTCTCTCCTCTCCCTTCACCTCGCTTCCCTTCCCTCACTTCTCTCCCCCTCACTTCGCCTCCCTTTCCTCACTTCTCTCCTCTCCCCTCACCTCGCCTACCCTCACTTCTCTCCTCTCCCCTCACCTCGCCTCCCTTCCCTCACTTCTCTCCTCTCCCTTCACCTCACCTCCATTTCCTCACTTCTCTCCTCTCCCCTCACCTCGACTCCCTTCCCTCACTTCTCTCCTGTCCCCTCACCTCGCCTCCCTTCCCTCACTTCTCTCCTCTCCCTTCACCTCACCTCCCTTTCCTCACTTCTCTCCTCTCCTCTCACCTCGCCTCCCTCCCCTCACTCCTCTCCTCTCCCCCTCACCTCGCCTCCCTTCCCTCACTTCTCTTTTCTCCCCTCACCTCGCCTCCCTTCCCTTACTTCACTCTTCTCACTTCTCTCCCCTTATTTCCTCTCAACATTTTGCTCCAATTCCATCCTCTTACTTCCCTTCTTTATGTTACTTGACCTGTGTTACTTGACCTGTGTTACTTGACCTGTGTTACTTGACCTGTGTTACTTGACCAGTGTTACTTGACCAATACTCACCTAATTGTGGTTGCAGGGGTCTAGACTCAGCTCCTGGCCCCGCCTCTTCACTGTCGGCTACTGGGTACTTCCTCTTCCTGCTCCGTCTTAAAACTATGTATGGTTCCTGCCTCCACTACATCACTTGCCAGACTGTTCCACTTCCTAACTACTCTATGACTGAAGAAATACTTCCTAGCATCCCTTTGACTCATCTCAGTCTTCAGCTTCTAATTGTGACCCTTGTTTCTGTGTCCCATCTCTGGAACATCCTGTCTCTGTCCACCTTATCTATTCCACGCAGTATTTTGTATGTCGTTATCATGTCTCCACTGACCCTCCTGTCCTTCAGTGTCGTCAGACCGATTTCCCATAACCTTTCTTCGTAGTACATTTCCCTTAGGTCTGGGACTAGTCTTGTTGTAAACCTTTGCACTTTCTCAAATTTCTTGACGTGCTTGACCAGGTGTGGGTTCCAAACTGGTGCTGCGTACAGTGTTACTTGACCAATGTTACTTGACCTGTGTCACTTGACCAACAATATTTGACCAGTGCTACTTGACCTGTGTTACTTGACCTGTTTCACTTGACCAGTACTCACCTAGTTGAGGTTGCAGGGGTCGAGCCCTAGCTCCTGACCCCGCCTCTTCACTGGTCGCTACTAGGCCACTCTCCCTGAACCGTGAGCTTTATCATACCTCTGCTTAAAGCTATGTATGGATCCTGCCTCCACTACATCTCTTCCCAAACTATTCCACTTCCTGACTACTCTGTGGCTGATGAAATACTTCCTAACATCCCTGTAACTCATCTGTGTCTTCACCTTCCAACTGTGCAACCTTGTTGCTGTGTCCAATCTCTGGAACATCCTGTCTTTGTCCACCTTGTCAATTCCTCTCAGTATTTTGTATGTCGTTTTCATGTCTCCCCTATCTCTCCTGTCCTCCAGTGTCGTCAGGTTGATTTCCCTTAACCTCTCCTCGTACGACATACCCCTTAGCTCTGGGACTAGTCATGTTGCAAACCTTTGCCCTTTCTCTAGTTTCTTTACGTGTTTGGCTAGGTGTGGGTGCCAAACTGGTGCCGCATACTCCAATATGGGCCTAACGTACACGGTGTACGGGGCCCTGAACGATTCCTTATTAAGATGTCGGAATGCTGTTCTGAGGTTTGCTAGGCGCCCATATGCTGCGGCAGTTATTTGGTTGATGTGCGCTTCAGGAGATGTGCCTGGTGTTATACTCACCCCAAGATCTTTTTCCTTGAGTGAGGTTTGTAGTCTCTGGCCCCCTAGGCTGTACTCCGTCTGCGGTCTTCTTCGCCCTTCCCCAGTCTTCATGACTTTGCACTTGGTGGGATTGAACTCCAGGAGCCAATTGCTGGACCAGGTCTGCAGCCTGACCAGATCCCTTTGTAGTTCTGCCTGGTCTACGATCGAATGAATTCTTCTCATCAACTTCACGTCATTTGTGTTACTTGACCTGTGCCACTTGACCAGTGTTACTTGACCAGTGTTACTTGACCTGTGCCACTTGACCAGTGTTACTTGACCAGTGTTACTTGACCTGTGTTACTTTGCCAGTGTTATTTGATTTGTGTTACTTGACCAGTGTTACTTGACCAGTGATACTTGATCAATGTTATTTGACCTGTGCCACTTGGCCCGTGTTACTTGACCAGTGTTACTTGACCTGTCTTACTTTGCCAGTGTTACCTGACCATTGTTACTTGACCAGTGTTACTTGACCTGTGCCACTTGACCAGTGTTACTTGACCTGTGTTACTTGACCAGTGTTACTTGACCTGTGTTACTTGATCTGTGCCACTTGACCAGTGTTATTTGGCCAGTGTTACTTGATCTGTGTCACTTGACCTGTGTTACTTGACCAGTGTTACTTGATCTGTGCCACTTGACCAGTGTTATTTAACCAGTGTTACTTGATCTGTGCCACTTGACCAGTGTTACTTGACCAGTGTTACTTGATATGTGCCACTTGACCAGTGTTACTTGACCAGTGTTACTTGATCTGTGTCACTTGACCCGTGTTACTTGACCAGTGTTACTTGACCAGTGTTACTTGATCTGTGTCACTTGACCAGTGTTACTTGACCAGTGTTACTTGACCAGTGTTACTTGATCTGTGTCACTTGACCAGTGTTACTTGACCAGTGTTACTTGACCTGTGCCACTTGACCAGTGTTACTTGACCAGTGTTACTTGACCTGTGTTACTTTGCCAGTGTTATTTGATTTGTGTTACTTGACCAGTGTTACTTGACCAGTGATACTTGATCAATGTTATTTGACCTGTGCCACTTGGCCCGTGTTACTTGACCAGTGTTACTTGACCTGTCTTACTTTGCCAGTGTTACCTGACCATTGTTACTTGACCAGTGTTACTTGACCTGAGCCACTTGACCAGTGTTACTTGACCTGTGTTACTTGACCAGTGTTACTTGACCTGTGTTACTTTATCTGTGCCACTTGACCAGTGTTATTTGGCCAGTGTTACTTGATCTGTGTTACTTGACCAGTGTTACTTGACCAGTGTTACTTGATCTGTGCCACTTGACCAGTGTTATTTGACCAGTGTTACTTGATCTGTGCCACTTGACCAGTGTTACTTGACCAGTGTTACTTGATATGTGCCACTTGACCAGTGTTACTTGACCAGTGTTACTTGATCTGTGTCACTTGACCCGTGTTACTTGACCAGTGTTACTTGACCAGTGTTACTTGATCTGTGTCACTTGACCAGTGTTACTTGATCAGTGTTACTTGACCAGTGTTACTTGATCTGTGTCACTTGACCAGTGTTACTTGACCAGTGTTACTTGATCTGTGCCACTTGACCAGTGTTACTTGACCAGTGTTACTTGACCAGTGTTACTTGATCTGTGTCACTTGACCAGTGTTACTTGACCAGTGTTACTTGACCAGTGTTACTTGACCAGTGTTACTTGATCTGTGCCACTTGACCAGTGTTACTTGACCAGTGTTACTTGATCTGTATCACTTGACCAGTGTTACTTGACCAGTGTTACTTGACCAGTGTTACTTGATCTGTGCCACTTGACCAGTGTTACTTGACCAGTGTTACTTGATCTGTGTCACTTGACCAGTGTTACTTGACCAGTGTTACTTGACCAGTGTTACTTGATCTGTGCCACTTGACCAGTGTTACTTGACCAGTGTTACTTGATATGTGCCACTTGAAGCTTTTTATGCAGGATATTGCATTGTCATAATATTTAAATGTAAGTTGTTTGTGGTGTGGTGAAAGAAAAGCTGCATAGTAGTGTGAGGGTAGTTAACTGGAGGCCGACTGATGGGTAGATGGACCCGCATGAGACAGGTGAGGAGAGAGCAGTGCAGCGTCACTGTTCCAGCAGTGCAGCGTCACTGTTCCAGCAGTGCAGCGTCACTGTTCCAGCAGTGCAGCGTCACTGTTCCAGCAGTGTAGCGTCACTGTTCCAGCAGTGCAGCGTCATTGTTCCAGCAGTGCAGTGTCACTGTTCCAGCAGTGCAGTGTCACTGTTCCAGCAGTGCAGCGTCACTGTTCCAGCAGTGTAGCGTCAATGTTCCAGTAGTGTAGCGTCACTAGTCTAGCAGTGTAGCGTCACTAGAAGAGCATTGTAGTGTCACTGTTCCAGCAGTGTAGCGTCACTAGTCTAGCAGTGTAGCGTCACTAGTCTAAGACTAGTGGATGGTTCCACTATGACCCCACGTCCTGCTTCGCCTCACCTAACTACAGTATATGAGCCACTGCTACGGCCCTGTGCTGTACTTTCTAAAAGATTGATGGACTGAACACATCGACCCCAGGTTGTGGGACTGATTACCTCAAACTCCTCTTCTTATACCTTCTTGCTTTGTGTAAGACTAATGAAGCCACTGTGTGGCGAAACGTTTCTTCAATAAAGATTCTCATATGTTGCATAAGTGTCTCAGTTCTTCAACTTGTCGGGTTTCAAAACTATTCATCACACCCTAGGAGTGAGTTGGCCATTAAGTTGTTTCTCCCAGAGATGGGTTTAATAGAGATGTTTTAAGGCCCAGTGCATGAGTGTTCTTGCTCTGCACATAGCTCAGTTAGGTTAATGAGTTGGGGGTCGCTGTACACCTGAATCACAGGTGGAGAGGATAACACGTCAAACTGCTCCAGTGATAGGACCAGAGATAGGGTCTCCTCTATTGTGGAGTAACCCCGCTGGAATAATTTCATCCTGGCTGAAAAATATGCGACTGGATGGAGGACTCCCTCACCAGAGACTACTTGGAGTCTACCTGGAGGTTATTCCGGGGATCAACGCCCCCGCGGCCCGGGCCCAACTCCCTCCTCACAGGAGGGAAAAGGCTTTGCGTGGTCTGGAGACAGCAATATGGGATCTGCTCATAATAGGTCCTTAAGATTATTAAAGGCTCTTGGCAAGAACTTTTTCCTAGGGCTGCTAAGGGAAGTCAAGGGGGGCACAATATCAGAGAAATTGTGACAATTTTCTGTAAAATCCTGTCATTCCGAGAAATTTTTGAAAGGATTTTCTTTTATCTTGGGGAACTGGATAATTCTGAATGGTCAAAATATTGGCGGATTTAGGTACCACTAAAGTAAATACGCATCTTGGGTTTCAATGTTTTGTGGAACCTTTCCAAAGCTCCTTGAGATTGAATATGGCAGGCTGAGGAAAGGCTTTAAAACCTAATCGGCTCGGTTCCTTTGTAAAGGCTTTAGCAGTAAAATTGGTACCCCTAATCACTCTGAATAGTCCGTGGAATTTCTATGGAATATAAATCTAATGAGCGCTTTTAAAACTGCCTTTGTATTAATATTATGCATAGGCACTCTCAGGATACCTAGTGGTTTTGTCCAGAATAGTAAGAAAAGGTATTAGTTACCTGACTTAGCATTAGGTAAAGGCTCCACACAGTCTACGATCACGTCTGCAAATGGTTCTCCACCAGAGAGTATGGGACGAAATGGCGCAGGTTTGATGT
>NC_091314.1:36123498-36216320 GCF_038502225.1 Cherax quadricarinatus | reverse complement strand
TGATTACCTTTAGACGTTCCTGAATGAGACCCTTAAATATGCCCGGCTCGAGTGTGCTGCAGCTGTGCCGTTGTGCGCCTGAGGGAATATGTTGGCAACTATGCCTCTGTTTTTGGTCACCTTTGCTCTTAATAACGTTACATTTGCTGTGGTTAAATTCTAGTGGTCACTTGTCAGATCACGGCTGCTGTATATCCAGATCCGATGGCAGTCTTTCAATGTCTGTTCTTGTTCGCATTTTTTCTTTTTAATTTCACTTCATTTTACTCTGCTACTTCTGTCATGTCATTTACGTACTTAAGACACAGTACTGGTCTCAGTACTGACCTTTGTGGAGCCCTACTCGTCACACTTGCCCATTTCGACACCTCTCCCTGGACAATAATGCATTAGTTACTTACTGTTAAATATTCCTTGATCTACCTTAGTGTTCTTCCTGTTACGACTGTCTGCTCCTCTAAAGTTTGACCAAAAATATAGTCTCCCCGTCCCTCTCACATAGAAATTAACAGATTTGCGAGACAAGACTTACCATTTCTAAAACTGTGCTGGCTGTTATTTATGAATCCTCTCCTTTCCAGGTACTCCACTAGTCTCCTGGGAATCTTTTCCATAACCTTATACACTATACGTGTCACTGACACTGGCCTGTACTTTAACGCCACCTGTCTGTCCCCTTTAAGTATCAGAGCTACATTCACTGTTTTCCAGACCTCTAGCAGTTGCCCTGTTTCAACCGTTAAAAATCGTGGTTAGTGGTTCACACAGTCCACCTGCTTCCTCCTCCATCACGCAGGGAGAGAGTCTGATCCTCTTGCCTTTGAGGTAACTAGCTCACTCGGTAGTTTCTTCATTTCACATCTTGTTGCGCGCATTGTGCCCAGTATTGATGGTGCACTCTCCCTCTTTGACTCTGGCACTGTTTCTGATTCCACTGAGTATACCTCACTAAATCATTTGTTTAGCTCCTTTCAGACTTCCTGGTCATTACTTGTGAGTTTTTCTCCTTTAGCCTTAGTCCTTCACAGATGTCTTCTTGCTGACGCGGCTACATAGCAACTCTGATTCAGGTTTGACTTTCGGTGCTGTCATTCTTATATCGTTGCTCAGCCTTTCTTCTTATCCACAAGCATTCATTTCTGATTCATCGGCTTGCTTCCCTATTTTCCTGCCTTCTGTGCTTTCTATATTTCTTCCACGTTCTTGAATTTTATTTTTTTTCCTGCCTGCACCCCATAGGTGAACCATGAGTGAACCAGGATGGCTGAACCATGGGTGAACCATGGTCTCACTCGGTTCTTGTCTCTGCCTCTTCTGCTTTTGGGTATAAAGTTCTCCTCTGCCTTCCGGCACTTTCCAGCTACATACTCCATTCCGTTCACGGTCTGTCCAGCTACCTTCCTTTCCCACGACACTACGTTGTGACAGTCCCATTCCTTCATAGTGTCTTCTTTCACAGTCAGGTTTACCCCTCCATTCACCTTGTTTCTCTTTACTCTCACTTCCACAAGCTATTCCAACCTCAGCACTGCGTGGGAGCTACCAACGTGGGGCCTCTCGTATACCATGTTGTGTATGTGTGTACTCAATTGTGTGTGTGATTGTGTGTACTCACCTATTTGTGGTTGCAGGGGTCGAGTCTTAGCTCCTGGCCCCGCCTCTTCACCGGTGGCTACTGTGTGTGACTGTGTGTGTGTGACTGTGTGTGTGAGACTGTGTGACTGTGTGTGACTATGTGTGTGTGACTATGTGTGTGTACTCGCCTAGTTGTGGTTGCAGGAGTCGAGTCACAGTTCCTGGCCCCCGCCTCTTCACTGGCCACTACTACGTCACTCTTCCTACTAAATGAGATTTATCATACCTCTTTTTAAAGCTATGTATGGATCCTGCCTCCACTACATCACTTCCCAGACTATTCCACTTCCTGACAATTCTATGACTGGAGAAATACTTCCTAACATCCTTGTGATTCATTTGAGTTTTCAACTTCCAACTATGACCCCTTGTTGCTGTGTCCCATCTCTGGAACATCATGTCTTTGTCCACCTTGTTAATTCCTCTTAGTATTTTGTATGCCGTTATCGTCCCCCCTATCTCTCCTGTCCTCCAGTGTTGTCAGGTCGATTTCCCTTAACCTCTCCTCGTAGGACATACCTCTTAGCTCTGGGACCAGTCTTGTTGCAAACCTTTGCACTTTCTCTGGTTTCCTTATGTGCTTGGCTAGGTGTGGATTCCAAACTGGTGCTGCATTCTCCAAAATAGGCCTAACGTACACGGTGAACAGGGTCCTGAACGATTCCTTATTTAGATGTCGGAATGCTGTTCTGAGGTTTGCTAGGCGCCAATATGCTGCAGTAGTTATTTGGTTGATGTGCGCCTCAGGAGATATGCCTGGTGTTATACTTACCCCAAGATCCTTTTCCTTCAGTGAGATTTGTAGTCTCTGGCCCCCTAGACTGTACTCTGTCTGCGGTCTTCTTTGCCCTTCCCCAATCTTCACGACTCTGCACTTGGTGGGGTTGAACTCCAGGAGCTAGATGCTGGACCAGGCCTACAGCCTGTCCAGATCCCTTTGTAGTTCTGCCTGGTCCTCGTCCGTCTGCAAACAGGGGCACTTATGAGTCTATTCCTTCCGTCATGTTCTCAAATACCAAAAACAGCACTGGTTCTATAACTGACCCCTGTGAAACCCCAATCATCACAGGTGCCCACTCTGACACCTCGCCAAGTACCATGACTCGCAGTGCCTTCCCTGTTATCCCTGCTTGGTCCTCCAGCTTTTGCACTAATCTCTTGCGTGGAACTGTGTCAAACGCCTTCTTATAGCCCAAGAAAACGGAATCCCCCCCATCCTCTCTCTCTATCTCTTAATGCTGTCACTTTGTCATAGAACTCCAGTAGGTTTGTGACGCAGGATTTCACATCCCTGAAACCGTGCTGGCTGTCGATGTGTGTGTGTGTGTGTGTGTGTGTGTGTGTGTGTGTGTGTGTGTGTGTGTGTGTGTGTGTGTGTGTGTGCGCGCATGCGTGTACGTACGGTGTACACATACGTTTTGATCCAAGGAATGAGAGGAAAGGAAGGAGTAAGAGGAAGGAATGAGAGGAAAAGAAGGAGTAAGAGGAAGGAATGAGAGAAGAGAAGGAGGGGAGGAAGGAAAGAGAGGGAAGGAAGGAAAGAGAGGGAAGGAAGGAAAGAGGGAGAAGGAACGAAAGAGGGGAGAAGGTAAGAGAGGGGAGGAAGAAATGAGAGGGGGAAACAATGAGAGGGGAGGAAAGAATGAGAGGGCAGAAAAGAATGAGAGGGCAGGAAAGAGGGGGGGAAGACACGAGAGGGGAAGAAGGAATTAGAGGGGAGGAATGAAAGGGGAGGAAGGAATGAGAGGGAAGGAACGAGAGCGAGGGAACGAGAGGGAAGGAACGAGAGGGAAGGAGTGAGGAAAGGAATGAGAGGGGAGAGAGAGGGACAGTGACCAACCCACGCCTCACGCACTAAGCCCAAAATATCCTGGGCACCAGACTAATTGCATACAAATCAAATTTCTCTAGGAGTAATTTGCTCTCTGGTATTGAGAGAGAGAGAGGGAGAGAAACAGAGGGAAGGAGAGAGGGAGGGAAGAAGGAGGGGGAGAGAGGGAGGGAAAGAGAGGGAGGGAAAGAGAGGGAGGGAAAGAGAGGGAGGGAAAGAGAGGGAGGGAAAGAGAGGGAGAGAGGGGGGAAAGAGAGGGGGGGAAAGAGAGGGAGGGAAAGAGAGGGAGGGAAAGAGAGGGGGAGGGAGAGGGGGAGAGAGAGCTTTCAATGACCTTCTTCATCTCATCATAGAATCCCATGCATATGCACACGACTGTACACCGACATTCACTTATCAAAGAGAAGAAATGCCAGCTGCTCTAAGCTTCATCAATCACCAGCTAAGAGCTATGTTAGCTTGAGGAAATAGATGGCAAGTAACATTTGCACCTGAGAAAACAAATGATGGTCTCTAGGCACCATGATGGTAATGCCAGAGCAGTAGTAAGTAGGAATGGGAGACTGTTGGTACCTGGGGAAGAAGTTGATATTCTTGGGGTAAAATTTGACTCCAAACTGACCATGAAGAACCACGTTGTAAATCTTGTAAACAAGGCAGCCAGGAAGCTTATAGCACTTCGACGTATCTCGCATCTGCTTGACAGTAGGGGTTGCAAGAATCTGTACGAGGCACAAGTACGCTCGTACCTTGAGTATGCTCCACTTTCTTGGTTTGCCTGCACCCCCTCTCATCTGCGACTGCTCGACAGAGTAGAGAACAGAGCAAGACGTCTCGTCTCTCGCCTGGACCCATCCTGGATAGATCTGTCATTTCAGCAGAGCCTTCAACAGAGTAGGGATGTGGGTGGCCTTACAGTTATGTACAAGGCCAATATTGTCAAAGTACCACACTTGGATCCACTTCCAGGACAGCGAGAAGCAAGCTTCTATACCACAAGACGGGCAGAAAGCAGCAATTTCACTGTGGCTGTACCCTTCTCCAGAACATCACTTCATCTGAGATCATTTATTCCCAGGATGACTCGAGTATGGAACACATTCGCACAACATTATGATGTCAACGAGATAAAGTCAGTTGATCAAATGAAAATGCTGGCCCACAGATGGCTCCAACTTCATCCTGTTCCCTACTTGTATGTTTCATAATAAAAATGCTTTCAAATGAGCAGATGTAGGTAACATAGCTTGTAACTAGCTTGCCAATAAAGCCAGGGATCCTTAACCTTGTCAAACCTTGTGTAAAGAAAAAAATAGAGAGGGAGAGGGAGAGGGAGAGAGAGAGAGAGAGAGAGTGAGAGAGAGAGAGAGAGAGGGCGGGGGGGGGGGAGGAGAGAGGAACATTGAAAAGTGTGTCAGACCAGAAGGACAGATGTGCCAAGTTAAAAAATTCAGTCCCGCTAGGCTCCATCCTCTGCTCGAGTTATGTCATGACCTTTTGTTTACATGGCGTGGCTCTCACCGGGGTGGGGATCCCCGCCCCCCCGTTCTGCTGCTGCTTCCTGGGTAAACTCCGAGAAATAACTTGTTCCGGCGCGTCAAGACATGTTTATTGCCGTACGACAGCTGAACTTAAAGGAATCACCGGTTTAAGGGAAAGTGCTGGTAGTCGTGTTTTAGGGAAAAATTGTATTATGCAGTTCCAATCTGTGTTCTTACTTATTTGTGGTTGCAGGAGTCGATTCATAGTTCCTGGCCACGTCTCTTCGCTGATCGCTACTAGGTCCATTCTCTCCCTGCTCAATAAACATCGTACCTCTTCTTAAACTTATGTATGGATCCTGCCTCCACTACATTACTCTTCAGACTGTTCCATTTCCTGACAACTGTATAACTGAAGAAGTACTTTCTAACATTCCTGCGACTCCTCTGAGTTTTCAACTTCCAGTTGTGACCCCGTGTTTTTGTGTTCCATCTCTGAGACATTCTGTCCCTATCCACCTTATCAATTCCTCTCAGTATTTTATATGTCGTTATCATGTCCCCCATACCTCTCCTGTCCTCCAGTGTCGTCAGGTCGATTTCCCTTAACCTCTCCTCGTATGACATGCCCCAAGTCTTGTTGCAAATCTTTCACTTTCTCTAATTTCTTGACGTGCTTGACCAGGTGTGGGTTCCAAACTGGTGCTGCATACTCCAATATGGGCCTGGCGTACACGGTGTAGAGAGTCCCTAAAAGTTACTCTTAGGTTTGCCAGGCGCCCATATGCTGTAGCAATTTGGTTGATGTGTGCCTCAGGAGATGTGCTCGGTATTATACTCACCCCTAGATCCTTTCCTTTGAGTGAGGTTTGCAGTCTTTGGGCACCTAGATTATACTCTGTCTGCGGTCTTTTTTGCCTTTCCCCGATCTTCATGTCTTTGCACTTGGCGGGGTTAAACGTGTGTGTGTGTGTGTGTGTGTGTGTGTGTGTGTGTGTGTGCGCGCGCGCGCGCGGGCGCAGAGGTCGAGTCACATTTCCTGGCACCGGACCTCTGCTGGCCGCTACTGGTTACAGTCCTGGCTGTGAGAACCTTGCCATACCTATCCTTCAAGCTAGGTTTTTATTCTGCCTCTAACACTTCTACTCCATTACCCAATCTTATGTATTCAACACTAAACCCAGTAATATTCTGTCCCATGATTTTTTGAGTTGTTTTATATACACACGAGATCCATGAACAAAATTAATCATCTCTGGGGAATTTTCAAATAACTTACAAATACAAGACGACAGAAGAAATAACTGGACGGCAACAGTTAAATTATCAAAACTGTTATAGAGATTTTTAAACTCGAATGAAGGTGAAATTTATGGAGCATAATATAGTCTCCAAACCTGATGTTATGTGACTCCATCTTTATTCCTTATATCTTATTGTCTATTATGCAGGAGTTGGAGGTGGCTGGTGGCTGGTGGCTTGTGGCTTGTGGCTTGAGGCTGGTGGCTGGTGGCTTGTGGCTGGTGGCTTGTGGCTTGAGGCTGGTGGCTGGTGGCTGGTGGCTTGAGGCTGGTGGCTTGTGGCTTGAGGCTGGTGGCTTGTGGCTGGTGGCTGGAGGCTAGTGGTTGGTGGCTTGTGGCTTGAGGCTGGTGGCTTGTGGCTGGTGGCTGGAGGCTGGTGACTGGTGGCTGGTGGTTTGAGGCTGGTGGCTTGTGGCTTGAGGCTGGTGGCTGGTGGTTGGTGGCTGGTGGCTTGAGGCTGGTGGCTTGTGGCTTGAGGCTGGTGGTTGGTGGCTGGTGGCTTGAGGCTGGTGGCTTGTGGCTTGAGGCTGGTGGCTGGAGGCTGGTGGTTGGTGGCTTGAGGCTGGTGGCTGGAGGCTGGTGGTTGGTGGCTTGAGGCTGGTGGCTGGCGGCTTGAGGCTGGTGGCTGGCGGCTTGAGGCTGGTGGCTTGAGGCTGGTGGCTTGTGGCTTGAGGCTGGAGGTTGGTGGCTTGAGGCTGGTGGCTTGAGGCTGGTGGCTTGAGGCTGGTGGCTTGAGGCTGGTGGCTTGAGGCTGGTGGCTTGAGGCTGGTGGCTGGTGGCTTGAGGCTGGTGGCTTGAGGCTGGTGGCTTGTGGCTTGTGGCTGGAGGCTGGTGGCTTGAGGCTGGTGGCTTGAGGCTGGTGGCTTGTGGCTTGAGGCTGGTGGCTGGAGGCTGGTGGTTGGTGGCTTGAGGCTGGTGGCTGGAGGCTGGTGGTTGGTGGCTAGTGGCTGGAGGCTGGTGGCTTGAGGCTGGAGGTTGGTGGCTGGTGGCTTGAGGCTGGAGGTTGGTGGTTGGTGGTTTGAGGCTGGAGGTTGGTGGCTGGTGGCTTGAGGCTGGTGGCTGGTGGCTTGAGGCTGGTGGCTGGAGGCTGGAGGCTGGTGGTTTGAGGCTGGTGGCTGGAAGCTGGAGGCTGGCTACGTCGTTCCTTTTGTTTCATATTTATAACGTAGAAGTTGCAGATGGTTGATGTAACTGTTGATGACGTGAGGCGTGTTATGTCAGCCTGCAGCTGGTGTGCACCACTCAGCCTACCAGGAGGTAAGATAGTGGTTAAGTGTGCAGACCTGCAGCATGACTGAGATCCTTAACAGCATGACTGATATTCTTAACAGCGCAACTGATACCTTAACAGCATGACTGATATCCTTAACAGCATAACTGAGACCTTAACAGCATAACTGAGACCTTAACAGCATAACTGAGACCTTAACAGCATAACTGAGACCTTAACAGCATAACTGAGACCTTAACAGCATAACTGAGACCTTAACAGCATAACTGAGACCTTAACAGCATTCAGGCTATGCTGGACTCTCAAAGAGAACAAGTATCTGTTGAACTTCACTACAATAACAAAAGTTTTTATGAAGAATGTAAAGGCGTGGAAGGCAGACATGCTAACAGGTGAGTCAAGACAACACAGCGTGGCAAGTGTGCTGTGTACACTGCAGTCTGGAAAACAAGGGTGACTCAGGATGATGGTGACTATGTCACTATTAGGATGATGGTGTCTGATATCACTATCAGGATGATGGTGACTTTGATGAGGCATACATCACTTTCAACATATTAGAGCATTTGATGAAGACATCACTATCAGGATGATGGTGCCTTTGATGATGTCACTATCAGGATGATGGTGCCTTTGATGATGTCACTATCAGGATGATGGTACGTTTGATCATAATGAGACAGACATCACTATCATCTCTATCCTTGAGACGGCTAGTTCTGACAAGGACGTTGTCCGTGTACTTAGCGACGGCACAGATGTGTTTGTTCTACTGGTTTACTGAGTGTATAGGGAGGAGCTGGAGTGCAAGGGGCAACTGGAATGCAAGATGCAGCTGGAGTGCGAGGTGCAACTGGAGTGCAGGGTGCAGCTGGAGCGCAAGGTGCAACTGGAGTGCGAGGCGCAGCTGGAGTGCGAGGTGGTGTGGTTGGTCGTGGAACAAGGTGTGGCTGGTCGTGGTACAAAGTGGTGTGGCTGGTCGTGGTACAAGGTGGTAGTGTGGCTGGTCGTGAAACAAGGTGGTGGTGTAGCTGGTCGTAGAACAAGGTGGTGGTGTGGCTGGTCGTGGTACAAAGTGGTAGTGTGACTCGTCGTGAAACAAGGTGGTAGTGTGCCTGGTAGTGGAACAAGGTGGTAGTGTAGCTGACCGTGGTACAAGGTGGTGGAGCGGCTGGTCGTGGTACAAGGTGGTGTGGCTGGTCGTGGTACAAGGTGGTGTGGCTGGTCGTGGTACAAGGTGGTGGTGTGGCTGGTCGTGGAACAAGGTGGTGGTGTGGCTGGTCGTGGAACAAGGTGTGGCTGGTCGTGGTACAAAGTGGTAGTGTGGCTGGTCGTGGAACAAGGTGGTGGTGTGGCTGGTCGTGGAACAAGATGGTGTGGCTGGTCGTGGAACAAGGTGGTAGTGTAGCTGGACTTGGTACAAGGTGGTGGAGCGGCTGGTCGTGGTACAAGGTGGTGTGGCTGGTCGTGGTACAAGGTGGTGTGACTGGTCGTGGTACAAGGTGGTGTGGCTAGTGGAACAAGGTGGTGTGGCTGGTCGTGGTACAAGGTGGTGTGGCTGGTCGTGGTACAAGGTGGTGTGGCTAGTGGAACAAGGTGGTGTGGCTGGTCGTGGAACAAGGTGTGGCTGGTCGTGGAACAAGGTGGTGGTGTGGCTGGTCGTGGAACAAGATGGTGTGGCTGGTCGTGGAACAAGGTGGTGTGGCTGGTCGTGGAACAAGGTGTGGCTGGTCGTGGTACAAGGTGGTGTGGCTGGTCGTGGTACAAGGTGGTGTGGCTGGTCGTTGTACAAGGTGGTGGTGTGGCTGGTCGTGGTACAAGGTGGTGTGGCTGGTCGTGGTACAAGGTGATGGTGTGGCTGGTCGTGGTACAAGGTGGTGTGGCTGGTCGTGGTACAAGGTGGTGTGGCTGGTCGTGGTACAAGGTGGTGTGACTGGTCGTGGTACAGTGGTGGTGTGGCTGGTCGTGGAACAAGGTGGTGTGGCTGGTCGTGGTACAAGGTGGTGTGGCTGGTCGTGGTACAAGGTGGTGTGGCTAGTGGAACAAGGTGGTGTGGCTGGTCGTGGAACAAGGTGTGGCTGGTCGTGGAACAAGGTGGTGGTGTGGCTGATCGTGGAACAAGATGGTGGTGTGGCTGGTCGTGGAACAAGGTGGTGGTGTGGCTGGTCGTGGAACAAGGTGGTGTGGCTGGTCGTGGAACAAGGTGGTGTGGCTGGTCGTGGTACAAGGTGTGGCTGGTCGTGGTACAAGGTGGTGTGGCTGGTCGTTGTACAAGGTGGTGGTGTGGCTGGTCGTGGTACAAGGTGGTGGTGTGGCTGGTCGTGGTACAAGGTGGTGTGGCTGGTCGTGGTACAAGGTGGTGGTGTGGCTGGTCGTGGTACAAGGTGGTGTGGCTGGTCGTGGTACAAGGTGGTGTGGCTGGTTTAGTGTTTGTGGGTGTTGGTGTGGCTGGTTTAGTGTTTGTGGGTGGTGTGGCGGGTCTAGTGTTTGTGGGTGGTGGTGTGGCTGGTTTAGTGTTAGTGGGTGGTGGTGTAGCTGGTTTAGTTTTTGTGGGTGGTGGTGTAGCTGGTTTAGTTTTTGTGGGTGGTGGTGTAGCTGGTTTAGTTTTTGTGGGTGGTGGTGTGGCGGGTCTAGCGTTTGTGGGTGGTGGTGCGGCTAGTTTAGTGTTCCTGGGTGTTGGTGTGGCTGGTCTAGTGTTTGTGGGTGGTGTGGCTGGTCTAGTGTTTGTGGGTGGTGTGGCTGGTCTAGTGTTTGTGGGTGGTGGTATGGCTGGTCTAGTGTTTGTGGGTGGTGGTGGTGTGGCTGGTCTAGTGTTTGTGGGTGGTGGTGTGGCAGGTCTAGTGTTTGTGGGTGGTGGTGTGGCAGGTCTAGTGTTTGTGGGTGTTACAAAAAACGCGATTCTAAAAGCTTAGAGATCTCCAGTGAATACTAAAAAGGACTGCCCTTCTAGCATCCAGCCTGTTACTGGGTTTTCGTAACAATTAGTCAGTATCCTTGTCCAATTATCCATTAGAATTCAGTATGATTCAATAGTGCTTCAGGATTACAACTGGTAGGCTACTAACTAGAGAAATTAAAATTTAATAAATTTATTAATTTAGTTGTCTAGGCGTATATCAAATTAAATTAAATTAATCAATTCAAACAAATTAATAGTAATCACTTCTCTCGTATACAATAGTATTGTGCTGAAAGCACATATCACATTTATAATTCTTAAGTACCGTCTGGTACATTAACATTTGTGATCTTCAACATTAACATTTAATAAGATATTACAAGTATGTACAAGTTTGTGAGTATGTGTGTAAGTGCTCTATGTAGTTCGCTATGTCTCTCGACTCGACTAGACTTAAACAAGTGACTGACAAAGTCCTCAGATAAACTAACTTCTTGACCAACTGGCAATCAGAACAGTCTGCTTGAACAATAAAAAGAATGCTAATAGCAATATAACAAGGAACTGAGACACAGAATCAGGAGCAAGGAGATAATATTACGACACTAAGTAGGGACCATCTGCAGATCCTCCACAAAAGTCACCAAACTCCCATACTACTGAATCTAAGTTCAGCATAAGAAAATCTCCGACTGTGATAATACACAGATACCAGTACAAGTTAGGTCAGAAGCTACAGCTCAGGACCTGAGTTGTTCAGAGTGTCTACGCGACACTCAACCTCAGTACAACGTCGAAAATCACTAAGTCTATACAATGTTCTGTGAACAGTCTCTCCAGAACTAATAAGAATAATGAGACAGACGATCTGTCCAACCACCAAGAGAGTCTAGACCAGACTGAATACTTCAGGCGAGGTGAGGACACCCCCCTCGATCACGTGATAGCTCCGTGGGTCGCTGCCCAGCAAGAAGCCGGCAGGGAAACGAGCAAAGAGCGATAATTACAGTAGTTAGACAATCAGGACTTGAACTGAGCACATAATATGTTACATCCTACCTAACCAAAGGAAGCTAAGTCAAATAATAATATAAAGCAATACATTTACGATTTAGCTGTTATCGCAAATACAAGCAATATAAAATTATATGAAAAGATAATTATATATATATATACATATTAATCATTGCAACCATTCAGGGTTTGCAACACCCCCCCCCCCCAACACGACAAACGGTCGCACTAGGAGTTGCATTAATGTCTTTCACATTACTGATTACTCAGGTTACATTACTAACAGTTTAATATAAAAAAATATAAGAGTCAATCTTGTGCCAAGCACTTCTATAATTTCACACCGTATATACAATAAGATATGCCCCTAGTACTACGGCAGTACACAGTATCTTATCTCTGCATACTCGTGGTTATGTACATCAGTGTAGAGACAGGATAGCGTAGACAAGTATAATAGTCTTGTGCTATAGACAGGAGACAGCATTCCACTCTTAAGTAGTGGTTGTGGAATGCTATGCAGTATGGACATCTGAGTATGAAACAGCTTAAGGTGTGTAGTGAAGGGGGGGGGTCTGCGGCAGGACAGTGTTCCGCCAAGCAGTAACAATGCCCGCAGGACACTACCCACTCATCACTCAGCTTATCTCCTCCTCATACACATCACTACTGTGAATATATAAATATAATAATTAGACATGACATGAGTATATATAGTTAATATGGGCTGGAGAGATTAAGTTACTCTACTGAATTTGACATAGCAAGTAACAAATGGTATTTGGGCATAAAATTACGTTAATTTAATGTAACTGATAATTATTAAGGACGTGACAGAGCGTCAGCAATTACATTACAATGACCACTTGTGTGTTTTATAGCAATAGAATAAGGTTGGATTCTGAGTGCCCACCTCATGATCCTAGCATTTTTACTCTTCATAGTGTTTATGTAGGTGAGTGGATTGTGGTCTGAAAAAAACTTTAATTTTAAATGGGGAAGTGCCCAAATACACGTCAAAATGTTCCAAGGACACCACAAGAGCTAGAGCCTCTTTCTCAATAGTGGCATAATTTTTCGGGTGTCGTTTAAGCTTAGATGAATATTAACATATAGGATGGAGAATGTCAGTGGATGTTGACTGTTGGAGCAGCACAGCGCCCACAGGACTCAACACTGGAGCAGAGGAAAGCAGATGCTTCAACCTTTTCAACAAGTCTGAACAATCTCTAGTCCAGATGAACTGAACTTTGCTACAAGTAAACACAGTGAGAAGTGTAGGTGGAGTGTGCGCTGGCTTGCCTGTCACTTGACACACGTGGCAACGTCGCACATGATCAGCTACTGTTTCCTTCATCTTTGGCCAAGTAAAATGTTTTGCCAGTTTACCGAGTGTCTTCTTGACGCCCATATGTCCTCCTATGGGACTATTGTGAGCAAAATCAATGGCTTGTTCACGAAATGTAACTGGTAACACTACGAGATGCTTGACTGTGGTGGAAACACTATGAGCTGACAACTTACATGTATTTTTCTCCATCAGTACACCGTTACTATAATAGTAACAATTATCGAGATCCTTTGCTTCACTTTCAGTAACTGCTATATCTCTCAGTCTTTCCAGTGACTGATCAACAAACTTATCCTTGATTAAATCATCATGAGTTATAAATTTAACATCAGTTGTGTCTTGACTAGGTTGATGACCGGGGGGAGTTGGTGTTAATGATCCTGGGCGCAGAGCGTCACTAAACAACATATTCAACCCCAAATCATTGTCATCCACTAACTCAACAGGAGACAAGGATGGTTGTTGAATCTTTGACATAGCTCTAGTAATTGCACTGAGAGGAAATAAAATAGGCTTCTCTCTACAAGCTTCAATGGCATAATTATCATGTTATTATCAATCACAAGTGGTTCTTTACATATACCAGCATGAAGGATATCGTTCCCTATCAACAAGTCCACTGACCTGATGGGAAATACACCACTGGATATACCCACTGAAATATAACCAGTATAATAGCTTGTTTCAATGTATACTTTGTGCAGAGGTACTTTTATAACAGCCCCACCATAGGCTTCTAACAATACATCTATCTTGCAATAGGTATCATCAGTTATGGGCAGTACATCTTCTCTTAATAACGTGAGATAACTGCCAGTGTCTCTGAAAGTAATTATCTCAGATGTGATTCGTCAAATCCTACTTTACCTCTCGAAAAGTAAGGACTCATCGCTGAACGAATCTTTTCATCAGATACACTTTCTGACGCTAGTCATCTGTTCTGAGTAATATTATCAGAGGTATTACTAGGATTTTGGTGCCTTTGTTGCTCGGAAGAGGATACGACTTGTGTGGGGGCGCCAGCCGTACGACTGCTTCTCGTATCTCTTTCTAACTTATAGCAATACTCTCTAGCATGTCCTTTTCTGTTACAATAGGTACATTTAACTTTTTTCTTCTCGATATCAGACTTCTGTCTAGCCACAGAGACAGATTCAGGATTGTTAGTTTTCCTGGTAAAGGTACGAGAAGTTACAGTAGCAGGTACATCAGGCCGGCAATGAGCAGCTGATTTAGGTTGCCAACTTCTAGGACAATTTTTAGTTACCTTGTTTCTCTGTTTTTTAGTACGTACAAGTTTGTGAGAAATCTCGTAATTGTCTGCTAATGCTGCAGTTTCCAGAATATCCGAGGTAGTATGATCGATCAGATATTCTTGTATATCAGCAGACATACAGTTGTTAAACTCTTCATGTAGTAACAACTGAACTAGACTGTCGTAGTTGGTACACTTAGCTCTAGACCATCTCTCAAATGCAACTTTTTTCTCACGAGCAAACTCTACACAAGTTTGATCTGGTCGTCGTTGTAACATACGAAATGCACATTGATAACTTACAGGCAACAAGTTATATGTCTCTAGAATAGTTTGTTTAACAGCGTCATAACTAATGTACTTGGCAAATGGTAAAGTAGCAGTACAAGTTTGAGCTCTTCCTGTCAAAGCTGTGTGCAACAAGGTAGTCCAGTGCTTATGTGGCCAGTTCATAGCATGTGCCTAGTTCTCAAACACATCAAAATAGGTGTCTAAGTCACTTTCAAAAAACTTAGGAACCATGGATGCAGCTTTCTGCACATTAAATGTGTCCTGTGATCTATCAGTCTGTTGTCTTCCAAGACGAACATTTTCTCTCTGGAAATCTTCTTCGTTCAATTTCCTCTGAGCCTCTATTTGTGCAGTCTGCAACATAATGAGGCATTCAAACCTCTCAAACTGTTCCTGAGAGATAGGACCAGTGGGTAATGGAGGAGTAAGGAATCTAACGTGGTCTGGACGGCCCTTAGGTCAGACACTTCGTCCAGCCATCTCTAGAGAGTCTAGACCTGGTCTAGGATAAGTATATACAGATGTAGCATACACAGTACTAGCGTGAGACTTAGTCATACTACCAGCTATACTCTGTACTAATGTGTCAGTGAGGGAAGGAGTGAGCGGAGGTTCACTAGGCTCAGACACTTCTGCCATAGTTGCTCTTCTAAGTTATCAAACAGAGCCATACCTCCTAATTGTGACACTAGGCTTTCTGAATCTGAATCATAATCAGACATCTCTGTATGAGCAGGAAACAATATATCTTTAATTAACACTCTGACAGTTTCTGCGGTGTAATTCCTGTTATACGTCACACCGTTATACTGTTATACGTCAACTCAGACAAAGTCAGAGTATCAATTAACTGTTTCACTTCGGCATACATCACGAAAATAAGTGCACTACGAGAGGGTGATTATGGGAAACTATAATCCGAATAGGAATTTTAATGTTGGTCGTCTTAGAGTTAGAGCTCATAAACAGTATTTCCATCTCCTTGGATCAAGAGACTCAAGTCAGGTACATACATCCAGCTAGTATGTTGTACAAGACTAAACTCAAAGTCTTCAGATTAGGAAAGTACTCAAAGTGTTTGACCATAGAGTTACTAGTATGTCAAACTGGACAATTTCTCCTACACCTTGGATCAAGAGGATCCCGGACAGACCCCCATTTGTTACAAAAAACGCGATTCTAAAAGCTTAGAGATCTCCAGTGAATACTAGAAAGGACTGCCCTTCTAGCATCCAGCCTGTTACTGGGTTTTCGTAACAATTAGTCAGTATCCTTGTCCAATTATCCATTAGAATTCAGTATGATTCAATAGTGCTTCAGGATTACAACTGGTAGGCTACTAACTAGAGAAATTAAAATTTAATAAATTTATTAATTTAGTTGTCTAGGCGTATATCAAATTAAATTAATCAATTCAAACAAATTAATAATAATCACTTCTCTCATATACAATAGGATTGTGCTGAAAGCACATATCACATTTATAATTCTTAAGTACCGTCTGGTACATTAACATTTAATAAGATATTACAAATATGTACAAGTAAGTTTGTGTGTGTGTGTAAGTGCTCTAAGTAGTTTGCTATGTCTCACGACTCGACTAGACTTAAACAAGTGACTGACAAAGTCCTCAGATAAACTAACTTCTTGACCAACTGGCAATCAGAACAGTCTGCTTGAACAATAAAAAGAATGCTAATAGCAATATAACAAGGAACTGCGACACAGAATCAGGAACAAGGAGATAATATAATGACACTAAGTAGGGACCATCTGCAGATCCTCCACAAAAGTCACCAAACTCCCATAATACTGAATCTAAGTTCAGCATAAGAAAATCCCCAACTGTGATAATACACAGATACTAGTACAAGTTAGGTCAGAAGCTACAGCTCAGGACCTGAGTTGTTCAGAGTGTCTACGTGACACTCAACCTCAGTACAACGTCGAAAATCACAAAGTCTATACAATGTTCTGTGAACAGTCTCCAGAACTAATAAGAATAATGAGACAGACGATCTGTCCAACCACCAAGAGAGTCTAGACCAGACTGAATACTTCAGGCGAGGTGAGGACACCCCCCCTCGATCACGTGATAGCTCCGTGGGTCACTGCCCAGCAAGAAGCCGGCAGGGAAACGAGCAAAGAGCGATAATTACAGTAGTTAGACAATCAAGACTTGAACTGAGCACATAATATGTTACATCCTACCTAACCAAAAGAAGCTAAGTCAAATAGGAGTTCTGGTTAGCAGTAATCTCAAACCAAGACAACAGTGCATAAGTGTTCGCAATAAAGCTAACAGAATCCTTGGCTTCATATCAAGAAGCATAAATAATAGGAGTCCTCAGGTTGTTCTTCAACTCTATACATCCTTGGTTAGGCCTCATTTAGATTATGCTGCACAGTTTTGGTCACCGTATTACAGAATGGATATAAATGCTCTGGAAAATGTACAAAGGAGGATGACAAAGTTGATCCCATGTATCAGAAACCTTCCCTATGAGGATAGACTAAGGGCCCTGAATCTGCACTCTCTAGAAAGACGTAGAATTAGGGGGGATATGATTGAAGTGTATAAATGGAAGACAGGAATAAATAAAAGGGATGTAAATAGTGTGCTGAAAATATCTAGCCTAGACAGGACTCGCAGCAATGGTTTTAAGTTGGAAAAATTCAGATTCAGGAAGGATATAGGAAAGTACTGGTTTGGTAATAGAGTTGTGGATGAGTGGAACAAACTCCCAAGTACAGTTATAGAGGCCAGAACGTTGTGTAGCTTTAAAAATAGGTTGGATAAATACATGAGTGGATGTGGGTGGGTGTGAGTTGGACCTGATAGCTTGTGCTACCAGGTCGGTTGCTGTGTTCCTCCCTTAAGTCAAGGTGATCTGACCTGACTAGTTTGGGTGCATTGACTTAAGCTGGTAGGAGACTTGGACCTGCCTCGCATGGGCCAGTAGGCCTGCTGCAGTGTTCCTTCGTTCTTATGTTCTTAAATAATAATATAAAGCAATACATTTACGATTTAGCTATTATCGCAAATACAAGCAATATAAAATTATAAGAAAAGATAATAATTATATATATATATACATATTAATCATTGCAACCATTCAGGGTTTGCAACAGTGGGTGGTGGTGTGGCTGGTCTAGTGTTTGTGGGTGGTGTGGCAGGTCTAGTGTTTGTGGGTGGTGGTGTGGCTGGTCTAGTGTTTATGGGTGGTGGTGTGGCTGGTCTAGTGTTTATGGGTGGTGGAGTGGCGGGTCTAGTGTTTGTGGGTGGTGGTGGTGTGGCTGGTCTAGTGTTTGTGGGTGGTGGTGGTGTGGCTGGTCTAGTGTTTGTGGGTGGTGTGGCAGGTCTAGTGTTTGTGGGTGGTGGAGTGGCTGGTCTAGTGTTTGTGGGTGGTGGTGGTGTGGCTGGTCTAGTGTTTGTGGGTGGTGGTGGTGTGGCTGGTCTAGTGTTTGTGGGTGGTGGTGGTGTGGCTGGTCTAGTGTTTGTGGGTGGTGGTAGTGTGGCTGGTCTAGTGTTTGTGGGTGGTGGTGGTGTGGCTGGTCTAGTGTTTATGGGTGGTGGAGTGGCGGGTCTAGTGTTTGTGGGTGGTGGTGGTGTGGCTGGTCTAGTGTTTGTGGGTGGTGGTGGTGTGGCTGGTCTAGTGTTTGTGGGTGGTGGTGTAGCGGGTCTAGTGTTTGTGGGTTGTAGTGGAGTTCTGCGATACAGTGGAGTGTAGTTTGACGATACAGACGGGTGCGCATGGAGGGGGGTGATCATGGAGGGGGGTGATCATGGAGCGGGGTGATCATGGAGGGGTGTGAGCATGGAGGGGGGTGAGCATGGAGGGGGTGATCATGGAGGTGGGGTGATCATGGAGGGGGATGAGCATGGAGTGGGGTGATCATGGAGTGGGGTGATAATGGAGTGGCGTGATAATGGAGGGGGTGATCATGGAGGTGGGTGATCATGGAGGTGGGTGATCATGGAGGTGGGGTGAACATGGAGGTGGGGTGATCATGGAGGTGGGGTGATCATGGAGGTGGGGTGATCATGGAGGTGGGGTGAGCATGGAGGTGGGGTGAGCATGGAGGTGGGGTGATCATGGAGGGGGGTGATCATGGAGGGGGGGAGAATGGAGAGGGGGAGAGCATGGAGGGGGTGAGCATGAAGTGGGTGAGCATGAAGTGGGTGAGCATGGAGGGGGTGAGCATGGAGGGGGTGAGCATGGAGCGGGTGAGCATGGAGGGGGCTGAGCATGGAGGGGGCTGAGCATGGAGGGGGTGAGCATGGAGGGGGCTGAGCATGGAGGGGGCTGAGCATGGAGGGGGTGATCATGGAGGGGGTGATCATGGAGGGGGGTGAGCATGAAGGGGGTGATCATGGAGGGGGTGAGAAAGGAAAGGGGGTGATCATGGAGGGAGTGATCATGAAAAGGGGGTGATCATGGAGGGGGTGAGCATGGAGGGGGTAAGCAGTGAGGGGAGGGTGATCATGGAGGGGATGATCATAGAGGGGGTGAGCATGAATTAGTTGGGTGATCTTTTAGGAGGGTTGATCATGGAGGGCGGTGATCATGGAGGGCGGTGATCATGGAGGCGGGGTGATCATGGAGGGGGTGTGATCATGGAGGGGGTTTGATCATGGAGGGGGTTTGATCATGGAGGGGGTTTGATCATGGAGGGGGTTTGATCATGGAGGGGGTTTGATCATGGAGGGAGTGTGATCATGGAGGGGCGTGATCATGGAGGGGGTGATCATGGAGGGGGTGATCATGGAGGGGGGTGATCATGGAGGGGGGTGATCATGGAGGGGGTGATCATGGAGAGGGGTGATCATGGAGAGGGGTGATCATGAAGGGGGGTGATCATGGAGCGGGGTGATCATGGAGCGGGGTGATCATGGAGCGGGGTGATCATGGAGGGGGGTGATCATGGAGGGGGTGATCATGGAGGGGGTGATCATGGAGGGGAATGATCATGGAGGGGGATGATCATGGAGGGGGATGATCATGGAGGGGGATGATCATGGAGGGGGATGATCATGGAGGGGGGTGATCACGGAGGGGGTGATCATGGAGGGGGGTGATCATGGAGGGGGGTGATCATGGAGGGGGGTGATCATGGAGGGGGTGATCATGGAGGGGATGATCATGGAGGGGATGATCATGGAGGGGGGTGATCATGGATGGGGGTGATCATGGAGGGGGGTAATCATGGAGGGGGGTGATCATGGTGGGGGGTGATCATGGAGGGGATTGATCATGGAGGGGGGTGATCATGGAGGGGGTGATCATGGAGGGGGGTGATCATGGAGGGGGGTGATCATGGATGGGGGTAATCATGGAGGGGGGTGATCATGGAGGGGGGTGATCATGGAGGTGATCATGGAGGTGATCATGGATGGGGATAATCATGGAGGGGGGTGATCATGGAGGTGATAATGGATGGGGGTGATCATGGAGGTGATCATGGAGTGGGGTGATCATGGAGGGGGTGGTCATGGAGGGGGGTGATCATGGAGGGGGGTGATCATGGAGGGGGGTGATCATGGAGGGGGTGATCATGGAGGGGGTGATCATGGAGGTGATCATGGATGGGGGTAATTATGGAAGGGAGTGATCATGGAGGGGGGTGATCATGGAGGGAGGTGATCATGGAGGGGGGTGATCATGGAGGGAGGTGATCATGGAGGGGGGTGATCATGGAGGGGGGTGATCATGGAGGGGGGTGATCATGGAAGGGAGTGATCATGGAGGGGGGTGATCATGGAGGGGAGTGATCATGGAGGGGGGTGATCATGGAGGGAGGTGATCATGGAGGGGGGTGATCATGGAGGGAGGTGATCATGGAGGGGGGTGATCATGGAGGGAGGTGATCATGGAGGGGGGGTGATCATGGAAGGGGGTGATCATGGAAGGGGGTGATCATGGAAGGGAGTGATCATGGAGGGGGGTGATCATGGAGGGGGGTGATCATGGAGGGAGGTGATCATGGAGGGGGGTGATCATGGAGGGAGGTGATCATGGAGGGGGTGATCATGGAGGGAGGTGATCATGGAGGGGGGTGATCATGGAAGGGGGTGATCATGGAAGGGGGTGATCATGGAAGGGGGTGATCATGGAAGGGGGTGATCATGGAAGGGGGTGATCATGGAGGGGGGTGATCATGGAGGGGGATCATGGAGGGGGGTGATCATGGAGGGGAGTGATCATGGAGGGGGGTGATCATGGAAGGGGGTGATCATGGAGGGGGGTGATCAAGGAGGGGGGTGATCATGGAGGGGGGTGATCATGGAGGGGGGTGATCATGGAGGGGGGTGATCATGGAGGGGGGTGATCATGGAGGGGGGTGATCATGGAGGGGGTGATCATGGAGGGGGGTGATCATGATGATCATGGAGGGGGGTGATCATGGAGGGGGGTGATCATGGAAGGGGGTGATCATGGAGGGGGGTGATCATGGAGGGGGGTGATCATGGAAGGGGGTGATCATGGAGGGGGGTGATCATGGAAGGGGGTGATCATGGAGGAGGTGATCATGGAGGGGGGTGATCATGGAAGGGGGTGATCATGGAGGAGGTGATCATGGAGGGGGGTGATCATGGAGGGGGGTGATCATGGAAGGGGGTGATCATGGAGGAGGTGATCATGGAGGGGGGTGATCATGGAGGGGGGTGATCATGGAAGGGGGTGATCATGGAAGGGGGTGATCATGGAAGGGGGTGATCATGGAAGGGGGTGATCATGGAAGGGGGTGATCATGGAGGGGGGTGATCATGGAAGGGGGTGATCATGGAAGGGGGTGATCATGGAGGAGGTGATCATGGAGGGGGGTGATCATGGAGGGGGGTGATCATGGAGGGGGGTGATCATGGAAGGGGGTGATCATGGAAGGGGGTGATCATGGAAGGGGGTGATCATGGAGGGGGGTGATCATGGAAGGGGGTGATCATGGAAGGGGGTGATCATGGAAGGGGGTGATCATGGAGGAGGTGATCATGGAGGGGGGTGATCATGGAGGGGGGTGATCATGGAAGGGGGTGATCATGGAGGGGGGTGATCATGGAGGGGGGTGATCATGGAAGGGGGTGATCATGGAGGGGGGTGATCATGGAGGGGGGTGATCATGGAAGGGGGTGATCATGGAGGGGGGTGAAGCTTTGTTTCTTGTTTTTTAAAGCCTCTCGTATGCCAGGAATATATATTTTTCAAAGTTTTGACATAATTTATTGGTGTGTTCAGCCTCGCTAGCACACTTAACCTCAACATTGAAGGCCCTCAATCCATACCAAGTGTAAAAGTGTAACTTTGAAAGTATCTCCATCCGTTCCCTATCCTTCAAATCCCTGTGATCCAAATTTCCTTGTTCTCTTGTGTTTCATGATCCTTATCTAGCTGTTATGATCTCTCAGTGAGGCAGTAATTTGTCAGTAAATGGTTCAGTGCAAGTTACTGTTCTCTTGAATTGTGATATCTGCAAGATGTTTTGGTACATCGTTAAAAGAAGTCAGTAGATACAAGCTTAGGTACATCGTCGTTACCAGTCTACAGGTACAAGTTGGGTAAATCGCCTATATCAGTTAACAGTTACATGCTGGATACATTGTATGAGTCAACAGCTACAAGGTACATCGTCTGTAGCAGTCAACAAGTACAAGCAAAAAATGCTTACAACATCCTCTACAAGCTTCACTTGGATCAGCCCTTGAACAAACTATACCTGTACCGTCCCCTTCTAACATGCACCTCACTGGTGCTCTCCCTCGCAGCTAGAACCATCATGCTAAAATTACAACGCATTCAAAAACAAGGCCCAGCGCTGTGTATTCAGTGATGAATAACAAGACCATATCACAAACGAATCACTTCACTCTAGGGAGAACCTCCCAGCATTTAATGTCTACTGGAAAATATTTAGCGATAAACGAAGTGATAGACTTGAGACTCACCATAACACCTGGACGACCTACCTTGGCTAGAACAATACAAGGATCACGTAACACACACTCCAATCAGTTTTGTGATCCTCCGCATTTCCTAATCTACAAATAGCCACTGAAAGCGTTCTACTGGTCAGCCTTTACAGCATTAGAACGACATTTTTTTCAGTTCACCTGCTTTCTTCCCTTTTTCACATTAGATTACTACAAAATAAGTAACTAAATTACCTCCTTGATGACTTGAGGCGTGTACCTAGTGTCTGAGAGCAAATGATGCTGTTAGGTTCTCGACCATTGTTGCGTACCTCCACCAAGTCATGACTTGTTATGCCTGCGAGTGTAACCACACGAGCCTCCAAAAGTCGAGCAGCTGAGTTAAGCCCAGTAGTTAGGTTAACCCTTGGCTTTTTCTTTCATACTACAGACACTCCGCTCACAAAATCTAGTCTTCCTCTATCACATCTTCCAGGGCCATCCCTCCACAAGGGTCGTTTCTTTAGACAATAAACGCCCAGAAGCTACAAGCTGGGTACATTGTCTCTAGCACCCAGTAGCTACAAGCTGGGTACATTGTCTCTAGCACCCAGTAGCTACAAGCTGGGTACATTGTCTCTAGCACCCAGTAGCTACAAGCTGGGTACATTGTCTCTAGCACTCAGTAGCTACAAGCTGGGTACATTGTCTCTAGCACTCAGCTACAAGCTGGGTACATTGTCTCTAGCACCCAGTAGCTACAAGCTGGGTACATTGTCTCTAGCACTCAGTAGCTACAAGCTGGGTACATTGTCTCTAGCACCCAGTAGCTACAAGCTGGGTACATTGTCTCTAGCACCCAGTAGCTACAAGCTGGGTACATTGTCTCTAGCACTCAGTAGCTACAAGCTGGGTACATTGTCTCTAGCACCCAGTAGCTACAAGCTGGGTACATTGTCTCTAGCACCCAGTAGCTACAAGCTGGGTACATTGTCTCTAGCACTCAGTAGCTACAAGCTGGGTACATTGTCTCTAGCACCCAGTAGCTACAAGCTGGGTACATTGTCTCTAGCACTCAGTAGCTACAAGCTGGGTACATTGTCTCTAGCACTCAGTAGCTACAAGCTGGGTACATTGTCTCTAGCACTCAGTAGCTACAAGCTGGGTACATTGTCTCTAGCACTCAGCAGCTACAAGCTGGGTACATTGTCTCTAGCACTCAGTAGCTACAAGCTGGGTACATTGTCTCTAGCACCCAGTAGCTACATGCTGGGTACATTGTCTCTAGCACTCAGTAGCTACAAGCTGGGTACATTGTCTCTAGCACCCAGTAGCTACATGCTGGGTACATTGTCTCTAGCACCCAGTAGCTACAAGCTGGGTACATTGTCTCTAGCACTCAGTAGCTACAAGCTGGGTACATTGTCTCTAGCACCCAGTAGCTACAAGCTGGGTACATTGTCTCTAGCACTCAGTAGCTACAAGCTGGGTACATTGTCTCTAGCACCCAGTAGCTACAAGCTGGGTACATTGTCTCTAGCACCCAGTAGCTACAAGCTGGGTACATTGTCTCTAGCACCCAGTAGCTACAAGCTGGGTACATTGACTCTAGCACCCAGTAGCTACAAGCTGGGTACATTGTCTCTAGCACCCAGTAGCTACAAGCTGGGTACATTGTCTCTAGCACTCAGTAGCTACAAGCTGGGTACATTGTCTCTAGCATCCAGTAGCTACAAGCTGGGTACATTGTCTCTAGCACCCAGTAGCTACAAGCTGGGTACATTGTCTCTAGCACTCAGTAGCTACAAGCTGGGTACATTGTCTCTAGCACCCAGTAGCTACATGCTGGGTACATTGTCTCTAGCACTCAGTAGCTACAAGCTGGGTACATTGTCTCTAGCACCCAGTAGCTACATGCTGGGTACATTGTCTCTAGCACCCAGTAGCTACAAGCTGGGTACATTGTCTCTAGCACTCAGTAGCTACAAGCTGGGTACATTGTCTCTAGCACCCAGTAGCTACAAGCTGGGTACATTGTCTCTAGCACTCAGTAGCTACAAGCTGGGTACATTGTCTCTAGCACCCAGTAGCTACAAGCTGGGTACATTGTCTCTAGCACCCAGTAGCTACAAGCTGGGTACATTGTCTCTAGCACCCAGTAGCTACAAGCTGGGTACATTGACTCTAGCACCCAGTAGCTACAAGCTGGGTACATTGTCTCTAGCACCCAGTAGCTACAAGCTGGGTACATTGTCTCTAGCACTCAGTAGCTACAAGCTGGGTACATTGTCTCTAGCACCCAGTAGCTACAAGCTGGGTACATTGTCTCTAGCACCCAGTAGCTACAAGCTGGGTACATTGTCTCTAGCACCCAGTAGCTACAAGCTGGGTACATTGTCTCTAGCACCCAGTAGCTACAAGCTGGGTACATTGACTCTAGCACCCAGTAGCTACAAGCTGGGTACATTGTCTCTAGCACTCAGTAGCTACAAGCTGGGTACATTGTCTCTAGCACCCAGTAGCTACAAGCTGGGTACATTGTCTCTAGCACCCAGTAACTACAAGCTGGGTACATTGTCTCTAGCACCCAGTAGCTACAAGCTGGGTACATTGTCTCTAGCACCCAGTAGCTACAAGCTGGGTACATTGTCTCTAGCACCCAGTAGCTACAAGCTGGGTACATTGTCTCTAGCACCCAGTAGCTACAAGCTGGGTACATTGTCTCTAGCACCCAGTAGCTACAAGCTGGGTACATTGTCTCTAGCACCCAGTAGCTACAAGCTGGGTACATTGTCTCTAGCACCCAGTAGCTACAAGCTGGGTACATTGTCTCTAGCACTCAGTAGCTACAAGCTGGGTACATTGTCTCTAGCACCCAGTAGCTACAAGCTGGGTACATTGTCTCTAGCACCCAGTAGCTACAAGCTGGGTACATTGTCTCTAGCACCCAGTAGCTACAAGCTGGGTACATTGTCTCTAGCACCCAGTAGCTACAAGCTGGTTACATTGTCTCTAGCACTCAGTAGCTACAAGCTGGGTACATTGTCTCTAGCACTCAGTAGCTACAAGCTGGGTACATTGTCTCTAGCACCCAGTAGCTACAAGCTGGGTACATTGTCTCTAGCACCCAGTAGCTACAAGCTGGGTACATTGTCTCTAGCACCCAGTAGCTACAAGGTGTCTATACTAACGAAGTTTTAAGATTTAATACCTTAGGAATATCACGGACAAATGAGCTTAAAACATTTCTGTAGTGAAAAATGGATTTCTAAGTCAAAGGATCCTCTTGAAAATTTACGAGCACAATTTGCAAAACAGAATTGTCTACTGACCTACCTTGGTCGATGAGTAGTGTTGCGAGACGTGACAGTGACAGTTACTGGGTAGTGTTGCGAGACGTGACAGTGACAGTTACTGGGTAGTGTTGCAAGACGTGACAGTTACTGGGTAGTGTTGCGAGACGTGACAGTTACTGGGTAGTGTTGCGAGACGTGACAGTTACTGGGTAGTGTTGCGAGACGTGACAGTTACTGGGTAGTGTTGCGAGACGTGACAGTTACTGGGTAGTGTTGCGAGACGTGACAGTGACAGCTATTTATTCCTCAAGCTGTGTTAACAGTTGTTCCGCAAGTTCCCCATTATTGTAAGACTGCATTACTGTAGCAAGTAGTGTCATCCTTTCATCGTCCACACAACAGTCACTTGATTAATGGGGTTTAAATCCTATCAGCCGCGCCATGATCACTAAGGCAGGTAAACCCTTCACCACTACACAATACATCAATCCCAGACATAGGGATTAACGTCAACTTACAGCGTTCATACGTGAGAGAAACACACGTCTCGGTGTATATATATAAACATCCTATGAAGCGTCATTAAGTCTTCTAAATAACGGAAAGTGTAGACAAGGAGTCCAGGAATCTCGCTGACGTATTCACCGCTGCTGAACGAAGTAACACTAACATAATACAAATACTGATTAAAACTGTTCATCCCAGCTGCTGTTCCCGAGGTGTCTGGCAACTTTTATAACCCCGTGATTCCTCACGTCAGTAGATGGCGCTGTCACACCGACTAGCTTACTGTTTTGCGTATTGTACTATATTCACAAAAAAAAGCGTTAAACTCGCATGCGTTTTTGTTCGTACGAAAAACAAATCGCATGTATTTCGCTGTATGTATTTTTAATTATTATTAATGTATTTATACTCAAACCTTTTCTTTCCCCTCTGTTTCGTGAACTTCCTGACTCCTTTATTCATTCTCTCTCTTGTTTCTACTTTCTCATAGTTTCTAGTCAATTCATTATTATTATTATAATCATAGCTAAGCGCTAAACCCACTAGAGTCATACAGCGCTGTTAGACAATTCCTTCTTCCATAGTTACTCTGCTCTTCCCCTTTTCCGTCTTTATCAGTTATTTCATCTTGCTTCAAGTCATGCTTCTCTTCGGTCCTCTCTCCTCTCTGTCTGCCACTTCCTACTAATTATCCATCAATATTCTCAACCGTCACTAAGATACTCTTGTTTTAACTACAAAGATAATGACACAAACATCAAGGAATTATATACTATTTTATTATATAAAATATAATATACATCTATATATTTATTTATATATATATATATATAATATAGCAATTCCAACCAGAATTGCATTATAGGAATTTACAGAAAGTCACACAGAAATAACCATCCTTACACTCATACTGGAATTATTTTTCTTCAAATAGAGTGTACCGTCGTCAGCCTTGTCATTTTCGGTATATATTTTTTGGGGTTGGGAACCCACGAGTTATTATGGGACTCACACTTGTGGAGAAAAAGAAAATATTAAGTCACCTGGACACTGTTGACGAGGTTAACCAAATTTTTAGTGTGTTCAGGTAAATTCAGTTATTTTATATTTCTGTTAATTCTGGCAAAAGTAGGTTAGGTTGGTAAGGTAGGTGGCAAGGTAGGCTGGGTGTTGGTAGGCTGCGTGCAGGCTAAGGCAGGCTGGGCGCAGGTGGCAGGCAGGCTGGCAAGCAGGCTGGCAAGCAGGCTGGCAAGCAGGCTGGTAAGCATGGTAAGGCAGGCTGGCAAGGATAGGCTGGCAAGGATAGGCTGGTGGTGAGGTTGGCGAGGCAGGCTGGCAAGGTAGGTTGCAAGATAGGCTGGTAAGGCAGGCTGGCAAGACAGGCTGGTGCGCAGGCTGGTAAGCAGGTGGCAAGGCAGGCTGGCAAGGTAGGTTGGCAAGGCAGGTGGCAAGAGGCTGGTAAGGCAGGCTGCAAGATAGGCTGGTGGGCGCAGGCTGGCAAGGTGTAGGCTGGTAAGGTAGGCTGGTAAGGTGCAGGCTGCAAGGTAGGCTGGCAAGATAGGCTGGTAAGCAGGTGGCAAGCAGGTGGTGCGTAGGCTTGGTAAGCAAGGTAGGCTTGGCAAGGCAGGCTGGCAGGTGCAAGACAGGTGGCAAGTAGGCTGGCAAGGCAGGCTGGCAAGGTCAGGCTGGCAAGGCAGGCTGGCAAGCAGGCTGCAAGACAGGTTGGAAGGTAGGCTGGCAAGTCAGGCTGGCAAGCTGCAGGCTGCAAGGCAGGCTGGCAAGGCAGGTTGGTGGGCAGGCTAGGTAGTAAGCAGGCTGGCAAGCAGGCTGGCAAGGTAGGCTGGCAAGGCAGGCTGGCAAGATAGGCTTGGTAAGGTGGTAGGCTGGCAAGATAGGCTGGTGCGGCAGGTGGCAAGTAGGCTGGTAAGGCAGGCTGGCGGTGCAGGCTGGCTAAGGTAGGTGGCTGGTAAGGCAGGTTGGCAAGATAGGCTGCAAGGCAGGCTGGAAGATAGCTGCAGGCTGGCCAAGATAGGTTGGTAAGGTAGGTTGGTAAGGTAGGTTGGTAAGGTAGGTTGGTAAGGTAGGTTGGTAAGGTAGGTTGGTAAGGTAGGTTGGTAAGGTAGGTTGGTAAGATAGGTTGGTAAGGTAGGTTGGTAAGGTAGGTTGGTAAGGTAGGTTGGTAAGGTAGGTTGGTAAGGTAGGTTGGTAAGGTAGGTTGGTAAGATAGGTTGGTAAGGTAGGTTGCAAGCTAGGCTGGTAAGATAGGCTGGTGGCAGGCTGGTAAGCAGGAGGCTGGCAATGTAGGCTGGCAAGTAGGTTGGCAAGGCAGGCTGCAAGGTAGGTTGGAAGCAGGCTTAGCTGTTAGGTGGCTGTCAAGGCAGGCTGGCAAGGTTTAGCTGCATGGCAGGCAAGCATAGGCTGGCATGGTAGGCTGGCAAGGTAGGCAAAAGGTAGGTGGCTAAGGCAGGCTCTAAGGTAAGGTGGTTAAGAGGTTCAAGGCGTAGGCTGGTAATGGCAGGTGGCAAGGTAGGCTGGATGGCAGGCTAGGCAAGGCTTGGTGGCGCAGGCTGGTGGTGGTAGGCTTGGTAAGGCAGGCTGGCATGCAGGCTGGTGGTGATGGCAGGTGGTAAGGAGGTTGCGGGTAAGGCTGGACAAGGTAGGTGGTATGACAGGCTGGTAACAGGCTGGTGGTGTAGGCTGGTATAAGGATAGGTGGTGGCAAGGTTGGTAAGGCTAGAAAACAAAAAGACACAATACCGTGACTGGGACAATACCGTGACTGGGACAATACAGTGACTGGGACAATACTGTGACTGAGACAATACCGTGACTGGGACAATACCGTGACTGTGACAATATCGTGACTGGGACAATACTGTGACTGGAACAATACCGTGACTGGGACAATACCGTGACAGGGACAATACCGTGACAGGGACAATACTGTGACTGGGACAATAACGTGACTGTGACAATATCGTGACTGGGACAATACTGTGACTGGAACAATACCGTGACTAGGACAATACCGTGACTGGGACAATACCGTGACAGGGACAATACTGTGACTGGGACAATAACGTGACTGTGACAATATCGTGACTCGGACATTACCGTGACTGGGACAATACCGTGACTGGGACAATACCGTGACTGGGACAATACCGTGACTGGGACAATACCGTGACTGGGACAATAACGTGACTGTGACAATATCGTGACTGGGACAATACCGTGACTGGGACAATACCGTGACTGGGACAATACCGTGACTGGGACAATACCGTGACTGGGACAATACCTTGACTGGGACAATACCGTGACTGGGACAATACCGTGACTGGGACAATACATAAATAAATCCCCATTGTTTACTTAATTTTACTTAAGTCTCTCCTATGTGTTGGATATTTGTACTCACTGAATTGTGGTTGCAGAGGTCGCGTCCTAGCTCCTAGCCCCGCTAGGGTAAGTTAGGTAACAAGGTTAGAGTAGGTTGCTAGGACAGGTTGTTAGATTACCTAAGAGTTGCTAGGTTAGTGTGGGTTGTTAGGTTAGTTTGGTTTAGGTTAGGTTAGTTTGCTGGTAGTGTAAGCTGTTAGGCTTGCTGGGGTCAGGTGCAAGCTGTTAGCCTTTGCTGGGGGCAGGTAGTGATAGCCTTTGCTGTGCAGGAGAAGGTTAGTTTTCCTTCTGGGGGTAGGTAAGCTGTTAGCCTGTCTGGGCAGGTGTGTAGCTGCTTAGCCTGAAGCTGATAGCCTGCGGTGAATAGCTGATAGTCTGGCTGGGGCAGGTGGCTGATAGCTGCTTGGTGCAGGCTGTTAGTCTGCTTGGGGCAGGTAAGCGTTAGCTGGGGGCAGGTGAAGATAGTCTGTTCGGGGGAGGAGAAGCTGTTGGCTCTGGGGGCAGGTGCTGTTAGCCTGCTGGGGGCAGGTGGAAGGTTTAGTCTCGGGGGAATAGCCTGATAGCCTGGGCTGGGGAAGGCAGCTGATAGCCTCTGGGGCAGGTGAAGATAGCCCATTGTGGGGGCAGGTAAGCTGGGTTAGCTCTGCAGGTTGGTTAGCTGTTGGGCTGCTGGGGCAGGCAGCCTGATAGTCCTGGTCAGTGAAGGGCGATAGCCTGGCAGGGGCAGGTGAGCCTGTTAGCCTGCTGGGCAGGTGAGTTAGCTGCTGGGCAGGTGGCCTGGCTGCAGCTGGAGGTAGCCTGCTGTGCAGGTGAAGCTGATTAGCCTGGCTGGGGCAGGTGAAGCTGTTAGCCTGTTGGCAGGGGGTGACAGGCCTGAGTAGTCTGCAGTAGGAGCTGATAGCCTGCCGGGGGCAGGTTAGCTAGTCTGCTGGGCAGGTGTAGCTGTTAGCCTGGCTTGTGGCAGGCGAAGCTGTTAGCCTGCTGTGCAGGCTAGCTGATAGCCTGGCTGGGGCAGGTAGCTGTTAGCCTGTGCAGGGAGAACAGCTGCTTAGCCTGCATTGGCAGGTGAAGCTGATAGCCTGTCAGCAGGCAGCTGTTAGCCTGGCTGCAGGTGAAGCTGCTTAGCCTGCTGGGGTAGGTGAAGCTGTTAGTCCTGGCTGGGGCAGGTGAAGCTGATAGCCTGGCTGGGGGCAGGTGAAGCTGTTAGTCTGTTGGGCAGGAGAAGTGTTAGTGCAGCAGGGTGAATAGTCTGCGTTGTTAGTTTGCTGGGGTAGGTGAAGTTGATAGTTTGCTGGGGTAGGTGAAGTTGTTAGTTTGCTGGGGTAGGTGAAGTTGTTAGTTTGCTGGGGTAGGTGAAGTTGATAGTTTGCTGGGGTAGGTGAAGTTGTTAGTTTGCTGGGGTAGGTGAAGTTGTTAGTTTGCTGGGGTAGGTGAAGTTGTTAGTTTGCTGTTATATAGTGTTAATGACCCTGGTGTAGTGACTGGTGGTGTACACATATTATACAGTCTTAATGACCCTGGTGTAGTGACTGGTGTTGTACAGGTGCTGTACAGTCTTAATGAGGCTGGTGTAGTGACTGGTAGTGGACAGGTGTTATATAGTCTCAATTACCCTGGTATAGTGACTGGTGTTGTACAGGTGTTACACAGTCTTAATGACCCTGGTATAGTGACTGGTGTTGTACAGGTGTTACACAGTCTTAATGACCCTGGTGTAGTGACTGGTGTTGTACAGGTGTTACAGTCTTAATGACCCTGGTGTAGTGACTGGTGTTGTACAGGTGTTACGCAGTCTTAATGACCCTGGTATGGTGACTGGTGTTGTACAGGTGTTACACAGTCTTAATGACCCTGGTGTAGTCACTGGTGTTGTACAGGTGTTACACAGTCTTAATGACCCTGGTATAGTGACTGGTGTTGTACAGGTGTTACGCAGTCTTAATGACCCTGGTATAGTGACTGGTGTTGTACAGGTGTTACACAGTCTTAATGACCCTGGTGTAGTCACTGGTGTTGTACAGGTGTTACACAGTCTTAATGACCCTGGTATAGTGACTGGTGTTGTACAGGTGTTACACAGTCGTAATGATCCTGGTGTAGTGACTGGTGTTGTACAGGTGTTACACAGTCTTAATGACCCTGGTGTAGTGACTGGTGTTGTACAGGTGTTACGCAGTCTTAATGACCCTGGTATAGTGACTGGTGTTGTACAGGTGTTACACAGTCTTAATGACCCTGGTGTAGTGACTGGTGTTGTACAGGTGTTACGCAGTCTTAATGACCCTGGTATAGTGACTAGTGTTGTACAGGTGTTACGCAGTCTTAATGACCCTGGTATAGTGACTGGTGTTGTACAGGTGTTACACAGTCTTAATGACCCTGGTGTAGTCACTGGTGTTGTACAGGTGTTACACAGTCTTAATGACCCTGGTATAGTGACTGGTGTTGTACAGGTGTTACACAGTCTTAATGACCCTGGTGTAGTGACTGGTGTTGTACAGGTGTTACGCAGTCTTAATGACCCTGGTATAGTGACTGGTGTTGTACAGGTGTTACACAGTCTTAATGACCCTGGTGTAGTGACTGGTGTTGTACAGGTGTTACGCAGTCTTAATGACCCTGGTATAGTGACTAGTGTTGTACAGGTGTTACGCAGTCTTAATGACCCTGGTATAGTGTCTGGTGTTGTACAGGTGTTACACAGTCTTAATGACCCTGGGGTAGTCACTGGTGTTGTACAGGTGTTACACAGTCTTAATGACCCTGGTATAGTGATTGGTGTTGTACAGGTGTTACACAGTCTTAATGACCCTGGTGTAGTGACTGGTGTTGTACAGGTGTTACACAGTCTTAATGACCCTGGTGTAGTGACTGGTGTTGTGCAGGTGTTACACAGTCTTAATGACCCTGGTGTAGTGACTGGTGTTGTACAGGTGTTACGCAGTCTTAATGACCCTGGTATAGTGACTGGTGTTGTACAGGTGTTACACAGTCTTAATGACCCTGGTGTAGTGACTGGTGTTGTACAGGTGTTACGCAGTCTTAATGACCCTGGTATAGTGACTGGTGTTGTACAGGTGTTACGCAGTCTTAATGACCCTGGTATAGTGACTGGTGTTGTACAGGTGTTACACAGTCTTAATGACCCTGGTGTAGTCACTGGTGTTGTACAGGTGTTACACAGTCTTAATGACCCTGGTATAGTGACTGGTGTTGTACAGGTGTTACGCAGTCTTAATGACCCTGGTGTAGTGACTGGTGTTGTACAGGTGTTACACAGTCTTAATGACCCTGGTGTAGTGACTGGTGTTGTACAGGTGTTACACAGTCTTAATGACCCTGGTGTAGTGACTGGTGTTGTACAGGTGTTACACAGTCTTAATGACCCTGGTGTAGTGACTGGTGTTGTACAGGTGTTACACAGTCTTAATGACCCTGGTGTAGTGACTGGTGTTGTACAGGTGTTACACAGTCTTAATGACCCTGGTGTAGTGACTGGTGTTGTACAGGTGTTACACAGTCTTAATGACCCTGGTGTAGTGACTGGTGTTGTACAGGTGTTACACAGTCTTAATGACCCTGGTGTAGTGACTGGTGTTGTACAGGTGTTACACAGTCTTAATGACCCTGGTGTAGTGACTGGTGTTGTACAGGTGTTACACAGTCTTAATGACCCTGGTGTAGTGACTGGTGTTGTACAGGTGTTACACAGTCTTAATGACCCTGGTATAGTGACTGGTGTTGTACAGGTGTTACACAGTCTTAATGACCCTGGTGTAGTGACTGGTGTTGTACAGGTGTTACACAGTCTTAATGACCCTGGTGTAGTCACTGGTGTTGTACAGGTGTTACACAGTCTTAATGACCCTGGTGTAGTGACTGGTGTTGTACAGGTGTTACACAGTCTTAATGACCCTGGTGTAGTGACTCTACCTTCCTTCCCCAGCAGTACTCTCCCTTCCCAAGCAGTACTCTCCCTTCCTTCCCCAGCAGTACTCTCCCTTCCTTCCCCAGCAGTACTCTCCCTTCCCAAGCAGTACTCTCCCTTCCTTCCCCAGCAGTACTCTCCCTTCCTTCCCCAGCAGTACTCTCCCTTCCTTCCCCAGCAGTACTCTCCCTTCCTTCCCCAGCAGTACTCTCCGTTCCTTCCCCAGCAGTACTCTCCCTTCCTTCCCCAGCAGTACTCTCCGTTCCTTCCCCAGCAGTACTCTCCCTTCCCTCCCCAGCAGTACTCTCCCTTCCCAAGCAGTACTCTCCCTTCCTTCCCCAGCAGTACTCTCCCTTCCTTCCCCAGCAGTACTCTCCCTTCCTTCCCCAGCAGTACTCTACCTTCCTTCCCCAGCAACACTATCCCTTCCTGCACCAGCAACACTATCCCTTCCTGCCCCAGCAATACTATCCCTTCCTGCCCCAGCAACACTATTCCTTCCTGTCCCAGCAACACTATCCCTTCCTGCCCCAGCAACACTATTCCTTCCTGTCCCAGCAACACTATCCCTTCCTGTCCCAGCAACACCATTCCTTCTTGCCCCAGCAACACTATCCCTTCCTGCCCCAGCAACACTATCCCTTCCTGTCCCAGCAACAATATCCCTTCCTGCCCCAGCAACACTATCCCTTCCTGCCCCAGCAACACTATCCCTTCCTGCTACAGCAACACTATTCCTTCTTGTCCCAGCAACACTATCCCTTCCTGCCTCAGCAACACTATCCCTTCCTGTCCCAGCAACAATATCCATTCCTGCCCCAGCAACACTATCCCTTCCTGCACCAGCAACACTATCCCTTCCTGCCCCAGCAGTACTATCCCTTCTTGTCCCAGCAACACTATCCCTTCCTGCCCCAGCAACACTATTCCTTCCTGTCCCAGCAACACTATCCCTTCCTGCCGCAGCAGCACTCTCCCTTCCTGTCCCAGCAACACCATTCCTTCTCGCCCCAGCAACACTATCCCTTCCTGTCCCAGCAACACTATCCCTTCCTGCCCCAGCAACACTATCCCCTCCTGCCCCAGCAACACTATCCCTTCCTGCTACAGCAACACTATTCCTTCTTGTCCCAGCAACACTATCCCTTCCTGCCTCAGCAACACTATTCCTTCCTGCCTCAGTAATACTATCCCTTCCTGCCCCAGCAACACTATCCCTTCCTGCCCCACCAACACTATCCTTTCCTGCCCCAGCAACACTATCCCTTCCTGCCTCAGCAATACTATCCCTTCCTGCCCCAGCAACACTATTCCTTCCTGTCTCAGCAATACTATCCCTTCCTACCCCAGTAACACTATTCCTTCCTGCCCCAGCAATACTATCCCTTCCTGCCCCAGCAACACTATCCCTTCCTGCCCCAGCAACACTATTCCTTCCTGCCCCAGCAATACTCTCCCTTCCTGTCCCAGCAACACTTTTCCTTCCTGCCCCAGCAATACTATCCCTTCCTGCCCCAGCAATACTATCCCTTCCTGCCCCAGCAATACTATCCCTTCCTGCCCCATCAGTACTCTCCCTTCCTTCCCCAGCAGTACTCTCCCTTCCTTCCCCAGCAGTACTCTCCCTTCCTTCCCCAGCAACACTATCCCTTCCTGCACCAGCAACACTATCCCTTCCTGCACCAGCAACACTATCCCTTCCCCAGAAACACTGTCTCTTCCTTCCCCAGCAACACTACCCCTTCCTGCACCAGTAACACTATCCCTTCTTGCTACAGCAACACTATCTCTTCCTGCCCCAGCAACACTATCCCTTCCTGCCCCAGGAACACTACCCCTTCCTGCACCAGCAACACTATCCCTTCCTGCCCCAGCAACACTATCCCTTCCTGCACCAGCAACACTATCCCTTCCTGCTCCAGCAACACTATCCCTTCCTGCTACAGCAACACTATCCCTTCCTGCCCCAGTAACACTATCCCTTCCTGCACCAGCAACACTATCCCTTCCTGCCCCAGCAGCACTATCCCTTCCTGCTGCAGCAACACTATCCCTTCCTGCACCAGCAACACTATCCCTTCCTGCACCAGCAACACTATCCCTTCCTGCCCCAGCAACACTATCCCTTCCTGCACCAGCAACACTATCCCTTCCTGCACCAGCAACACTATCCTTTCCTGCCCCAGCAACACTATCCCTTCCTGCACCAGCAACACTATCCCTTCCTGCCCCAGCAATACTATCCCTTCCTGCACCAGCAACACTATCCCTTCCTGTCCCAGCAACACCATCCCTTCCTGCCCCAGGAACACTATCCCTTCCTGCCTTAGCAATACTATCCCTTCCTGTCCCAGCAACACTATCCCTTCCTGCTACAGCAACACTATCCCTTCCTGCCGCAGCAACACTATCCCTTCCTGTCCCAGCAACACTATCCCTTCCTGCCCCAGCAACACTATTCCTTCCTGCCCCAGCAATACTATCCCTTCCTGCCCCAGCAACACTATCCCTTCCTGCCCCACCAACACTATCCCTTCCTGCCCCAGCAACACTATCCCTTTCTGCCCAAGCAACACTATCCCTTCCTGTCCCTGCAATACTATCCCTTCCTGCCCCAGCAACACTATCCCTTCCTGCTCCAGCAACACTATTCCTTCCTGCCCCAGCAATATTATCCCTTCCTGTCCCAGCAACACTATCCTTTCCTGCCCCAACAACACTATCCCTTCCTGTCCCAGCAACACTATCCCTTCCTGCCCCAGCAATATTATCCCTTCCTGTCCCAGCAACACTATCCTTTCCTGCCCCAACAACACTATCCCTTCCTGTCCCAGCAACACTATCCCTTCCTGCCGCAGCAACACTATCCCTTCCTGCCCCAGCAACACTATCCCTTCCTGCCCCAGCAACACTATCCCTTCCTGCCCCAGCAACACTATCCCATCCTTCTCCAGCAACACTATCCCTTCCTGACCCAGCAACACTATCCCTTCCTGCCCCAGCAACACTGTCCCTTCCTGCCCCAGAAACACTGTCCCTTCCTGTCCATGCAACACTATCCCTTCCTGTCCCAGCAACACTATCCCTTCCTGTCCCAGCAACACTATCCCTGCCTGCCCCAGCAGCACTATCCCTTCCTGCCTCAGCAACACTATCTCTTCCTGCCCCAGCAACACTATTCCTTCCTGCCCCAGCAACACTATCCCTTCCTGCTCCAGGAACACTATCCCTTCCTGCCCCAGCAACACTATCCCTTCCTGCCCCAGCAACACTATCCCTTCCTTCTCCAGCAGCACTATCCCTTCCTGCTCCAGCAACACTATCCCTTCCTGTCCCAGCAACACTATCCCTTCCTGCTCCAGCAACACTATCCCTTCCTGCCCCAGCAACACTATCCCTTCCTGCCCCAGCAACACTATCCCTTCCTTCTCCAGCAGCACTATCCCTTCCTGCTCCAGCAACACTATCCCTTCCTGCCCCAGAAACACTGTCTCTTCCTGCCCCAGCAACACTATCCCTTCCTGCTCCAGCAACACTATCCCTTACTGCTCCAGCAACACTATCCCTTCCTGTCCCAGCAACACTGTCCCTTCCTGTCCCAGCAACACTATCCCTTCCTGTCCCAGCAACACTATTCCTTCCTGCCCCTGTAGCACTATTCCTTCCTGTCCCAGCAACACTATCCCTTCCTGTCCCAGCAACACTATCCCTTCCTGTCCCAGCAACACTATCCCTTCCTGTCCCAGCAACACTATCCCTTCCTGTCCCAGCAACACTATCCCTTCCTGTCCCAGCAACACTATTCCTTCCTGCCCCAGTAGCACTATTCCTTCCTGTCCCAGCAACACTATCCCTTCCTGTCCCAGTAGCACTATTCCTTCCTGTCCCAGCAACACTATTCCTTCCTGCCCCAGTAGCACTATTCCTTCCTGTCCCAGCAACACTATTCCTTCCTGTCCCAGCAACACTATCCCTTCCTGTCCCAGTAGCACTATTCCTTCCTGTCCCAGTAGCACTATTCCTTCCTGTCCCAGCAACACTATTCCTTCCTGTCCCAGTAGCACTATTCCTTCCTGCCCCAGTAGCACTATTCCTTCCTGTCCCAGCAACACTATTCCTTCCTGCCCCAGTAGCACTATTCCTTCCTGTCCCAGCAACACTATTCCTTCCTGCCCCAGCAGCACTATCCCTTCCTGCCCCAGTAGCACTATTCCTTCCTGTCCCAGCAACACTATTCCTTCCTGCCCCAGCAGCACTATCCCTTCCTGCCCCAGTAGCACTATTCCTTCCTGTCCCAGCAACACTATCCCTTCCTGTCCCAGTAGCACTATCCCTCCCTGCCCCAGTAGCACTATTCCTTCCTGTCCCAGCAACACTATTCCTTCCTGCCCCAGCAGCACTATCCCTTCCTGCCCCAGTAGCACTATTCCTTCCTGTCCCAGCAACACTATTCCTTCCTGCCCCAGTAGCACTATTCCTTCCTGTCCCAGCAACACTATCCCTTCCTGTCCCAGTAGCACTATCCCTTCCTGCCCCAGTAGCACTATTCCTTCCTGTCCCAGCAACACTATTCCTTCCTGCCCCAGTAGCACTATTCCTTCCTGTCCCAGCAACACTATTCCTTCCTGTCCCAGTAGCACTATTCCTTCCTGCCCCAGTAGCACTATTCCTTCCTGTCCCAGCAACACTATTCCTTCCTGCCCCAGTAGCACTATTCCTTCCTGTCCCAGCAACACTATTCCTTCCTGTCCCAGTAGCACTATTCCTTCCTGCCCCAGTAGCACTATTCCTTCCTGTCCCAGCAACACTATTCCTTCCTGCCCCAGTAGCACTATTCCTTCCTGTCCCAGCAACACTATCCCTTCCTGTCCCAGTAGCACTATTCCTTCCTGCCCCAGTAGCACTATTCCTTCCTGTCCCAGCAACACTATTCCTTCCTGCCCCAGCAGCACTATCCCTTCCTGCCTCAGCAACACTATCTCTTCCTGCCCCAGCAACACTATTCCTTTCTGCCCCAGCAACACTATCAATTCCTGCTCCAGCAACACTATCCCTTCCTGTCCCAGCAACACTATTCCTTCCTGTCCCAGAAACACTGTCCCTTCTTGTCCCAGCAACACTATCCCTTCCTGCCCCAGCAACACTATTCCTTCCTGCCCGAGCAACACTATCCCTTCCTGGCCCAGCAATACTATCCCTTCCTGCCCCAGCAACACTATCCCTTTCTGCCCCAGCAACACTATCCCTTCCTGCCCCAGCAACACTATTCCTTCCTGCCCAAGCAATACTATCCCTTCCTGTCCCAGCAATACTATTCCGCTCTGCCCCAGCAACACTATTCCTTCCTGCCTCTGCAGTACTACCCCTTCCTGCCCCAGCAACACTATCCCTTCCTGCCCCAGCAATACTATCCCGTTCTCCCCCAGCAACACTATTCCTTCCTGCCCCTGCAATACTATCCCTTCCTGCCCCAGCAACACTATTCCTTCCTGCCCCAGCAACACTATTCCTTCCTGCCCCAGCAATACTATCCCTTCCTGCCCCAGCAACACTATTCCTTCCTGCCCCAGCAATATTATCCCTTCCTGTTCCAGCAATACTATCACGTTCTGCCCCAGCAACACTATTCCTTTCTGCCCCAGCAATACTATCCCTTCCTGTCCCAGCAATACTATCCCGTTCTGCCCCAGCAACACTATTCCTTCATGCCCCTGCAATACTATCTCTTCTTGCCCCAGGAACACTATCCCTTCCTGCCCCAGTAACACTATTCCTTCCTGCCCCAGCAATACTATCCCTTCCTGCCCCAGCAATACTATCCCGTTCTGCCCCAGCAACACTATTCCTTCCTGCCCCTGCAATACTATCCCTTCCTGTACCAGCAACACTATTCCTTCCTGCCCCAGCAACACTATTCCTTCCTGCCCCAGCAACACTATCCCTTCCTGCCCCAGCAACACTATTCCTTCCTGCCCCAGCAATACTATACCTTCCTGTCCCAGCAACACTATCCCTTCCTGCCCCAGTAACACTATTCCTTCGTGCCCCAGCAATACTATCCCTTCCTGCCCCAGCAACACTATTCCTTCCTGCCCCAGCAATACTATCCCGTTCTGCCCCCCGGCAATACCACTCCCCCTCCGCTAACCCCAGCAATATTGTTAGTATTGCTGTGAAAGTCTTGCAGTGGGCACTAAGAAGAAAACTTCCCCAGTTGTACGTTAAGGTACGAGTTTCATAAGTCTAGAAGACGAAGATCAGTACTCGGGTGATACCTGGCCAGGTCAATGATACCTGGCCAGGTCAAGATACCTGGCCAGGTCAAGATTACTTCCATGACTGGTATTACGTAGTCAGGTCAAGTTAGTCTTGATCGAGAAGTTTACTTTGACTACCTGCAGGGCGTTCCGGGGGTCAACGCCCCCGCGGCCCAGTCATCGACAGGCCTCCCTGTGGATCAGGGCCTAATCAACCAGTCTGTTACTACTGGCCACACGCAGTCCATCGTAAGACCTGCAGTCGGACTGGTCTGGAATATGACTTTAGGAACCTTTCCTGTTCCCTCTTGAAGACAACTAGTCACCTCTTCTCTGGAAAGCAATTTGGGTTGAGGACTCTGAGAAGGAACCCAACAAGGTATCAATATCATCTTCGATGCTGTGAACAGCTTGAGGAAACTTGGCAGTCTTGCCTTAGTTACAGCCACGGATGTATACAAAGCTTTTGACAGCTTGTGGCACGACGGACTTATATTTAAACTTGTCGATCTTCCTGATCACAGCTGGACTTTTCTCAGATTCATATACAACTTCTTACCAGTAAAAGCATTATCCTTGCCTTTAACGGCAAGTCGGCAGAGCCTTTCACAACAGTATTGGCTGGAGTGCTACAAGGCACTCCAGCCAGTACTATTCAACATATATGTAATCGATCTCCTTCAACCCGAGTTCGACGATACTATCATCACCCAATTTGCTTATGATGTTATCCATGTGTCATCCAACCCCATAACGGGAAAACATAAGCATGCGAGGGTAATATAAAAAATGAATACGAAGCTACGAAGAACAACAAACTGGGAGAAAAAAAATGGAGAATCACGACCAATCCAGATATAGTCCTCATCGGCACCATCGGAAGCTTGGCAACAACTATAGAAGACAAAGGGAGGGGGGGGGGGAGTTATCTCCATCAGAGGTATACCTATTGCCATTAGAGACCCGAACAAGATCCTGGGATACGAGACAGTCAGATTACTCCACATCTCTAAAAAGGTGAACTGAGCCAAAGTCCACCTCAGCAATCTATACAGATGTACTGTACAAGATGATGATAAGACTTATGCTAGAATATCCTTATGTACCCATGTCATTAACAACAAAAACCAACATGCTACAGCTACAAAGAGTCCAGAATAGAACATTACGCTTTATCACAAGCAACAGGAGATACAGAATCAGGATGAAAGATCTACACATCCAACAGGAGATAGATGCAATAAATGTAAAGTTTGATAAACTAAAAAAGAGACAACTATACGATATGCAAGAACACTATGTACCAGAGAAAGACAACCTTCCCCAGCCAGTAAACACCACCGACTACATCAACACCTCCCCACACATCCCAAAGAATTACCCTCCAACAAAGAATGACCCTCCAACAAAGAATGACCCTCCAACAAAGAATGACCCTCCAACAAAGAATGACCCTCCAACAAAGAATGACCCTCCAACAAAGAATTACCCTCCAACAAAGAATGACCCTCCAACAAAGAATGACCCTCCAACAAAGAATTACCCTCCAACAAAGAATGACCCTCCAACAAAGAATGACCCTCCAACAAAGAATTCCAACAAAGAATGACCTCCAACAAAGAATGACCCTCCAACAAAGAATGACCCTCCAACAAAGAATGACCCTCCAACAAAGAATGACCCTCCAACAAAGAATGACCCTCCAACAAAGAATGACCCTCCAACAAAGAATGACCCTCCAACAAAGAATGACCCTCCAACAAAGAATGACCCTCCAACAAAGAATGACCCTCCAACAAAGAATGACCCTCCAACAAAGAATGACCCTCCAACAAAGAATGACCCTCCAACAAAGAATGACCCTCCAACAAAGAATGACCCTCCAACAAAGAATGACCCTCCAACAAAGAATGACCCTCCAACAAAGAATGACCCTCCAACAAAGAATGACCCTCCAACAAAGAATGACCCTCCAACAAAGAATGACCCTCCAACAAAGAATGACCCTCCAACAAAGAATGACCCTCCAACAAAGAACGACCCTCCAACAAAGAATGACCCTCCAACAAAGAATGACCCTCCAACAAAGAATGACCCTCCAACAAAGAATGACCCTCCAACAAAGAATGACCCTCCAACAAAGAATGACCCTCCAACAAAGAATGACCCTCCAACAAAGAATGACCCTCCAACAAAGAATGACCCTCCAACAAAGAATGACCCTCCAACAAAGAATGACCCTCCAACAAAGAATGACCCTCCAACAAAGAATGACCCTCCAACAAAGAATGACCCTCCAACAAAGAATCCAACAAAGAATGACCCTCCAACAAAGAATGACCCTCCAACAAAGAATGACCCTCCAACAAAGAATGACCCTCCAACAAAGAATGACCCTCTAACAAAGAATGACCCTCCAACAAAGACCCTCCAACAAAGAAAGACCCTCCAACAAAGAATGACCCTCCAACAAAGAATGACCCTCCAACAAAGAATGACCCTCCAACAAAGAATGACCCTCCAACAAAGAATGACCCTCCAACAAAGAATGACCCTCCAACAAAGAATGACCCTCCAACAAAGAATGACCCTCCAACAAAGAATGACCCTCCAACAAAGAATGACCCTCCAACAAAGAATGACCCTCCAACAAAGAATGACCCTCCAACAAAGAATGACCCTCCAACAAAGAATGACCCTCCAACAAAGAATGACCCTCCAACAAAGAATGACCCTCCAACAAAGAATGACCCTCCAACAAAGAATGACCCTCCAACAAAGAATGACCCTCCAACAAAGAATGACCCTCCAACAAAGAATGACCCTCCAACAAAGAATGACCCTCCAACAAAGAATGACCCTCCAACAAAGAATGACCCTCCAACAAAGAATGACCCTCCAACAAAGAATGACCCTCCAACAAAGAATGACCCTCCAACAAAGAATGACCCTCCAACAAAGAATGACCCTCCAACAAAGAATGACCCTCCAACAAAGAATGACCCTCCAACAAAGAATGACCCTCCAACAAAGAATGACTCTCCAACAAAGAATGACCCTCCTCCAACAAAGAATGACCCTCCAACAAAGAATCCAACAAAGACCCTCCAACAAAGAATGACCCTCCAACAAAGAATGACCCTCCAACAAAGAATGACCCCAACAAAGAATCCAACAAAGAATGACCCTCCAACAAAGAATGACCCTCCAACAAAGAATGACCCTCCAACAAAGAATGACCCTCCAACAAAGAATGACAACAAAGAATGACTCTCCAACAAAGAATGACCCTCCAACAAAGAATGACCCTCCAACAAAGAATGACTCTCCAACAAAGAATGACCCTCCAACAAAGAATGACCCTCCAACAAAGAATGACCCTCCAACAAAGAATGACCCTCCAACAAAGAATGACTCTCCAACAAAGAATGACCCTCCAACAAAGAATGACCCTCCAACAAAGAATGACCCTCCAACAAAGAATGACCCTCCAACAAAGAATGACTCTCCAACAAAGAATGACCCTCCAACAAAGAATGACCCTCCAACAAAGAATGACCCTCCAACAAAGAATGACCCTCCAACAAAGAATGACCCTCCAACAAAGACCCTCTCCAACAAAGAATGACCCTCCAACAAAGAATGACCCTCCAACAAAGAATGACTCTCCAACAAAGAATGACCCTCCAACAAAGAATGACCCTCCAACAAAGAATGACCCTCCAACAAAGAATGACCCTCCAACAAAGAATGACCCTCCAACAAAGAATGACCCTCCAACAAAGAATGACCCTCCAACAAAGAATGACCCTCCAACAAAGAATGACCCTCCAACAAAGAATGACCCTCCAACAAAGAATGACTCTCCAACAAAGAATGACCCTCCAACAAAGAATGACCCTCCAACAAAGAATGACCCTCCAACAAAGAATGACCCTCCAACAAAGAATGACTCTCCAACAAAGAATGACCCTCCAACAAAGAATGACCCTCCAACAAAGAATGACCCTCCAACAAAGAATGACCCTCCAACAAAGAATGACCCTCCAACAAAGAATGACCCTCCAACAAAGAATGACCCTCCAACAAAGAATGACCCTCCAACAAAGAATGACCCTCCAACAAAGAATGACCCTCCAACAAAGAATGACCCTCCAACAAAGAATGACCCTCCAACAAAGAATGACCCTCCAACAAAGAATGACCCTCCAACAAAGAATGACCCTCCAACAAAGAATGACCCTCCAACAAAGAATGACCCTCCAACAAAGAATGACCCTCCAACAAAGAATGACCCTCCAACAAAGAATGACCCTCCAACAAAGAATGACCCTCCAACAAAGAATGACCCTCCAACAAAGAATGACCCTCCAACAAAGAATGACCCTCCAACAAAGAATGACTCTCCAACAAAGAATGACCCTCCAACAAAGAATGACTCTCCAACAAAGAATGACCCTCCAACAAAGAATGACCCTCCAACAAAGAATGACACTCCAACAAAGAATGACCCTCCAACAAAGAATGACCTCCAACAAAGAATCCAACAAAGAATGACCCTCCAACAAAGAATGACCCTCCAACAAAGAATGACCCTCCAACAAAGAATGACCCTCCAACAAAGACCCTCTCCAACAAAGAATGACCCTCCAACAAACAATGACCCTCCAACAAAGAATGACCCTCCAACAAAGAATGACCCTCCAACAAAGAATGACCCTCCAACAAAGAATGACCCTCCAACAAAGAATGACCCTCCAACAAAGAATGACCCTCCAACAAAGAATGACTCTCCAACAAAGAATGACCCTCCAACAAAGAATGACCCTCCAACAAAGAATGACCCTCCAACAAAGAATGACCCTCCAACAAAGAATGACTCTCCAACAAAGAATGACCCTCCAACAAAGAATGACCTCTCCAACAAAGAATGACCCTCCAACAAAGAATGACTCTCCAACAAAGAATCCAACAAAGAATGACAAAGAATGACTCTCCAACAAAGAATGACCCTCCAACAAAGAATGACCAACAAAGAATGACCCTCCAACAAAGAATGACTCTCCAACAAAGAATGACCCTCCAACAAAGAATGACCCTCCAACAAAGAATGACTCTCCAACAAAGAATGACCCTCCAACAAAGAATGACCCTCCAACAAAGAATGACCCTCCAACAAAGAATGACCCTCCAACAAAGAATGACCCTCCAACAAAGAATGACTCTCCAACAAAGAATGACCCTCCAACAAAGAATGACTCTCCAACAAAGAATGACCCTCCAACAAAGAATGACCCTCCAACAAAGAATGACCCTCCAACAAAGAATGACCCTCCAACAAAGAATGACCCTCCAACAAAGAATGACCCTCCAACAAAGAATGACCCTCCAACAAAGAATGACCCTCCAACAAAGAATGACCCTCCAACAAAGAATGACCCTCCAACAAAGAATGACCCTCCAACAAAGAATGACCCTCCAACAAAGAATGACCCTCCAACAAAGAATGACCCTCCAACAAAGAATGACCCTCCAACAAAGAATGACCCTCCAACAAAGAATGACCCTCCAACAAAGAATGACCCTCCAACAAAGAATGACCCTCCAACAAAGAATGACCCTCCAACAAAGAATGACCCTCCAACAAAGAATGACCCTCCAACAAAGAATGACCCTCCAACAAAGAATGACCCTCCAACAAAGAATGACCCTCCAACAAAGAATGACCCTCCAACAAAGAATGACCCTCCAACAAAGAATGACCCTCCAACAAAGAATGACCCTCCAACAAAGAATGACCCTCCAACAAAGAATGACCCTCCAACAAAGAATGACCCTCCAACAAAGAATGACCCTCCAACAAAGAATGACCCTCCAACAAAGAATGACTCTCCAACAAAGAATGACCCTCCAACAAAGAATGACTCTCCAACAAAGAATGACCCTCCAACAAAGAATGACTCTCCAACAAAGAATGACCCTCCAACAAAGAATGACCCTCCAACAAAGAATGACTCTCCAACAAAGAATGACTCTCCAACAAAGAATGACCCTCCAACAAAGAATGACTCTCCAACAAAGAATGACTCTCCAACAAAGAATGACCCTCCAACAAAGAATGACCCTCCAACAAAGAATGACCCTCCAACAAAGAATGACCCTCCAACAAAGAATGACCCTCCAACAAAGAATGACCCTCCAACAAAGAATGACCCTCCAACAAAGAATGACCCTCCAACAAAGAATGACCCTCCAACAAAGAATGACCCTCCAACAAAGAATGACCCTCCAACAAAGAATGACCCTCCAACAAAGAATGACCCTCCAACAAAGAATGACCCTCCAACAAAGAATGACCCTCCAACAAAGAATGACCCTCCAACAAAGAATGACCCTCCAACAAAGAATGACCCTCCAACAAAGAATGACCCTCCAACAAAGAATGACCCTCCAACAAAGAATGACCCTCCAACAAAGAATGACCCTCCAACAAAGAATGACCCTCCAACAAAGAATGACCCTCCAACAAAGAATGACCCTCCAACAAAGAATGACTCTCCAACAAAGAATGACTCTCCAACAAAGAATGACCCTCCAACAAAGAATGACCCTCCAACAAAGAATGACCCTCCAACAAAGAATGACCCTCCAACAAAGAATGACCCTCCAACAAAGAATGACCCTCCAACAAAGAATGACCCTCCAACAAAGAATGACCCTCCAACAAAGAATGACCCTCCAACAAAGAATGACCCTCCAACAAAGAATGACCCTCCAACAAAGAATGACCCTCCAACAAAGAATGACCCTCCAACAAAGAATGACTCTCCAACAAAGAATGACTCTCCAACAAAGAATGACTCTCCAACAAAGAATGACCCTCCAACAAAGAATGACCCTCCAACAAAGAATGACCCTCCAACAAAGAATGACCCTCCAACAAAGAATGACCCTCCAACAAAGAATGACCCTCCAACAAAGAATGACCCTCCAACAAAGAATGACCCTCCAACAAAGAATGACCCTCCAACAAAGAATGACCCTCCAACAAAGAATGACCCTCCAACAAAGAATGACCCTCCAACGAAGAATGACCCTCCAACAAAGAATGACCCTCCAACAAAGAATGACCCTCCAACAAAGAATGACCCTCCAACAAAGAATGACTCTCCAACAAAGAATGACTCTCCAACAAAGAATGACTCTCCAACAAAGAATTACCCTCCAACAAAGATTGACCCTCCAACAAAGAATGACCCTCCAACAAAGAATGACCCTCCAACAAAGAATGACCCTCCAACAAAGAATGACCCTCCAACAAAGAATGACCCTCCAACAAAGAATGACCCTCCAACAAAGAATGACCCTCCAACAAAGAATGACCCTCCAACAAAGAATGACCCTCCAACGAAGAATGACCCTCCAACAAAGAATGACCCTCCAACAAAGAATGACCCTCCAACAAAGAATGACCCTCCAACAAAGAATGACTCTCCAACAAAGAATGACTCTCCAACAAAGAATGACTCTCCAACAAAGAATTACCCTCCAACAAAGATTGACCCTCCAACAAAGAATGACCCTCCAACAAAGAATGACCCTCCAACAAAGAATGACCCTCCAACAAAGAATGACCCTCCAACAAAGAATGACTCTCCAACAAAGAATGACCCTCCAACAAAGAATGACTCTCCAACAAAGAATGACTCTCCAACAAAGAATGACTCTCCAACAAAGAATGACTCTCCAACAAAGAATGACCCTCCAACAAAGAATGACCCTCCAACAAAGAATGACCCTCCAACAAAGAATGACCCTCCAACAAAGAATGACCCTCCAACAAAGAATGACCCTCCAACAAAGAATGACCCTCCAACAAAGAATGACCCTCCAACAAAGAATGACCCTCCAACAAAGAATGACCCTCCAACAAAGAATGACCCTCCAACAAAGAATGACTCTCCAACAAAGAATGACCCTCCAACAAAGAATGACTCTCCAACAAAGAATGACCCTCCAACAAAGAATGACCCTCCAACAAAGAATGACCCTCCAACAAAGAATGACCCTCCAACAAAGAATGACCCTCCAACAAAGAATGACCCTCCAACAAAGAATGACCCTCCAACAAAGAATGACCCTCCAACAAAGAATGACCCTCCAACAAAGAATGACCCTCCAACAAAGAATGACCCTCCAACAAAGAATGACCATCCAACAAAGAATGACCCTCCAACAAAGAATGACCCTCCAACAAAGAGTGCGACGCTTCATACACAAGAATAATTTTCAGAGACCAATGCTCCCGAGTGACCTCCCAGAAGATATACATGAATAAGTAACACCAGAACCCTTATTTGTCCAATAAGGATAAAACCATCCAAATTTATGGAGACTTCATTATTAACTAATTAACATTTACATCTAACCATGTAACATTTGCAAACCTACTACGGCAGGACACCACCTCTGAAGCAGCTGAGCCAACCAGTACCTCCAGGAAGCAATCGATCTACATCAAACGCCTTGCTACCGTCATTTCCAGCCTACACGCTGTAATCGCAAAAAAAAAAAAAGTATACCCCTTGTCTACTCGGCGTCATGCAGTTATACATCTGTTATAACTGTGAAACTGATGGGTAAAGTGTTATACCCCAGTCAATGAAACTGATTTCATGAATAACACTACACACACACACACACACACACACACACACACACACACACACACACACACACACACACACACACACACACACACGCACGCACACACACACACACACACACATACACACACACACACACACACTTGCACTAAAATGCACCAAAGTTGTTAGGCCACTTTCCTTTATTACTCCACCTTCCCTACCCTTACCCACCCTTTTCCCATATTTCCATCCTTACCATCCTTCTTCCTTCCCTATCTTACCAAAGCTCTAGTCATAATTCGCAAATTCACATAACCAGGTGTCTACTGGTAATCCCGCTTATGTACGGTAGGAAGCTCTTGAACAGTCTTGGGCCTCTTACACTTACTATGTTGTCTCTCAGTTTACTCACGACATCACAGCTCTTCACTGAGGGTAAGTTGCATTGGCTGCCGAGTCTTTTATTTTCTTTAGGAGTGATTTCTGTGTATAGATTTGGAACCAGTCCCTCTAGGGTTTTCCAGGCATACATTATGATGTGTCTTTCTCGCTTGGGTTTTCCAGGCATAAATTATGATGCGTCTTTCTCGCCTGCGCTCCAGGGAGTACAGGTCAAAGAACTTCAAACGTTCCCAGTAACCTGAGGTGCGTTACTATACTTAAATGTGCAGTGAAAGTTCCCTGCATATTCTCCAGATATGCAGTTTCGCCTGCCTTGAAAGTGGCTGTTAGTATTCCAGCATAAAGAGAAAAAGTGACTTAAAGAAGATCATCATTGGCTTAGAATCCCTTGTTTTGAAGCTTCTCATTATCCATCCTTTTTCTCACGGTTGTGATGACACTTGTGATCTTCGACGATGAGATTCTCTGACATTGTCACTCCTAAGTCCTTCACGTTACTTTTTCGTCCTATTGTGTGGTTAGAATGTGTTTTCTACTCCGTTATAATTTTTATTTCCTCAAGTTTTCCATACTAGAGTAACTGAAATTTGTCCTTAGTAAACATCATACTGTTTTCTGCAGTCCATTGGAAGTTTTTGATTTATATCCACTTTCAGATTTACGATGTCCTCAATAGATGCAAATTCTAGTATTGTCTGCAAATGAAGATACGGTGTATATCTTTGTCTGTGTTAAAAATGAGGAAAAGGAATAGGATGAAGGCGAGTAATGTACCTTGTGGAACAGAGTTTTTAACCGTGGCAGCTTCTGACTTATCTCTGTTTACTGTTACTTTTTGTGTTCTCTTGGATAGTAAGTTTAAGATCCATTTGCTCACTTTTCCAGTTATTCATTTAGCACGCATTTTGTGTCCTATTACACCCTGATCGTACTTGTTGAAAGGCTTTGCAAAATCTCTGTATACTACATCTGCATTCTGTTTGTCGTCCAGAGCATCCAAGACCATGTCATAGTGGTCCAGTAGTTGTGAGAGGCAGCAGCGACCTGCTCTGAACCCATGTTGCTCTGGGTTGTGCAATTTAGAGACTTGCTTCCTAGAACTTTTTCAAATATTGTTTTTTATAATGTGCGACGTTATAGCTATCATTCTAGAATTCTTTGCAACTGCTTTACTGCCACCTTTGAGGAGTGAGGCTATGTTCGTTCTTAATAATTGTGGAATGACCCCCATGTCCAGACTCTCTCTCCATAGAATATTTAAGGCACGAAATAGGGAGTTCTTGCAGTTCCTGATGAGCACGAAATTTCACGAATCTGGGCCTGAGACTGAGTGCATGGGTATGTTGTCAATGAGTTTTTCGAAGTCCAGTGGTTTTTGAGTCTCGTTCATGAAGGATTGTTGGCTCTTATGGAGCTAAGACCACTTTTATGGAGCCAAAAACACTTTTCTGGAGCCATGAACACTCTTCGACCTTCTGTCAAAAAATTTAGAAATGCTACAGGAACAAATGTCAAAAATCTTCAAGAGGAAATTTGATAAACATTGAGTTGTAATAGTTGTATGGATCTGCAGACTGCGTGCTGCAACAGACTGACTGATCAGGAACGCCTGGCCTGAAGCCGGGCTGTGAAGGCTAACAAACCTGAAACTTATTATAGTCTCACAGCAAAACAGAAACAGTGCTAAGCAAACTTTTACCACAGCAACGGTACTTGCCTCTCCTCCGACCACAGCAACGGTACTTGCCTCTCCTCCGTCCACAGCAACGGTACTTGCCTCTCCTCCGTCCACAGCAACGGTACTTGCCTCTCCTCCGACCACAGCAACGGTACTTGCCTCTCCTCCGACCACAGCAACGGTACTTGCCTCTCCTCCGACCACAGCAACGGTACTTGCCTCTCCTCCGACCACAGCAACGGTACTTGCCTCTCCTCCGACCACAGCAACAGTACTTGCCTCTCCTCCGACCACAGCAACGGTACTTGCCTCTCCTCCGACCACAGCAACGGTACTTGCCTCTCCTCCGACCACAGCAACGGCACTTGCCTCTCCTCCGACCACAGCAACGGTACTTGCCTCTCCTCCGACCACAGCAACGGTACTTGCCTCTCCTCCGACCACAGCAACGGTACTTGCCTCTCCTCCGACCACAGCAACGGCACTTGCCTCTCCTCCGACCACAGCAACGGTACTTGCCTCTCCTCCGACCACAGCAACGGTACTTGCCTCTCCTCCGACCACAGCAACGGTACTTGCCTCTCCTCCGACCACAGCAACGGTACTTGCCTCTCCTCCGACCACAGCAACGGTACTTGCCTCTCCTCCGACCACAGCAACGGTACTTGCCTCTCCTCCGACCACAGCAACAGTACTTGCCTCTCCTCCGACCACAGCAACGGTACTTGCCTCTCCTCCGACCACAGCAACGGTACTTGCCTCTCCTCCGACCACAGCAACGGCACTTGCCTCTCCTCCGACCACAGCAACGGTACTTGCCTCTCCTCCGACCACAGCAACGGTACTTGCCTCTCCTCCGACCACAGCAACGGTACTTGCCTCTCCTCCGACCACAGCAACGGCACTTGCCTCTCCTCCGACCACAGCAACGGTACTTGCCTCTCCTCCGACCACAGCAACGGTACTTGCCTCTCCTCCGACCACAGCAACGGTACTTGCCTCTCCTCCGACCACAGCAACGGCACTTGCCTCTCCTCCGACCACAGCAACGGCACTTGCCTCTCCTCCGACCACAGCAACGGTACTTGTCTGCCCCCACCACACTACTACACACACACTTATGATATGGTCTGACCTGACCTTCAGTTATTAATATTGCAATCAAAACTTAGTGCTAAACCCACAAGGGCCATACAGAGCTTCAGGGGAGGATGTGCTAAAGATGTAATATGCGAAGATCAGAGACCAGAGAGGGGGAAGAAGTATGCAAGAGGAAGAGTTAGTAAGGTTACTGAGGACTGATAAAGGGGAAACGTAACAAAAGTTGGTGTAATAAATTTGTTGACAAAAATTCAAAGAGGGAGTCTGTATAAAATGTGCGGCGTCATCCAGAAGGGAAGATAAAGTAAGGGTATTAGAGCGGTGATGACGCAGAAGGTAAATTCTGCGTGCTCATTGAAAGACAGAACAGTCCAATAGAATATAGCAAACTGAAATTGGAACCTGACAACTCCTACAGAACGGAACTGGGCGCCTCTCCATGAAATACCCATGAGTGAGATGTGTGTGCCCAGTGAGGGAGATCATAGTCTCCCAGCCACGACACAAGTGATAAGAAGACCAGGATCCTAAACATGGCTTGATGGAATATAATTTATGAATTCAGCTCAGACCAACAATGTTATCAATGGTTGCGAAGGTGACTAGAAATTACAGCAAAATAGTCTGAGAATGGAATACCCCTATATGAAACATGGAGGTCATGTACAGCCGACCATGCATTAGTCTGCCTGCTCGTTGCCCTGGACATCAACATGACCAGCGACCCAACAGAAAAAGATTTCTTTGTTTTTACTACAAATGCGAAACAAACGAAGTTATATACAAAGAACGAGGGATGAGGAGGATCAAATTTTTGGATAGCCTGCAGACCACTAAAGGAGTCTGAAGCTACTACGAATGTTGAGGTAAACAGTGAACTGGACCTTCATAACATTTTATTTTCCTTGAAGTGTGGTGATGATCATCTTCAACCAGTGACCTTCACTCCTTCAACCAGTGACCTTCACTCCTTCAACCAATGACCCCTCACTCCTTCAACCAGTGACCCTCACTCCTTCAACCAATGACCACTCACTCCTTCAACCAGTGACCCTCACTCCTTCAACCAATGACCACTCACTCCTTCAACCAGTGACCTTCACTCCTTCAACCAATGACCACTCACTCCTTCAACCAGTGACCTTCACTCCTTCAACCAATGACCCCTCACTCCTTCAACTAGTGACCTTCACTCCTTCAATCAATAACCCCTCACTCCTTCAACCAGTGACCTTCACTCCTTCAATCAATAATCCCTCACCCCTTCAACCAGTGACCTTCATCCCTTCACCTAGTGTACTTCAGTCCTGTTTTAAAACAACTATGTCTGTTGCCGAGTACGTTGCAATTTGGAGTTTATCACCCACTTACTGGCATGTCTCTCGACCAGCCAACTGGCAACTAGGCTGAAACAGCTTATTTAGAGTCTCTGCTACTCTGGCAGACTGTCCAGTTCAACCAACTGGGTAAGAACGAGACCCCAGGCAAGCGGAAGTTATGCTCTGTCACTTGGCTAAGTGGTAGAAACTCACTTATGCTGGTCGTGAGCACTCATACTCACTGGCCTATTTTGACGAGGAAAAGTGAATGTACTGAGTGACCTTTTCCTCATTATTACTATTCTGTGAAAGGAATACCAGGTTAAAAAATAAACTACCCTCTTAAAATTATCTTTGTTAGGGTTGATGCTCGTCTTGAGATGTGAGTTACTAAACCATACCCCCGGCCGGGATTGAACCCGCGGTCATAGAGTCTCAAAACTCCAGCCCGTTCGTCGCGGCCACGCTAGCTGGAGATTCGTCTGTAAAAACTTGCATTTGTGGTCACAGTGGTGCCTGTGCTAACCTTCCTATGGTGTAGAAATATACCTAGTTGGATGAATCTTATTGTGGCTAGCTGGTCTAGTGGGTAACGCGACGGTCTGGAGTTTTGAGACTCTATGACCGCGGGTTCAATCCCGGCCGGGGGTATGGTTTATTTGCAATCGTGTCATTACGATTTCTTAAGTCATGTGAGTTACTGCCAGGTACAACAAGTCATTAATTGCATACCTGTGCTTGTAATAACGTCTGTAAGACTTGTCCTTCAAAACACTACATCTGCAAGATTCAGATTTATAACTTAGGAAAAACTTTTCATTTCATAAAAGATATATATATATATATATATATATATATATATATATATATATATATATATATATATATATATATATATATATATATACACATTTAACAAATATTTCATGGTTTTATCAAGGTGACATTTTCTTTTTTTCTCCCGAGTGTGTTTTAGACATGTATAAGTGACCCTGGTGTGGAAGTTAACATTAATAAGTACTTAAATAAGACAACAACACAGACCCATTGACACTTAAGACAGACCTTCCATCTCGCTGTCACGAGACATACCTCCCTTGCTGTCACGAGACATGCCTCGTTCGCTGTCACGAGACATACCTCGTTCGCTGTCACGAGACATGCCTCGCTCGCTGTCACGAGACATGCCAGCCACGATCAACACCCATGATAAACACTGATAAACCGTAAAACACCGTCAAAGCGGAGCTGGTTTAACACTAAAACGATCTTTTATACACCTTAAAACCCTTACAGCTAGTCTTACTGTTTTAAATGGCAAAATATGTTTTATCTTCCCTCCAGAGAGACAAATTATTGATAATCTCCATGGTTCACCATGATGGTTCACCATGATGGTTCACCATGATGGTTCACCATGATGGTTCACCATGATGGTTCACCATGATGGTTCACCATGATGGTTCATGATGGTTCACCATGATGGTTCACCATGATGGTTCATGATGGTTCATGATGGTTCACCATGATGGTTCACCATGATGGTTCACCATGATGGTTCACCATGATGGTTCACCATGATGGTTCACCATGATGGTTCACCATGATGGTTCATGATGGTTCACCATGATGGTTCATGATGGTTCATGATGGTTTACCATGATGGTTCACCATGATGGTTCACCATGATGGTTCACCATGATGGTTCACCATGATGGTTCACCATGATGGTTCATGATGGTTCATGATGGTTCACCATGATGGTTCATGATGGTTCATGATGGTTCACCATGATGGTTCACCATGATGGTTCATGATGGTTTACCATGATGGTTCATGATGGTTCATGATGGTTCACCATGATGGTTCATGATGGTTCACCATGATGGTTCATGATGGTTCATGATGGTTCACCATGATGGTTCATGATGGTTCACCATGATGGTTCATGATGGTTTACCATGATGGTTCATGATGGTTCATGATGGTTCACCATGATGGTTCATGATGGTTTACCATGATGGTTCATGATGGTTCATGATGGTTCACCATGATGGTTCATGATGGTTCACCATGATGGTTCATGATGGTTCACCATGATGGTTCATGATGGTTCATGATGGTTCACCATGATGGTTCATGATGGTTCATGATGGTTCACCATGATGGTTCACCATGATGGTTCATGTTGGTTTACCATGATGGTTCATGATGGTTCATGATGGTTCACCATGATGGTTCATGATGGTTCACCATGATGGTTCATGATGGTTCATGATGGTTCACCATGATGGTTCATGATGGTTCACCATGATGGTTCATGATGGTTTACCATGATGGTTCATGATGGTTCATGATGGTTCACCATGATGGTTCATGATGGTTTACCATGATGGTTCATGATGGTTCACCATGATGGTTCATGATGGTTCACCATGATGGTTCATGATGGTTCACCATGACGGTTCATGATGGTTCATGATGGTTCACCATGATGATTTACCATGATAGTTCATGATGGTTCACCATGACGGTTCACCATGACGGTTCACCATGATGGTTCACCATGATGGTTCATGATGGTTCACCATGATGGTTCACCATGATGGTTCATGATGGTTCACCATGATGGTTTACCATGATGGTTCATGATGGTTCACCATGATGGTTCATGATGGTTCACCATGATGGTTCACCATGATGTTTCATGATGGTTCACCATGATGGTTCATGATGGTTCACCATGATGGTTCACCATGATGGTTCATGATGGTTCACCATGATGGTTCATGATGGTTCACCATCATGGATCGTGATGGTTCACCATCATGGTTCACCGTGATGGTTCATGATGGTTCACCATGATGGTTCATGATGATTCACCATGATGGTTCACCATGATGGTTCATGATGGTTCACCATGATGGTTCACCATGATGGTTCATGATGGTTCACCATGATGGTTCATGATGGTTCACCATCATGCATCGTGATGGTTCACCATCATGGTTCACCGTGATGGTTCATGATGGTTCACCATGATGGTTCATGATGGTTCACCATGATGGTTCATGATGGTTCACCATGATGGTTCATGATGGTTCACCATGATGGTTCATGATGGTTCACCATGATGGTTCATGATGATTCACCATGATGGTTCTCCATGATGGTTCACCATGATGGTTCACCATGAAGGTTCACCATAATGGTTCACAATGATGGTTCTCCATGATGGTTCTCCATGATGGTTCACCATGATGGTTCATGATGGTTCACCATGATGGTTCTCCATGATGATTCACCATGATGGTTCATGATGGTTCACCATAATGGTTCCCCATGATGGTTCACCATGACGGTTCATGATGGTTCACCACGACGGTTCATGATGGTTCACCATGATGGTTCATGATGGTTCACCATGATGGTTCATGATGGTTCAACGTGATAGTTACACCTTGATGGTTCTCCATGATGGTTACACCATGATGGTTCACCATAATGGTTCTCCATGATGGTTCACCATGATGTTTCATGATGGTTCACCATGATGGTTCATGATGGTTCACCATGATGGTTCACCATGATGGTTACACCATGATGGTTCACCATGATGGTTCTCCATGATTGTTCACCATGACGGTTCATGATGGTTCACCATGATGTTTCATGATGGTTCACCATGATGGTTCACCATGATGGTTCACCATGATGGTTCATGATGGTTCACCATGATGGTTCACCATGATGGTTCTCCATGATGGTTCACCATGTCGGTTCATGATGGTTCACCATGATGGTTCATGATGGTTCACCATGATGTTTCATGATGGTTCACCATGATGGTTCACCATGATGGTTCACCATGATGGTTCATGATGGTTCACCATGATGTTTCATGATCGTTCACCATGATGGTTCATGATGGTTCACCATGATGGTTCACCATGATGGTTCACCACGATGGTTCACCATGATGGTTCACCATGATGGTTCACCATGATGGTTCACCATGATGGTTCACCATGATGGTTCACCATGATGGTTCACAAGCAGTCAACTACCACTATGCTCAATCTTGTGTTTTCTATATATTTTCATACTTTATATACCTAGGATTGATTGAGAATACTGACAGTAACAACTTTCTTATATATATATATATATATATATATATATATATATATATATATATATATATATATATATATATATATATATATATGTCGTGCCGAATAGGTAAAATTGGTCAATTAGCAAGAACTCATTTAAAATTAAGTCCTTTCTAAAATTTTCTCTTGTACGTTTAAAGATATATATATATTTTTTAATTTATATTAATGTAAAAAATATTTTGTACAGAAACATCCTTAGAAAACTTTCCTGACCTTATAACAAGCGCAATTTAATTTAGCCTAATTTAACTAAATATATTTTAGATAAGTTTACAATAATTTAATAATAAACAGAAACAATGAAATATATTTTTTTTCGAAAGGCGTAGAATTAGGGGGGATATGATCGAGGTGTATAAATGGAAAACAGGAATAAATAAAGGGGATGTAAATAGCGTGCTGAAAATTTCCAGCCAAGACAGGACTCGCAGCAATGGTTTCAAGTTGGAAAAATTCAGATTCAGGAAGGATATAGGAAAGCACTGGTTTGGTAATAGAGTTGTGGATGAGTGGAACAAACTCCCGAATACAGTTATTCAGGCTGAAACGTTGTGTAGCTTTGAAAATAAATTAGATAAATACACGAGTGGGTGTGGGTGAGTGTGAGTTGGACCTGACTAGCTTTAGCTGCTGGGTCTGGTGCAGTCATTGGGTGGGTCATTGGTCTAATCCGGGGGGGACATGGACCTGCTCCGCAAGGGTCAGTAGGCCTGTTGCAGTGTTCCTTCTTTCTTATGTTCTTATGAATGATTTTTGCGAAATTATTGCATACACAAATTTTCGCTTGTCTTATTCGGCAAGAGGAGCGTTGCTATTTAAGCCAAAATAGCAACTTTTTACCTATTCGGCACGACATATACATACAGACAGACATACATATACATATATTTCAAAACTGAGTGCAAACAAAAACACATAGTTACTCATATTGAATGAGAAAATTCATTCAAAGTCAATGACACGGTTACCATGGTAACCAAAATACTGCTCAAGTGACAATGTTCTTCCTCCTCTACAACACTCATCTTCGTCATCCTTATTTTCTCTCCTCCTAAAACACAGAGCAGACACTAAGATTTAAATATATATATATATATATATATATATATATATATATATATATATATATATATATATATATATATATATATATATATATATATATATATATATATAACCGAAGAAATAAGAGATGTATCAGAATAATAAGTTTAAATTTGATGCGTCCTTATTGAGAGTAAAACTGAGGTGAATATAATAACAAATAATAAAGATCGCACCATGGGAATAAAATGTAAATATTCTGTATTAAAAATAAGTCTCTGCTGATTCCGTTGTAGATAAATCGTTATTTTTCGTTGAAACTGTCGCATTTGTTAGTGTTGGAGAGGTTCAGTGGCCTCCGTGTTGTGTTTTGTTAGTGTTGGAGAGGTTCAGTGGCCTCCGTGTTGTGTTTTATTAGTGATGGAGAGGTTCAGTGGCCTCTGTGTTGTGTTTTGTTAGTGATGGAGAGGTTCAGTGGCCTCCGTGTTGTGTTTTGTTAGTGTTGGAGAGGTTCAGTGGCCTCTGTGTTGTGTTTTGTTAGTGATGGAGAGGTTCAGTGGCCTCTGTGTTGTGTTTTGTTAGTGATGGAGAGGTTCAGTGGCCTCTGTGTTGTGTTTTGTTAGTGATGGAGAGGTTCAGTGGCCTCTGTGTTGTGTTTTGTTAGTGATGGAGAGGTTCAGTGGCCTCTGTGTTGTGTTTTGTTAGTGATGGAGAGGTTCAGTGGCCTCCGTGTTGTGTTTTGTTAGTGATGGAGAGGTTCAGTGGCCTCTGTGTTGTGTTTTGTTAGTGATGGAGAGGTTCAGTGGCCTCTGTGTTGTGTTTTGTTAGTGATGGAGAGGTTCAGTGGCCTCTGTGTTGTGTTTTGTTAGTGATGGAGAGGTTCAGTGGCCTCCGTGTTGTGTTTTGTTAGTGTTGGAGAGGTTCAGTGGCCTCTGTGTTGTGTTTTGTTAGTGTTGGAGAGGTTCAGTGGCCTCTGTGTTGTGTTTTGTTAGTGTTGGAGAGGTTCGGTGGCCTCCGTGTTGTGTTTTGTTAGTGTTGGAGAGGTTCAGTGGCCTCTGTGTTGTGTTTTGTTAGTGATGGAGAGGTTCAGTGGCCTCCGTGTTGTGTTTTGTTAGTGATGGAGAGGTTCAGTGGCCTCTGTGTTGTGTTTTGTTAGTGATGGAGAGGTTCAGTGGCCTCTGTGTTGTGTTTTGTTAGTGATGGAGAGGTTCAGTGGCCTCCGTGTTGTGTTTTGTTAGTGATGGAGAGGTTCAGTGGCCTCTGTGTTGTGTTTTGTTAGTGTTGGAGAGGTTCAGTGGCCTCCGGGTTGTGTTTTGTTAGTGATGGAGAGGTTCAGTGGCCTCCGTGTTGTGTTTTGTTAGTGATGGAGAGGTTCAGTGGCCTCCGTGTTGTGTTTTGTTAGTGATGGAGAGGTTCAGTGGCCTCTGTGTTGTGTTTTGTTAGCGATGGAGAGGTTCAGTGGCCTCCGTGTTGTGTTTTGTTAGTGATGGAGAGGTTCAGTGGCCTCTGTGTTGTGTTTTGTTAGTGTTGGAGAGGTTCAGTGGCCTCCGGGTTGTGTTTTGTTAGTGATGGAGAGGTTCAGTGGCCTCTGTGTTGTGTTTTGTTAGTGATGGAGAGGTTCAGTGGCCTCTGTGTTGTGTTTTGTTAGTGTTGGAGAGGTTCAGTGGCCTCCGGGTTGTGTTTTGTTAGTGATGGAGAGGTTCAGTGGCCTCTGTGTTGTGTTTTGTTAGTGTTGGAGAGGTTCAGTGGCCTCCGGGTTGTGTTTTGTTAGTGATGGAGAGGTTCAGTGGCCTCCGTGTTGTGTTTTGTTAGTGATGGAGAGGTTCAGTGGCCTCTGTGTTGTGTTTTGTTAGTGTTGGAGAGGTTCAGTGGCCTCCGTGTTGTGTTTTGTTAGTGATGGAGAGGTTCAGTGGCCTCTGTGTTGTGTTTTGTTAGTGTTGGAGAGGTTCAGTGGCCTCCGGGTTGTGTTTTGTTAGTGATGGAGAGGTTCAGTGGCCTCTGTGTTGTGTTTTGTTAGTGATGGAGAGGTTCAGTGGCCTCTGTGTTGTGTTTTGTTAGTGTTGGAGAGGTTCAGTGGCCTCCGGGTTGTGTTTTGTTAGTGATGGAGAGGTTCAGTGGCCTCCGTGTTGTGTTTTGTTAGTGATGGAGAGGTTCAGTGGCCTCTGTGTTGTGTTTTGTTAGTGTTGGAGAGGTTCAGTGGCCTCCGGGTTGTGTTTTGTTAGTGATGGAGAGGTTCAGTGGCCTCTGTGTTGTGTTTTGTTAGTGTTGGAGAGGTTCAGTGGCCTCCGGGTTGTGTTTTGTTAGTGATGGAGAGGTTCAGTGGCCTCTGTGTTGTGTTTTGTTAGTGTTGGAGAGGTTCAGTGGCCTCTGTGTTGTGTTTTGTTAGTGTTGGAGAGATTCAGTGGCCTCTGTGTTGTGTTTTGTTAGTGTTCGAGAGGTTCAGTGGCCTCCGTGTTGTGTTTTATTAGTGATGGAGAGTTTCAGTGGCCTCTGTGTTGTGTTTTGTAAGTGTTGGAGAGGTTCAGTGGCCTCTGCGTAGTGTTTTATTAGTGATGGAGAGGTTCAGTGGCCTCTGTATTGTGTTTTGTTAGTGATGGAGAGGTTCAGTGGCCTCTGTGTTGTGTTTTATTAGTGATGGAGAGTTTCAGTGGCCTCCGTGTTGTGTTTTGTTAGTGTTGGAGAGGTTCAGTGGCCTCTGTGTTGTGTTTTATTAGCGATGGAGAGTTTCAGAGGCCTCTGTGTTGTGTTTTGTTAGAGATGGAGAGGTTCAGTGGCCTCTGTGTTGTGTTTTATAAGTGATGGAGAGCTTCAGTGGCCTCCGTGTTGTGTTTTATTAGTGATGGAGAGTTTCAGTGGCCTCCGTGTTGTGTTTTATTAGTGATGGAGAGTTTCAGTGGCCTCTGTGTTGTGTTTTGTTAGTGATGGAGAGGTTCAGTGGCCTCCATGTTGTGTTTTGTTAGTGTTGGAGAGGTTCAGTGGCCTCCATGTTGTGTTTTGTTAGTGATGGAGAGGTTAAGTGGCCTCCATGTTGTGTTTTATTAGTGATGGAGAGATTCAGTGGCCTCCGTGTTGTGTTTTATTAGAGATGGAGAGGTTCAGTGGCCTCTGTGTTGTGTTTTGTTAGTGGTGGAGAGGTTCAGTGGCCTCCGTGTTGTGTTTTGTTAGTGTTGGAGAGGTTCAATGGCCTCCGTGTTGTGTTTTGTTAGTGTTGGAGAGGTTCAGTGGCCTCCGTGTTGTGTTTTATTAGTGTTGGAGAGGTTCAGTGGCATCCGTGTTGTGTTTTATTAGTGATGGAGAGGTTCAGTGGCCTCTATGTTGTGTTTTGTTAGTAATGGAGAGGTTCAGTCGCCTCCGTGTTGTCTTTTGTTAGTGATGGAGAGGTTCAGTGGCCTCCATGTTGTGTTTTGTTAGTTTTGGAGAGGTTCAGTGGCCTCTGTGTTGTGTTTTAATAGTGATGGAGAGGTTCAATGGCCTCCGTGTGTGTTTTATTAGTGATGGAGAGGATCAGTGACCTCCGCGTTGTGTTTTATTAGTGATGGAGAGGTTCAGTGGCCTCCGTGTTGTGTTTTGTTAGTGTTGGAGAGGTTCAGTGGCCTCCGTGTTGTGTTTTATTAGTGTTGGAGAGGTTCAGTGGCCTCCTTGTTGTGTTTTATTAGTGATGGAGAGGTTCAGTGGCCTCTGTGTTTTGTTTTGTTAGTGTTGGAGGGGTTCAGTGGCCTCTGTGTTGTGTTTTGTTAGTGTTGGAGAGGTTCAGTGGCCTCTGTGTTGTGTTTTGTTAGTGTTGGAGAGGTTCAGTGGCCTCCATGTTGTTTTTTGTTAGTGATGGAGAGGTTCAGTGGCCTCCGTGTTGTGTTTTGTTAGTGTTGGAGAGGTTCAGTGGCCTCTGTGTGTGTTTTGTTAGTGTTGGAGAGGTTCAGTGGCCTCCGTGTTGTGTTTTGTTAGTGATGGAAAGTTTCAATGGCATCTGTGTTGTGTTTTGTTAGTGATGGAGAGGTTCAGTGGCCTCCTTGTTGTGTTTTGTTAGTGATGGAGAGGTTCAGTGGCCTCCGTGTTGTGTTTTGTTAGTGTTGGAGAGGTTAAGTGGCCTCTGTGTTGTGTTTTGTTAGTGTTGGAGAGGCTCAGTGGCCTCCGTGTTGTGTTTTGTTAGTGATGGAGAGTTTCAGTGGCATCTGTGTTGTGTTTTGTTAGTGATGGAGAGGTTCAGTGGCCTCCGTGTTGTGTTTTGTTAGTGATGGAGAGGTTCAGTGGCCTCCGTGTTGTGTTTTGTTAGTGATGGAGAGGTTCAGTGGCCTCCGTGTTGTGTTTTATTAGTGATGGAGAGTTTCAGTTGCCTCCATGTTGTGTTTTATTAGTGAGGGAGAGTTTCAGTGGCCACTGTGTTGTGTTTTGTTAGTATTGGAGAGGTTCAGTGGCCTCTGTGTTGTGTTTTGTTAGTGTTGGAGAGGTTAAGTGGCCTCCGTGTTGTGTTTTATTACTGATGGAGAGGTTCAGTGGCCTCCGTGTTGTGTTTTATTAGTGATGGAGAGGTTCAGTGACCTCTGTGTTGTGTTTTTTAGTGTTGCAGAGGTTCGGTGGCCTCCGTGTTGTGTTTTATTAGTGTTGGAGAGGTTCAGTGGCCTCCGTGTTGTGTTTTGTTAGTGTTGGAGAGGTTCAATGGCCTCCGTGTTGTGTTTTATTAGTGTTGGAGAGGTTCAGTGGCCTCCTTGTTGTGTTTTACTAGTGATGGAGAGGTTCAATGGCCTCTGTGTTTTGTTTTGTTAGTGTTGTAGGGGTTCAGTGGCCTCTGTGTTGTGTTTTGTTAGTGTTGGAGAGGTTCAGTGGCCTCTGTGTAGTTTTTTGTTAGTGATGGAGAGGTTCAGTGGCCTCCGTGTTGTTTTTTGTTAGTGTTGAATAGGTTCAGTGGCCTCTGTGTTATGTTTTGTTAGTGTTGGAGAGGTTCAGTGGCCTCTGTGTGTGTTTTGTTAGTGTTGGAGAGGTTCAGTGGCCTCTGTGTGTGTTTTGTTAGTGTTGGAGAGGTTTAGTGGCCTTCGTGTTGTGTTTTGTTAGTTATGGAAAGTTTCAGTGGCATCTGTGTTGTGTTTTGTTAGTGATGGAGAGGTTCAGTGGCCTCTGTGCTGTGTTTTGTTAGTGTTGGAGAGGTTTAGTGGCCTCCGTGTTGTGTTTTGTTAGTTATGGAAAGTTTCAGTGGCATCTGTGTTGTGTTTTGTTAGTGATGGAGAGGTTCAGTGGCATCTGTGTTGTGTTTAGTTAGTGATTGAGAGGTTCAGTGGCCTCCGTGTTGTGTTTTGTTAGTGTTGGAGAGGTTCAGTGGCCTCTGTGTGTGTTTTGTTAGTGTTGGAGAGGTTTAGTGGCCTTCGTGTTGTGTTTTGTTAGTTATGGAAAGTTTCAGTGGCATCTGTGTTGTGTTTTGTTAGTGATGGAGAGGTTCAGTGGCATCTGTGTTGTGTTTAGTTAGTGACTGAGAGGTTCAGTGGCCTCCGTGTTGTGTTTTGTTAGTGATTGAGAGGTTCAGTGGCCTCCGTGTTGTTTTTTGTTAGTGTTGGAGAGGTTCAGTGGCCTCTGTGTTGTGTTCTGTTAGTGTTGGAGAGGTTAAGTGGCCTTTGTGTTGTGTTTTGTTAGTGTTCGAGAGGCTCAGTGGCCTCCGTGTTGTGTTTTGTTAATGATGGAGAGTTTCAGTGGCCTCTGTGTTGTGTTTTGTTAGTGATGGAGAGGTTCAGTGGCCTCCGTGTTGTGTTTTGTTAGTGATGGAGAGTTTCAGTGGCCTCCGTGTTGTGTTTTATTAGTGATGGAGAGTTTCAGTGGCCTCCGTGTTGTGTTTTATTAGTGATGGAGAGTTTCAGTGACCACTGTGTTGTGTTTTGTTAGTATTGGAGAGGTTCAGTGGCCTCTGTGTTGTGTTTTGTTAGTGTTGGAGAGGTTCAGTGGCCTCTGTGTTGTGTTTTGTTAGTGATGGAGAGGTTAAGTGGCCTCCGTGTTGTGTTTTATTAGTGATGGAGAGGTTCAGTGGCCTCCGTGTTGTGTTTTATTAGTGATGGAGAGGTTCAGTGACCTCCTTGTTGTGTTGTGTTAGTGTTGGAGAGGTTCAGTGACCTCCGTGTTGTGTTTTGTTAGTGATGGAGAGGTTCAGTGGCCTCCGTGTTGTGTTTTATTAGTGATGGAGAGGTTCAGTGGCCTCCGTGTTGTGTTTTGTTAGTGTTGGAGAGGTTCAGTGGCCTCCGTGTTGTCTTTTGTTAGTGATGGAGAGGTTCAGTGGCCTCCGTGTTGTTTTTTGTTAGTGTTGGATAGGTTAAGTGACCTACGTGTTGTGTCTTGTTAGTGATGGAGAGGTTCAGTGGCCTCTGTGTTGTTTTATTAGTGATGGAGAGGTTCAGTGACCTCCGTGTTGTGTTTCGTTAGTTTTGGAGAGGATCAGTGGCCTCTGTGTTGTGTTTTATTAGTGATGGAGAGGTTCAGTGGCCTCCGTGTGTGTTTTATTAGTGATGGAGAGGTTCAGTGACCTCCGTGTTGTGTTTCGTTAGTGTTGGAGAGGTTCACTGGCCTCCGTGTTGTGTTTTATTACTGACGGAGAGGTTCAGTGGCCTCCGTGTTGTGTTTTGTTAGTGATGGAGAGGTTCAGTGACCTCTTTGTTGTGTTTTTTTAGTGTTGGAGAGGTTCAGTGGCCTCCGTGTAGTGTTTTATTAGTGTTTCAGAGGTTCAGTGGCCTCCGTGTTGTGTTTTGTTAGTGTTGGAGAGGTTCAGTGACCTCCGTGTTGTGTTTTATTAGTGTTGGAGAGGTTCAGTGGCCTCCTTGTTGTGTTTTACTAGTGATGGAGAGGTTCAGTGGCCTCTGTGTTTTGTTTTGTTAGTGTTGGAGGGGTTCAATGGCCTCTGTGTTGTGTTTTGTTAGTGTTGGAGAGGTTCAGTGGCCTCTGTGTTGTGTTTTGTTAGTCTTGGAGAGGTTCCGTGGCCTCCGTGTTGTTTTTTGTTAGTGCTGGAGAGGTTCAGTGGCCTCCGTGTTGTTTTTTGTTAGTGTTGGATAGGTTCAGTGGCCTCTGTGTTGTGTTTTGTTAGTGTTGGAGAGGTTCAGTGGCCTCTGTGCTGTGTTTTATTAGTGATGGAGAGATTCAGTGGCCTCTGTGTTGTGTTTTGTTAGTTTTGGAGAGGTTCAGTGGCCTCTGTGTTGTGTTTTAATAGTGATGGAGAGGTTCAGTGGCCTCCGTGTGTGTTTTATTAGTGATGGAGAGGATCAGTGACCTCCGTGTTGTGTTTCGTTAGTGTTGGAGAGGTTCACTGGCCTACGTGTTGTGTTTTATTACTGATGGAGAGGTTCAGTGGCCTCCGCGTTGTGTTTTATTAGTGATGGAGAGGTTCAGTGGCCTCCGTGTTGTGTTTTTTTAGTGTTGGAGAGGTTCAGTGGCCTCCGTGTTGTGTTTTATTAGTGTTGGAGAGGTTCAGTGGCCTCCTTGTTGTGTTTTATTAGTGATGGAGAGGTTCTGTGGCCTCTGTGTTTTGTTTTGTTAGTGTTGGAGGGGTTCAGTGGCCTCTGTGTTGTGTTTTGTTAGTGTTGGAGAGGTTCAGTGGCCTCTGTGTTGTGTTTTGTTAGTGTTGGAGAGGTTCAGTGGCCTCAGTGTTGTTTTTTGTTAGTGATGGAGAGGTTCAGTGGCCTCTGTGTGTGTTTTGTTAGTGTTGGAGAGGTTCAGTGGCCTCCGTGTTGTGTTTTGTTAGTGATGGAAAGTTTCAATGGCATCTGTGTTGTGTTTTGTTAGTGATGGAGAGGTTCAGTGGCATCTGTGTTGTGTTTTGTTAGTGATGGAGAGGTTCAGTGGCCTCCGTGTTGTGTTTTATTAGTGATGGAGAGTTTCAGTGGCCTCCGTGTTGTGTTTTATTAGTGATGGAGAGTTTCAGTGGCCTCTGTGTTGTGTTTTGTTAGTGTTGGAGAGGTTAAGTGGCCTCCGTGTTGTGTTTTGTTAGTGATGGAGAGGTTAAGTGGCCTCCGTGTTGTGTTTTATTAGTGATGGAGAGGTTCAGTGGCCTCCGTGTGTGTTTTATTAGTGATGGAGAGGTTCAGTGACCTCCGTGTTGTGTTTCGTTAGTGTTGGAGAGATTCACTGGCCTCCGTGTTGTGTTTTATTACTGATGGAGAGGTTCAGTGGCCTCCGTGTTGTGTTTTATTAGTGATGGAGAGGTTCAGTGACCTCTGTGTTGTGTTTTTTAGTGTTGCAGAGGTTCGGTGGCCTCCGTGTTGTGTTTTATTTGTGTTGGAGAGGTTCAGTGGCCTCCGTGTTGTGTTTTGTTAGTGTTGGAGAGGTTCAATGGCCTCCGTGTTGTGTTTTATTAGTGTTGGAGAGGTTCAGTGGCCTCCTTGTTGTGTTTTACTAGTGATGGAGAGGTTCAGTGGCCTCTTTGTTTTGTTTTGTTAGTGTTGGAGGGGTTCAGTGGCCTCTGTGTTGTGTTTTGTTAGTGTTGGAGAGGTTCAGTGGCCTTTGTGTAGTTTTTTGTTAGTGATGGAGAGGTTCAGTGGCCTCCGTGTTGTTTTTTGTTAGTGTTGAATAGGTTCAGTGGCCTCTGTGTTATGTTTTGTTAGTGTTGGAGAGGTTCAGTGGCCTCTGTGTGTGTTTTGTTAGTGTTGGAGAGGTTCAGTGGCCTCCGTGTTGTTTTTTGTTAGTGATGGAGAGGTTCAGTGGCCTCTGTGTTGTGTTTTGTTAGTGTTGGAGAGGTTCAGTGGCCTCTGTGCTGTGTTTTGTTAGTGTTGGAGAGGTTTAGTGGCCTCCGTGTTGTTTTTTGTTAGTGATGGAGAGGTTCAGTGGCCTCTGTGTTGTGTTTTGTTAGTGTTGGAGAGGTTCAGTGGCCTCTGTGTTGTGTTTTGTTAGTGTTGGAGAGGTTCAGTGGACTCCGTGTTGTGTTTTGTTAGTTATGGAAAGTTGCAGTGGCATCTGTGTTGTGTTTAGTTAGTGTTGGAGAGGTTCAGTGGCCTCCGTGTTGTGTTTTGTTAGTGATTGAGAGGTTCAATGTCCTCCCTGTTGTTTTTTGTTAGTGTTGGAGAGGTTCAGTGGCCTCTGTGTTGTGTTCTGTTAGTGTTGGAGAGGTTAAGTGGCTTTTGTGTTGTGTTTTGTTAGTGTTGGAGAGGCTCAGTGGCCTCCGTGTTGTGTTTTGTTAATGATGGAGAGTTTCAGTGGCATCTGTGTTGTGTTTTGTTAGTGATGGAGAGGTTCAGTGGCCTCCGTGTTGTGTTTTGTTAGTGATGGAGAGTTTCAGTGGCCTCCGTGTTGTGTTTTATTAGTGATGGAGAGTTTCAGTGGCCTCCGTGTTGTGTTTTATTAGTGATGGAGAGTTTCAGTGGCCTCCGTGTTGTGTTTTATTAGTGATGGAGAGGTTTAGTGGCCTCCGTGTTGTGTTTTGTTAGTGATGGAGAGGTTAAGTGGCCTCCGTGTTGTGTTTTATTAGTGATGGAGAGGTTCAGTGACTTCCTTGTTGTGTTGTGTTAGTGTTGGAGAGGTTCAGTGACCTCCGTGTTGTGTTTTATTAGTGATGGAGAGCTTCAGTGGCCTCCGTGTTGTGTTTTATTAGTGTTGGAGAGGTTCAGTGGCCTCCGTGTTGTCTTTTGTTAGTGATGGAGAGGTTCAGTGTCCTCCGTGTTGTTTTTTGTTAGTGTTGGATAGGTTAAGTGGCCTACGTGTTGTGTTTTGTTAGTGATGGAGAGGTTCAGTGGCCTCCGTGTTGTTTTATTAGTGATGGAGAGGTTCAGTGACCTCCGTGTTGTGTTTCGTTAGTTTTGGAGAGGTTCAGTGGCCTCTGTGTTGTGTTTTATTAGTGATGGAGAGGTTCAGTGGCCTCCGTGTGTGTTTTATTAGTGATGGAGAGGTTCAGTGACCTCCGTGTTGTGTTTCGTTAGTGTTGGAGAGGTTCACTGGCCTCCGTGTTGTGTTTTATTACTGATGGAGAGGTTCAGTGGCCTCCGTGTTGTGTTTTGTTAGTGATGGAGAGGTTCAGTGACCTCTCTGTTGTGTTTTTTTAGTGTTGGAGAGGTTCAGTGGCCTCCATGTTGTGTTTTATTAGTGTTTGAGAGGTTCAGTGGCCTCCGTGTTGTGTTTTGTTAGTGTTGGAGAGGTTCAGTGACCTCCGTGTTGTGTTTTATTAGTGATGGAGAGTTTCAGTGGCCTCCGTGTTGTGTTTTATTAGTGATGGAGAGGTTTAGTGGCCTCCGTGTTGTGTTTTGTTAGTGATGGAGAGGTTAAGTGGACTCCGTGTTGTGTTTTATTAGTGATGGAGAGGTTCAGTGACCTCCTTGTTGTGTTGTGTTAGTGTTGGAGAGGTTCAGTGACCTCCGTGTTGTGTTTTATTAGTGTTGGAGAGGTTCAGTGGCCTCCTTGTTGTGTTTTACTAGTGATGGAGAGGTTCAGTGGCCTCTGTGTTTTGTTTTGTTAGTGTTGGAGGGGTTCAATGGCCTCTGTGTTGTGTTTTGTTAGTGTTGGAGAGGTTCAGTGGCCTCTGTGTTGTGTTTTGTTAGTCTTGGAGAGGTTCAGTGGCCTCCGTGTTGTTTTTTGTTAGTGCTGGATAGGTTCAGTGGCCTCTGTGTTGTGTTTTGTTAGTGTTGGAGAGGTTCAGTGGCCTCTGTGCTGTGTTTTGTTAGTTTTGGAGAGGTTCAGTGGCCTCCGTGTTGTGTTTTGTTAGTGTTGGAAAGTTTCAGTGGCATCTGTGTTGTGTTTTCTTAGTGATGGAGAGTTTCAGTGGCCTCCGTGTTGTGTTTTATTAGTGATGGAGAGTTTCAGTGGCCTCCGTGTTGTGTTTTATTAATGATGGAGAGTTTCAGTGGCCACTGTGTTGTGTTTTGTTAGTATTGGAGAGGTTCAGTGGCCTCTGTGTTGTGTTTTGTTAGTGTTGGAGAGGTTCAGTGGCCTCTGTGTTGTGTTTTGTTAGTGATGGAGAGGTTAAGTGGCCTCCGTGTTGTGTTTTATTAGTGATGGAGAGGTTCAGTGGCCTCCGTGTTGTGTTTTATTAGTGATGGAGAGGTTCAGTGACCTCCTTGTTGTGTTGTGTTAGTGTTGGAGAGGTTCAGTGACCTCCGTGTTGTGTTTTGTTAGTGATGGAGAGGTTCAGTGGCCTCCGTGTTGTGTTTTATTAGTGATGGAGAGGTTCAGTGGCCTCCGTGTTGTGTTTTATTAGTGTTGGAGAGGTTCAGTGGCCTCCGTGTTGTCTTTTGTTAGTGATGGAGAGGTTCAGTGGCCTCCGTGTTGTTTTTTGTTAGTGTTGGATAGGTTAAGTGACCTACGTGTTGTGTCTTGTTAGTGATGGAGAGGTTCAGTGGCCTCCGTGTTGTTTTATTAGTGATGGAGAGGTTCAGTGACCTCCGTGTTGTGTTTCGTTAGTTTTGGAGAGGATCAGTGGCCTCTGTGTTGTGTTTTATTAGTGATGGAGAGGTTCAGTGGCCTCCGTGTGTGTTTTATTAGTGATGGAGAGGTTCAGTGACCTCCGTGTTGTGTTTCGTTAGTGTTGGAGAGGTTCACTGGCCTCCGTGTTGTGTTTTATTACTGACGGAGAGGTTCAGTGGCCTCCGTGTTGTGTTTTGTTAGTGATGGAGAGGTTCAGTGACCTCTTTGTTGTGTTTTTTTAGTGTTGGAGAGGTTCAGTGGCCTCCGTGTAGTGTTTTATTAGTGTTTCAGAGGTTCAGTGGCCTCCGTGTTGTGTTTTGTTAGTGTTGGAGAGGTTCAGTGACCTCCGTGTTGTGTTTTATTAGTGTTGGAGAGGTTCAGTGGCCTCCTTGTTGTGTTTTACTAGTGATGGAGAGGTTCAGTGGCCTCTGTGTTTTGTTTTGTTAGTGTTGGAGGGGTTCAATGGCCTCTGTGTTGTGTTTTGTTAGTGTTGGAGAGGTTCAGTGGCCTCTGTGTTGTGTTTTGTTAGTCTTGGAGAGGTTCCGTGGCCTCCGTGTTGTTTTTTGTTAGTGCTGGAGAGGTTCAGTGGCCTCCGTGTTGTTTTTTGTTAGTGTTGGATAGGTTCAGTGGCCTCTGTGTTGTGTTTTGTTAGTGTTGGAGAGGTTCAGTGGCCTCTGTGCTGTGTTTTATTAGTGATGGAGAGATTCAGTGGCCTCTGTGTTGTGTTTTGTTAGTTTTGGAGAGGTTCAGTGGCCTCTGTGTTGTGTTTTAATAGTGATGGAGAGGTTCAGTGGCCTCCGTGTGTGTTTTATTAGTGATGGAGAGGATCAGTGACCTCCGTGTTGTGTTTCGTTAGTGTTGGAGAGGTTCACTGGCCTACGTGTTGTGTTTTATTACTGATGGAGAGGTTCAGTGGCCTCCGCGTTGTGTTTTATTAGTGATGGAGAGGTTCAGTGGCCTCCGTGTTGTGTTTTTTTAGTGTTGGAGAGGTTCAGTGGCCTCCGTGTTGTGTTTTATTAGTGTTGGAGAGGTTCAGTGGCCTCCTTGTTGTGTTTTATTAGTGATGGAGAGGTTCTGTGGCCTCTGTGTTTTGTTTTGTTAGTGTTGGAGGGGTTCAGTGGCCTCTGTGTTGTGTTTTGTTAGTGTTGGAGAGGTTCAGTGGCCTCTGTGTTGTGTTTTGTTAGTGTTGGAGAGGTTCAGTGGCCTCAGTGTTGTTTTTTGTTAGTGATGGAGAGGTTCAGTGGCCTCTGTGTGTGTTTTGTTAGTGTTGGAGAGGTTCAGTGGCCTCCGTGTTGTGTTTTGTTAGTGATGGAAAGTTTCAATGGCATCTGTGTTGTGTTTTGTTAGTGATGGAGAGGTTCAGTGGCATCTGTGTTGTGTTTTGTTAGTGATGGAGAGGTTCAGTGGCCTCCGTGTTGTGTTTTATTAGTGATGGAGAGTTTCAGTGGCCTCCGTGTTGTGTTTTATTAGTGATGGAGAGTTTCAGTGGCCACTGTGTTGTGTTTTGTTAGTATTGGAGAGGTTCAGTGGCCTCTGTGTTGTGTTTTGTTAGTGTTGGAGAGGTTAAGTGGCCTCCGTGTTGTGTTTTGTTAGTGATGGAGAGGTTAAGTGGCCTCCGTGTTGTGTTTTATTAGTGATGGAGAGGTTCAGTGGCCTCCGTGTGTGTTTTATTAGTGATGGAGAGGTTCAGTGACCTCCGTGTTGTGTTTCGTTAGTGTTGGAGAGATTCACTGGCCTCCGTGTTGTGTTTTATTACTGATGGAGAGGTTCAGTGGCCTCCGTGTTGTGTTTTATTAGTGATGGAGAGGTTCAGTGACCTCTGTGTTGTGTTTTTTAGTGTTGCAGAGGTTCGGTGGCCTCCGTGTTGTGTTTTATTTGTGTTGGAGAGGTTCAGTGGCCTCCGTGTTGTGTTTTGTTAGTGTTGGAGAGGTTCAATGGCCTCCGTGTTGTGTTTTATTAGTGTTGGAGAGGTTCAGTGGCCTCCTTGTTGTGTTTTACTAGTGATGGAGAGGTTCAGTGGCCTCTTTGTTTTGTTTTGTTACTGTTGGAGGGGTTCAGTGGCCTCTGTGTTGTGTTTTGTTAGTGTTGGAGAGGTTCAGTGGCCTTTGTGTAGTTTTTTGTTAGTGATGGAGAGGTTCAGTGGCCTCCGTGTTGTTTTTTGTTAGTGTTGAATAGGTTCAGTGGCCTCTGTGTTATGTTTTGTTAGTGTTGGAGAGGTTCAGTGGCCTCTGTGTGTGTTTTGTTAGTGTTGGAGAGGTTCAGTGGCCTCCGTGTTGTTTTTTGTTAGTGATGGAGAGGTTCAGTGGCCTCTGTGTTGTGTTTTGTTAGTGTTGGAGAGGTTCAGTGGCCTCTGTGCTGTGTTTTGTTAGTGTTGGAGAGGTTTAGTGGCCTCCGTGTTGTTTTTTGTTAGTGATGGAGAGGTTCAGTGGCCTCTGTGTTGTGTTTTGTTAGTGTTGGAGAGGTTCAGTGGCCTCTGTGTTGTGTTTTGTTAGTGTTGGAGAGGTTCAGTGGACTCCGTGTTGTGTTTTGTTAGTTATGGAAAGTTGCAGTGGCATCTGTGTTGTGTTTAGTTAGTGTTGGAGAGGTTCAGTGGCCTCCGTGTTGTGTTTTGTTAGTGATTGAGAGGTTCAATGTCCTCCCTGTTGTTTTTTGTTAGTGTTGGAGAGGTTCAGTGGCCTCTGTGTTGTGTTCTGTTAGTGTTGGAGAGGTTAAGTGGCTTTTGTGTTGTGTTTTGTTAGTGTTGGAGAGGCTCAGTGGCCTCCGTGTTGTGTTTTGTTAATGATGGAGAGTTTCAGTGGCATCTGTGTTGTGTTTTGTTAGTGATGGAGAGGTTCAGTGGCCTCCGTGTTGTGTTTTGTTAGTGATGGAGAGTTTCAGTGGCCTCCGTGTTGTGTTTTATTAGTGATGGAGAGTTTCAGTGGCCTCCGTGTTGTGTTTTATTAGTGATGGAGAGTTTCAGTGGCCTCCGTGTTGTGTTTTATTAGTGATGGAGAGGTTTAGTGGCCTCCGTGTTGTGTTTTGTTAGTGATGGAGAGGTTAAGTGGCCTCCGTGTTGTGTTTTATTAGTGATGGAGAGGTTCAGTGACCTCCTTGTTGTGTTGTGTTAGTGTTGGAGAGGTTCAGTGACCTCCGTGTTGTGTTTTATTAGTGATGGAGAGCTTCAGTGGCCTCCGTGTTGTGTTTTATTAGTGTTGGAGAGGTTCAGTGGCCTCCGTGTTGTCTTTTGTTAGTGATGGAGAGGTTCAGTGTCCTCCGTGTTGTTTTTTGTTAGTGTTGGATAGGTTAAGTGGCCTACGTGTTGTGTTTTGTTAGTGATGGAGAGGTTCAGTGGCCTCCGTGTTGTTTTATTAGTGATGGAGAGGTTCAGTGACCTCCGTGTTGTGTTTCGTTAGTTTTGGAGAGGTTCAGTGGCCTCTGTGTTGTGTTTTATTAGTGATGGAGAGGTTCAGTGGCCTCCGTGTGTGTTTTATTAGTGATGGAGAGGTTCAGTGACCTCCGTGTTGTGTTTCGTTAGTGTTGGAGAGGTTCACTGGCCTCCGTGTTGTGTTTTATTACTGATGGAGAGGTTCAGTGGCCTCCGTGTTGTGTTTTGTTAGTGATGGAGAGGTTCAGTGACCTCTCTGTTGTGTTTTTTTAGTGTTGGAGAGGTTCAGTGGCCTCCATGTTGTGTTTTATTAGTGTTTGAGAGGTTCAGTGGCCTCCGTGTTGTGTTTTGTTAGTGTTGGAGAGGTTCAGTGACCTCCGTGTTGTGTTTTATTAGTGATGGAGAGTTTCAGTGGCCTCCGTGTTGTGTTTTATTAGTGATGGAGAGGTTTAGTGGCCTCCGTGTTGTGTTTTGTTAGTGATGGAGAGGTTAAGTGGACTCCGTGTTGTGTTTTATTAGTGATGGAGAGGTTCAGTGACCTCCTTGTTGTGTTGTGTTAGTGTTGGAGAGGTTCAGTGACCTCCGTGTTGTGTTTTATTAGTGTTGGAGAGGTTCAGTGGCCTCCTTGTTGTGTTTTACTAGTGATGGAGAGGTTCAGTGGCCTCTGTGTTTTGTTTTGTTAGTGTTGGAGGGGTTCAATGGCCTCTGTGTTGTGTTTTGTTAGTGTTGGAGAGGTTCAGTGGCCTCTGTGTTGTGTTTTGTTAGTCTTGGAGAGGTTCAGTGGCCTCCGTGTTGTTTTTTGTTAGTGCTGGATAGGTTCAGTGGCCTCTGTGTTGTGTTTTGTTAGTGTTGGAGAGGTTCAGTGGCCTCTGTGCTGTGTTTTGTTAGTTTTGGAGAGGTTCAGTGGCCTCCGTGTTGTGTTTTGTTAGTGTTGGAAAGTTTCAGTGGCATCTGTGTTGTGTTTTCTTAGTGATGGAGAGGTTCAGTGGCCTCCGTGTTGTGTTTTGTTTGTGTTGGAGAGGTTCAGTGGCCTCCGTGTTGTGTTTTGTTAGTGATGGAGAGGTTCAGTGGCCTCCGTGTTGTTTTTTGTTAGTGTTGGAGAGGTTCAGTGGCCTCTGTGTTGTGTTTTGTTAGTGATGGAGAGGTTAAGTGGCCCCCGTGTTGTGTTTTATTAGTGATGGAGAGGTTCAGTGGCCTCCGTGTTGTGTTTTGTTAGTGATGGAGAGGTTCAGTGGCCTCCGTGTTGTGTTTTGTTAGTGATGGAGAGGTTCAGTGGCCTCCGTGTTGTGTTTTGTTAGTGTTGGAGAGGTTCAGTGGCCTCCGTGTTGTGTTTTATTAGTGATGGAGAGGTTCAGTGGCCTCTGTGTTGTGTTTTGTTAGTGTTGGAGAGGTTCAGTGGCCTCCGTGTTGTGTTTTGTTAGTGTTGGAGAGGTTCAGTGGCCTCCGTGTTGTGTTTTATTAGTGATGGAGAGGTTCAGTGGCCTCCGTGTTGTGTTTTATTAGTGAAGGAGAGGTTCAGTGGCCTCTGTGTTGTGTTTTGTTAGTGTTGGAGAGGTTCAGTGGCCTCCGTGTTGTGTTTTGTTAGTGTTGGAGAGGTTCAGTGGCCTCCGTGTTGTGTTTTATTAGTGATGGAGAGGTTCAGTGGCCTCCATGTTGTGTTTTATTAGTGAAGGAGAGGTTCAGTGGCCTCTGTGTTGTGTTTTGTTAGTGTTGGAGAGGTTCAGTGGCCTCCGTGTTGTGTTTTGTTAGTGTTGTAGAGGTTCAGTGGCCTCCGTGTTGTGTTTTGTTAGTGTTGGAGAGGTTCAGTGGCCTCCGTGTTGTGTTTTATTAGTGATGGAGAGGTTCAGTGGCCTCCGTGTTGTGTTTTATTAGTGAAGGAGAGGTTCAGTGGCCTCTGTGTTGTGTTTTGTTAGTGATGGAGGTTTTCAGTGGCCTCCGTGTTGTGTTTTGTTAGTGTTGGAGAGGTTCAGTGGCCTCCGTGTTGTGTTTTGTTAGTGATGGAGGTTTTCAGTGGCCTCCGTGTTGTGTTTTGTTAGTGTTGGAGAGGTTCAGTGGCCTCCGTGTTGTGTTTTTTAGAGATGGAGAGGTTCAGTGGCCTCCGTGTTGTGTTTTGTTAGTGTTGGAGAGGTTCAGTGGCCTCCGTGTTGTGTTTTGTTAGTGTTGGAGAGGTTCAGTGGCCTCCGTGTTGTGTTTTATTATTGTTGGAGAGGTTCAGTGGCCTCCGTGTTGTGTTTTGTTAGTGTTGGAGAGGTTCAGTGGCCTCCGTGTTGTGTTTTGTTAGTGTTGGAGAGGTTCAGTGGCCTCCGTGTTGTGTTTTATTAGTGTTGGAGAGGTTCAGTGGCCTCCGTGTTGTGTTTTGTTAGTGATGGAGAGGTTCATTGGCCTCCGTGTTGTGTTTTGTTAGTGTTGGAGAGGTTCAGTGGCCTCCGTGTTGTGTTTTGTTAGTGATGGAGAGGTTCATTGTCCTCCGTGTTGTGTTTTGTTAGTGTTGGAGAGGTTGTGTTGTCTGAGAGGACTGACACAATCATGGTGCACGACTGACACACCATCATGGTGGAGGACTGACACACCACCATCATGGTGGAGAACTTTCACACCATCATGGTGCAAGACTGACACATCATTATGGTGGAGGACTGACACACCATCATGGTGGAGGACTGACACACCATCATGGTAGTGAACTGACACCATTGTGGTGGAGGACTGACACAATCATGATGGAGGACTGACACACTATCATGGTGGTGGACTGACTCACAATCATAGTGGAGAACTGACACACCATCATGGTGGAGGACCGACACACCATCATGGTGGAGGACTGACACCGTCCTGGTGGAGGACTGACACACTACCCTCATGGTAGTGAACTGAGACACCATCATGGTGGTGGACTGACACACTATCATGGTGGAAGACTGACACCATCATGGTGGAGGACTGACACACCACTATCATGGTAGTGGACTGACACAGCATCATGATGGTGGACTGACACACCATCAAGTTGGAGGACTGACACACCATCATGGTGGAGGACTGACACACCATCATGGTGGAGGTCTGACGCACAGTCATGGTAGAGGACTGACACCATCATGGAGGAGGACTGACACACCATCATGGCGGAGGACTGGCACACCGTGATTCACGGTGGAGGACCGACACACCATCTTTGTGGAGTGCCGATACACCACCATCATGGTGGAGTGCCGATACACCACCATCATGGTGGAGGACTGACATACTATCATGGTGGAGGACCGACACGCCATCATGGTGGAGTACCGATACACCATCATGGTGGAGGACTGACACACCATCATGGTGGAGGACTGACATGCTATCATGGTGGAGGACCGACACGCCATGATGGTGGAGTACCGACACACCATCATGGTGAAGGACTGACACACCATCATGGTGGAGGACTGACATACTATCATGGTGGAGGACTGACACCATCCTGGTGGAGGACTGACACACCACCCTCATGGTAGTGAACTGACACACCATCATGGTGGTGGACTGACACACTGTCATGGTGGAGGACTGACACCATCATGGTGGAGGACTGACACACCATCATGGTGGAGGACTGACACACCATCATGGTGGAGGACCGATACACCACCATCATGGTGGAGGACCAACACACCATCATGGTGGTGGACCAACACACCATCATGGTGGAGGACCAACACACCATCATGGTGGAGAACTGACACACCATCATGGCGGAGGACTGACACACCATCATGGTGGAGGACCGATACACCACCATCATGGCGGAGGACTGACACACCATCATGGTGGAGGACTGACAACAAAACAGTCCTACACGAAGCTCTCTTCGTGTAAGAGATGGAGTGGACTCGTAGCATCGAGGTAGAAGCTGCGGCTGGTGCCGCTAGCGGCTGCGGCAACCAGCGGTGTCACCTGCAGCGTCCCTCTCTGCGTCTCCTGGTGGGTCCCGTTCTGCGTCTCCTGCTGCGTCCCTCTCTGCGCCTCCAGCTGCGGCTGCAGCAGCAGAAGAAGAAAAGAACAGTTAATGAGAAGATCATTGAGCCCCGGGCAATAATGGTATTTTTCGAGATTAAATATATATATATATATATATATATATATATATATATATATATATATATATATATATATATATATATATATCTATATATGTATATGCAATAAGATCACAGTAAACAGGTGATTTCAGAATATGCAAAACAACCACTCTGAAAGAATAGAGAAATTCCAAGCGCTTTCGTGACTACTCACATTATCAAGGAACTATATAGTTCCTTGATAATGTGAATAGTCACGAAAGCGCTTGGAATTTCTCTATTCTTTCAGAGTGGTTGTTTTGCATATATATATATATATATATATATATATATATATATATATATATATATATATATATATATATATATATATATATATATGTCGTGCCGAATAGTCAGAACTTGCGATTTTGGCTTAAATAGCAACGCTCGTCTTGCTATATAAGACAAGCGAAAAATTTTTTATGCAATAACTTCGCAAAAATCATTCTGAGCCTAACGAAAAAAAAATGTTTCATTGCGTTTATTTATTATTAAATTATTGTAAACGTATCTAAAATATATTTAGTTGGGTTAGGCTAAAATAAATTGTTCTTATTATAATAAGATTGGGTAAGTTTTCTAAGATTCTTCTGGTACAAAATTATAATTTTTTACATTAAGAAAGGCCAGGGAACGAATGGATTTGTCAGTTAAAAATATAGTAGGGGAGTCAGTAGATGGGGAGCTGAAGATATTGGGTAGATAGCGGGAATATTTTAAGGAACTTTTAAATTGCGATAAAGAAAGGGAAGCGGCAATTTTATGCACTGGTCAGGGAGGTATAACATCTTTTAGGAGTGAAGAAGAGCAGGATGTGAGTGTGGGGGAGGTGCGTGAGGCATTACGTAGAATGAAAGGAGATAAAACAGCTGGAACTGACGGGATCATGACAGAAATGTTGGGAATAAATAGTATAAAATACAGATACAATGGAAAAGCAAACACATAAGCAGAGAGCATGTAGTTACTTTATATAAAGGGAAGGGGGACAAAAGAGACTGTAAGAATTATAGGGGAATAAGTTTACTGAGTATATCAGGTAAAGTGTATGTTAGGGTTATTATTGTAATAAAGTTGGTAGAATTACCGACAATATGTAAAGTAAAAGGACACAAGTGCAACTAATGTGACATTTATTGTGGCAACGTTTCGCTCTCCAGGAGCTTTATCAAGCCATTACAAACAATACATGGACACAGAGGGTATATAAAGGCTCAGAGTGAGGTGAATACTAGTGAGGTACCATTTCGATGTTCACTAGTGGTAGTGGTAGTGACAAAAGTAATACAATATGGTAGAGCAATTAATTCGTACATGAGTAAAAGGATATAAAAGCTATTACTTGGGTAACATAAAAATAGGCTGGACAAATATAAACTGGAATGAGGCAGCTTGTTTCAGTGTTCACTCTCTGTGCTTTGTGTAGTAAAACAGGAGAGACTATGTGATGGCAGGGTTTACTGTTTTCAGGAGGATTCTTGCTAAGACTTCGGAGATGGTGAAGCTGCCGTTGTTTTGTTTAATTGTATTCGAAACAGCGATCAGTGCTGATTCAAGGCACTTGCGTGTGCGGAAATTAGTTTCTTTTATCACTAATTGGGCGTCTCTGAATTTCATAAGATGATTGGTGGAATTTCGGTGTTGTACACAGGCGTTGTTTAAGTTGTCGTTCCTACATGCGTATATGTGTTCATTGAGGCGGGTGTCGAGGTTTCTTGCTGTTTCACCTACGTAGATCTTGTCACAGCCTCCACAGGGTATAGTGTAAACTCCTGCATTGACTGGTTCGTGGTGATTGGGTTTTGTCCTGGTTAGATCCTTTATTGAAGTGGTAGAAGCGATGGCGACTCTGGTGTTAGCTTGTGAAAGTACTTTTGAGACGTTTAGTGCAACCTGGCTGTTGGGAAGAATTATAACTTTGTTGGGAGCGGTGTTGATGCGTGGAGAATTGATGATCTGAAGAGCTCTTTTCTTGCAGTCTTTGATGAAAAAAGAAGGAAATTGTAACTCAGTGAATGTTTGGTGAATGTAAGTACATTCTTCGTCAAGAAACTCAGGACTACAAATTCGGTATGCTCTTAGGGAAAAACCCGATGATGATGCCTCTTTTGGTCTTGGTATCTTGACTGGAATAGAAGTGTGTGAGATCATTTTTATTGGTGGGTTTCCGATAAACTTGAAATCTTAGGTTGTTGTCTACTTTGTGAATGAGGACGTCGAGGAAAGGTAGCTTGTCATTGGACTCTTCTTCTAGGGTAAACTGAATCGCTGGTTCAACTGCGTTGAGCCTTGCCTGAAGATCCCGTACATCAAAACGTTTTGGAGTTATTACGAGGACATCGTCCACGTAACGTAACCAAGTGACGCTTGAAGGGATGATGTTGGCGAAGTGTTCGGACTCTAGGTGTTCCATGTATAAGTTGGCTAGGACGGCACTTATTGGGGACCCCATTCCCATGCCGTAGGTTTGTTTGTAGAGCTTGTTATTGAAGGAAAAACAGTTGAAGATAACACAGAGTTCAATCAAGTCAACAAAATCTCCGGGAGGTAAAGGAAGATTAAGGTCCTGGTTGACTTTACGTCGTAGAACCTCGATGGCTTTTTTGGTAGGTACTTTTGTGAAGAGGGAAGTCACATCCAAACTGCTTAATTTCTTGTTACGGATGGAGAGGTTACGGATGCGGTTGAGAAGGTCGCCTGAGTGTTTAAGATGAGCTGGGCTGATGGTCCCCAGAAGGCAGGAAAGATGTTTGGCAAGAACTCCGGCTAGTTTGTGTGGAGCACTGCCTATTCCTGACGTGATTGGTCTGAGAGGAATATTGTGTTTATGGGTCTTGGGTAAACCATACATGTGTGCTGGTTTAGGGTTGCTGGTTTAGGGTTGCCATCGAGGTTCTACGACGTAAAGTCAACCAGGACCTTAATCTTCCTTTACCTCCCGGAGATTTTGTTGACTTGATTGAACTCTGTGTTAACTTCAACTGTTTTTCCTTCAATAACAAGCTCTACAAACAAACCTACGGCATGGGAATGGGGTCCCCAATAAGTGCCGTCCTAGCCAACTTATACATGGAACACCTAGAGTCCGAACACTTCGCCAACATCATCCCTTCAAGCGTCACTTGGTTACGTTACGTGGACGATGTCCTCGTAATAACTCCAAAACGTTTTGATGTACGGGATCTTCAGGCAAGGCTCAACGCAGTTGAACCAGCGATTCAGTTTACACTAGAAGAAGAGTCCAATGACAAGCTACCTTTCCTCGACGTCCTCATTCACAAAGTAGACAACAACCTAAGATTTCAAGTTTATCGGAAACCCACCAATAAAAATGATCTCACACACTTCTATTCCAGTCAAGATACCAAGACCAAAAGAGGCATCATCATCGGGTTTTTCCTAAGAGCATACCGAATTTGTAGTCCTGAGTTTCTTGACGAAGAATGTACTTACATTCACCAAACATTCACTGAGTTACAATTTCCTTCTTTTTTCATCAAAGACTGCAAGAAAAGAGCTCTTCAGATCATCAATTCTCCACGCATCAACACCGTTCCCAACAAAGTTATAATTCTTCCCAACAGCCAGGTTGCACTAAACGTCTCAAAAGTACTTTCACAAGCTAACACCAGAGTCGCCATCGCTTCTACCACTTCAATAAAGGATCTAACCAGGACAAAACCCAATCACCACGAACCAGTCAATGCAGGAGTTTACACTATACCCTGTGGAGGCTGTGACAAGATCTACGTAGGTGAAACAGCAAGAAACCTCGACACCCGCCTCAATGAACACATATACGCATGTAGGAACGACAACTTAAACAACGCCTGTGTACAACACCGAAATTCCACCAATCATCTTATGAAATTCAGAGACGCCCAATTAGTGATAAAAGAAACTAATTTCCGCACACGCAAGTGCCTTGAATCAGCACTGATCGCTGTTTCGAATACAATTAAACAAAACAACGGCAGCTTCACCATCTCCGAAGTCTTAGCAAGAATCCTCCTGAAAACAGTAAACCCTGCCATCACATAGTCTCTCCTGTTTTACTACACAAAGCACAGAGAGTGAACACTGAAACAAGCTGCCTCATTCCAGTTTATATTTGTCCAGCCTATTTTTATGTTACCCAAGTAATAGCTTTTATATCCTTTTACTCATGTACGAATTAATTGCTCTACCATATTGTATTACTTTTGTCACTACCACTACCACTAGTGAACATCGAAATGGTACCTCACTAGTATTCACCTCACTCTGAGCCTTTATATACCCTCTGTGTCCATGTATTGTTTGTAATGGCTTGATAAAGCTCCTGGAGAGCGAAACGTTGCCACAATAAATGTCACATTAGTTGCACTTGTGTCCTTTTACTTTACAGGGTTATTATTGAAAGAATTAGAGGTAAGACAGAGAGTAGGACTGCAGATGAGCAAGGAGGCTTTAGAATGAGTAGGGGATGTGTAGATCAGGTGTTTACATTGAAACAAATATGTGAATTGTATTTAGATAAAGGTAGGAAACTTTTCATTGCATTTATAGATTTAGAAAATGCATATGATAGAGTGGATAAGGGAACAATTTGGTAGATGTTTCAAATGTATAGAATAGGTAGAACGTTACTAAATGCTGTAAAGAGTTTTTAAAAGTAGGTCTTACATAGGGATATGCTATGTCACCATAGTTGTTTAACATATTTATAGATGGAGTTGTAAAAGAAGTAAATGCTAGGGTGTTCGGGAGAGGGGTGGGATTAAATTATGGGGAATCAAATACAAAATGGGAGTTGACACAGTTACTTTTGCTGATGATACTGTGCTTTTGGGGGATTCTAAATAAAAATTGCAAAGCTTAGTGAACGAGTTTGGGATTATTATTATAATCAAAGAAAGCGCTAAACTAACAAGGGGACGAGTTTGGGAGGGTGTGTAAAGGTAGAAAGTTGTAAGTGAATAGAGATAAGAACAAGGTGATGAGGGTATCAAATGATTTAGATAAAGAAAAACTGGACATCACATTGGAGGGAGTATGGAAGAAGTGAATGTTTTCAGATATTTGGGAATTGACTCGTCAGCGGATGGATTTTTGAAGAATGAGGTTAACCATAGAATTGATGAAGGAAAAAAGGTGAGCGGTGCTTTGAGGTATATGTGGAGACAAAGAACATGATCCATGGAGGCAAAGAAGGGAATGTACAAGAGTATAGTGGTACCAACACTTATATGAGTGTGAAAGTTGGGTTGTACTAAATGCTGCAGCGAGGAGGCGGCTGGAGGAAGTGGAGATGTCGTGTCTAAGGGAAATTTGTGGTGTAAATATTATACAGAGAATTCTTAGTGTGAAAATTAGGAGGTGTGGAGTTACTAAAAGTATTAGTCAGAGTGCTGAAGAGGGACTGTTGAAGTGTTTTAGTCATTTAGAGAGAATGAAACAGCAGAATGACTTGGAGAGTGTATAAATTAATTGGGGAAGGAAGGCGGGGTAGGCGTCATCCCCGACAAGGATGGAGGGAGGGAGTAAAGGAAGTTTAGTGGGCGAGGGGCTTGGACTTCCAGCAAGCGTGCGTGAGCGTGTTAGATAGGAATGAATGGAGACGAATGGTGTTTAGGACCTGACGAACTGTTGGAGTGTGAGCAGGATAATATTTTGTGAAGGGATTCAGGGAAACCAGTTACCCGGACTTCAGTCCTGGAAATGGGAAGTACAATGCCTGCACTTTAAAGGAGGGATTTAGGATATTGGCAGTTTGGAGGGGACCTCTAAACTGTCGTATCTGAGCGCCTCTGCAAAGACAGTGATTATGTATGAGTGATGGTGAGTGTTGAATGATGAAAGTTCTTTCTTTTTGGGTCACCCTGCCTCGGTGGAAGACGGATGACGTGTTAAATTATATATATATATATATATATATATATATATATATATATATATATATATATATATATATATATATATATGTATGTATATGATGTCTATACATAGATGAATAATGTCCACACTCGCATTCTAAAAGCATTTACACATGAAAAATGAAAAATAATCATATATACGATTTTATATATGAGATATAAGTAGACCACCCAGGGAAGTACTACCGTCCTGCCAGATGACTGTGAAACAAAAACCTGTAACTGTTTTGCATGATGGTAGGATTGCTGGTTTCTTTTTCTGTCTCATAAACACGCTAGATAACAGGGATATCTTGCTACTCCTACTTACACTTTGGTCACACTTCACAGACACGCACATGCATATATATATATACATACATCTAGGTTTTTCTCCTTTTTCTAAATAGCTCTTGTTCTTTTTTATTTCTTCTATTGTCCATGGGGAAGTGGAAAAGAATCTTTCCTCCGTAAGCCATGCGTGTCGTATGAGGCGACTAAAATGCCGGGAGCAATGGGCTAGTAACCCCTTCTCCTGTATACAATTACTAAAAAAGAGAAGAAGAAAAACTTTATAAAACTGGGTTGCTTAAATGTGCGTGGATGTAGTGCGGATGACAAGAAACAGATGATTGCTGATGTTATGAATGAAAAGAAGTTGGATGTCCTGGCCCTAAGCGAAACAAAGCTGAAGGGGGTAGGAGAGTTTCAGTGGGGGGAAATAAATGGGATTAAATCTGGAGTATCTGAGAGAGTTAGAGCAAAGGAAGGGGTAGCAGTAATGTTAAATGATCAGTTATGGAAGGAGAAAAGAGAATATGAATGTGTAAATTCAAGAATTATGTGGATTAAAGTAAAGGTTGGATGCGAGAAGTGGGTCATAATAAGCGTGTATGCACCTGGAGAAGAGAGGAATGCAGAGGAGAGAGAGAGATTTTGGGAGATGTTAAGTGAATGTATAGGAGCCTTTGAACCAAGTGAGAGAGTAATTGTGGTAGGGGACTTGAATGCTAAAGTAGGAGAACCTTTTAGAGAGGGTGTGGTAGGTAAGTTTGGGGTGCCAGGTGTAAATGATAATGGGAGCCCTTTAATTGAACTTTGTATAGAAAGGGGTTTAGTTATAGGTAATACATATTTTAAGAAAAAGAGGATAAATAAGTATACACGATATGATGTAGGGCGAAATGACAGTAGTTTGTTGGATTATGTATTGGTAGATAAAAGACTGTTGAGTAGACTTCAGGATGTACATGTTTATAGAGGGGCCACAGATATATCAGATCACTTTCTAGTTGTAGCTACACTGAGAGTAAAAGGTAGATGGGATACAAGGAGAATAGAAGCATCAGGGAAGAGAGAGGTGAAGGTTTATAAACTAAAAGAGGAGGCAGTTAGGGTAAGATATAAACAGCTATTGGAGGATAGATGGGCTAATGAGAGCATAGGCAATGGGGTCGAAGAGGTATGGGGTAGGTTTAAAAATGTAGTGTTAGAGTGTTCAGCAGAAGTTTGTGGTTACAGGAAAGTGGGTGCAGGAGGGAAGAGGAGCGATTGGTGGAATGATGATGTAAAGAGAGTAGTAAGGGAGAAAAAGTTAGCATATGAGAAGTTTTTACAAAGTAGAAGTGATGCAAGGAGGGAAGAGTATATGGAGAAAAAGAGAGAAGTTAAGAGAGTGGTGAAGCAATGTAAAAAGAGAGCAAATGAGAGAGTGGGTGAGATGTTATCAACAAATTTTGTTAAAAAATTAGAAAAAGTTTTGGAGTGAGATTAACAAGTTAAGAAAGCCTAGAGAACAAATGGATTTGTCAGTTAAAAATAGGAGAGGAGAGTTATTAAATGGAGAGTTAGAGGTATTGGGAAGATGGAAGGAATATTTTGAGGAATTGTTAAATGTTGATGAAGATAGGGAAGCTGTGATTTCGTGTATAGGGCAAGGAGGAATAACATCTTGTAGGAGTGAGGAAGAGCCAGTTGTGAGTGTGGGGGAAGTTCGTGAGGCAGTAGGTAAAATGAAAGGGGGTAAGGCAGCCGGGATTGATGGGATAAAGATAGAAATGTTAAAAGCAGGTGGGGATATAGTTTTGGAGTGGTTGGTGCAATTATTTAATAAATGTATGGAAGAGGGTAAGGTACCTAGGGATTGGCAGAGAGCATGCATAGTTCCTTTGTATAAAGGCAAAGGGGATAAAAGAGAGTGCAAAAATTATAGGGGGATAAGTCTGTTGAGTGTACCTGGTAAAGTGTATGGTAGAGTTATAATTGAAAGAATTAAGAGTAAGACGGAGAATAGGATAGCAGATGAACAAGGAGGCTTTAGGAAAGGTAGGGGGTGTGTGGACCAGGTGTTTACAGTGAAACATATAAGTGAACAGTATTTAGATAAGGCTAAAGAGGTCTTTGTGGCATTTATGGATTTGGAAAAGGCGTATGACAGGGTGGATAGGGGGGCAATGTGGCAGATGTTGCAAGTGTATGGTGTAGGAGGTAGGTTACTGAAAGCAGTGAAGAGTTTTTACGAGGATAGTGAGGCTCAAGTTAGAGTATGTAGGAAAGAGGGAAATTTTTTCCCAGTAAAAGTAGGCCTTAGACAAGGATGTGTGATGTCACCGTGGTTGTTTAATATATTTATAGATGGGGTTGTAAGAGAAGTAAATGCGAGGGTCTTGGCAAGAGGCGTGGAGTTAAAAGATAAAGAATCACACACAAAGTGGGAGTTGTCACAGCTGCTCTTTGCTGATGACACTGTGCTCTAGGGAGATTCTGAAGAGAAGTTGCAGAGATTGGTGGATGAATTTGGTAGGGTGTGCAAAAGAAGAAAATTAAAGGTGAATACAGGAAAGAGTAAGGTTATGAGGATAACAAAAAGATTAGGTGATGAAAGATTGAATATCAGATTGGAGGGAGAGAGTATGGAGGAGGTGAACGTATTCAGATATTTGGGAGTGGACGTGTCAGCGGATGGGTCTATGAAAGATGAGGTGAATCATAGAATTGATGAGGGAAAAAGAGTGAGTGGTGCACTTAGGAGTCTGTGGAGACAAAGAACTTTGTCCTTGGAGGCAAAGAGGGGAATGTATGAGAGTATAGTTTTACCAACGCTCTTATATGGGTGTGAAGCGTGGGTGATGAATGTTGCAGCGAGGAGAAGGCTGGAGGCAGTGGAGATGTCATGTCTGAGGGCAATGTGTGGTGTGAATATAATGCAGAGAATTCGTAGTTTGGAAGTTAGGAGGAGGTGCGGGATTACCAAAACTGTTGTCCAGAGGGCTGAGGAAGGGTTGTTGAGGTGGTTCGGACATGTAGAGAGAATGGAGCGAAACAGAATGACTTCAAGAGTGTATCAGTCTGTAGTGGAAGGAAGGCGGGGTAGGGGTCGGCCTAGGAAGGGTTGGAGGGAGGGGGTAAAGGAGGTTTTGTGTGCGAGGGGCTTGGACTTCCAGCAGGCATGCGTGAGCGTGTTTGATAGGAGTGAATGGAGACAAATGGTTTTTAATACTTGACGTGCTGTTGGAGTGTGAGCAAAGTAACATTTATGAAGGGGTTCAGGGAAACCGGCAGGCCGGACTTGAGTCCTGGAGATGGGAAGTACAGTGCCTGCACTCTGAAGGAGGGGTGTTAATGTTGCAGTTTAAAAACTGTAGTGTAAAGCACCCTTCTGGCAAGACAGTGATGGAGTGAATGATGGTGAAAGTTTTTCTTTTTCGGGCCACCCTGCCTTGGTGGGAATCGGCCAGTGTGATAATAATAATAATAATATAAGTAGACGGAGGCTCTTGATCCAAGGAACTGGAGCCACCTTCATTTTTTCCCCCTAAATCAGTGAACATAATGATAATAACTCTTGAGTGTTTCTTGATTTAGTTACTCTAAGTTAGTGTGAAACAACTTTAAGTTAGTTTGATGATACAAGTTCAAGTTAGTGGGATACAACTCTAAGTGTGAGTCAGCTGTCCTGACACTTTCTATCATTTTCCTACAGGACTTCACAAAGTCGGTGTAACACACACATAGACAGCCGCTGACAACACCGGTATTATGTATGCCAGCCTCAGACAGCCACTGACAACACCGGTATTATGTACGCCAGCCTCAGACAGCCACTGACAACACCGGTATTATGTATGCCAGCCTCAGACAGCCACTGACAACACCGGTATTATGTACGCCAGCCTCAGACAGCCACTGACAACACCGGTATTATGTACGCCAGCCTCAGACAGCCACTGACAACACCGGTATTATGTACGCCAGCCTCAGACAGCCACTGACAACACCGGTATTATGTATGCCAGCCTCAGACAGCCACTGACAACACCGGTATTATGTACGCCAGCCTCAGACAGCCACTGACAACACTGGTATTATGTATGCCAGCCTCAGACAGCCGCTGACAACACCGGTATTATGTATGCCAGCCTCAGACAGCCGCTGACAACACCGGTATTATGTATGCCAGCCTCAGACAGCCACTGACAACACCGGTATTATGTACGCCAGCCTCAGACAGCCACTGACAACACCGGTATTATGTATGCCAGCCTAAGACAGCCGCTGACAACACCGGTATTATGTATGCCAGCCTCAGACAGCCACTGACAACACCGGTATTATGTATGCCAGCCTGAGACAGCCACTGACAACACCGGTATTATGTATGCCAGCCTCAGACAGCCGCTGACAACACCGGTATTATGTACGCCAGCCTCAGACAGCCACTGACAACACCGGTATTATGTATGCCAGCCTCAGACAGCCACTGACAACACCGGTATTATGTACGCCAGCCTCAGACAGCCGCTGACAACACCGGTATTATGTACGCCAGCCTCAGACAGCCACTGACAACACCGGTATTATGTATGCCAGCCTAAGACAGCCACTGACAACACCGGTATTATGTATGCCAGCCTCAGACAGCCACTGACAACACCGGTATTATGTATGCCAGCCTCAGACAGCCACTGACAACACCGGTATTATGTATGCCAGCCTCAGACAGCCGCTGACAACACAGGTATTATGTACGCCAGCCTCAGACAGCCACTGACAACACCGGTATTATGTATGCCAGCCTCAGACAGCCACTGACAACACCGGTATTATGTACGCCAGCCTCAGACAGCCACTGACAACACCGGTACTATGTACGCCAGCCTCAGACAGCCACTGACAACACCGGTATTATGTATGCCAGCCTCAGACAGCCGCTGACAACACCGGTATTATGTACGCCAGCCTCAGACAGCCACTGACAACACCGGTATTATGTACGCCAGCCTCAGACAGCCACTGACAACACCGGTATTATGTACGCCAGCCTCAGACAGCCACTGACAACATCGGTATTATGTATGCCAGCCTCAGACAGCCGCTGACAACACCGGTATTATGTATGCCAGCCTCAGACAGCCACTGACAACACCGGTATTATGTACGCCAGCCTCAGACAGCCACTAACAACACCGGTATTATGTATGCCAGCCTCAGACAGCCACTGACAACACCGGTATTATGTATGCCAGCCTCAGACAGCCACTGACAACACCGGTATTATGTATGCCAGCCTCAGACAGCCACTGACAACACCGGTATTATGTATGCCAGCCTCAGACAGCCGCTGACAACACCGGTATTATGTACGCCAGCCTCAGACAGCCACTGACAACACCGGTATTATGTATGCCAGCCTCAGACAGCCACTGACAACACCGGTATTATGTATGCCAGCCTCAGACAGCCACTGACAACACCGGTATTATGTATGCCAGCCTCAGACAGCCACTGACAACACCGGTATTATGTATGCCAGCCTCAGACAGCCGCTGACAACACCGGTATTATGTACGCCAGCCTCAGACAGCCACTGACAACACCGGTATTATGTATGCCAGCCTCAGACAGCCACTGACAACACCGGTATTATGTATGCCAGCCTCAGACAGCCACTGGCAACACCGGTATTATGTATGCCAGCCTCAGACAGCCACTGACAACACCGGTATTATGTATGCCAGCCTCAGACAGCCGCTGACAACACCGGTATTATGTACGCCAGCCTCAGACAGCCACTGACAACACCGGTATTATGTATGCCAGCCTCAGACAGCCACTGACAACACCGGTATTATGTATGCCAGCCTCAGACAGCCACTGACAACACCGGTATTATGTATGCCAGCCTCAGACAGCCGCTGACAACACCGGTATTATGTACGCCAGCCTCAGACAGCCACTGACAACACCGGTATTATGTATGCCAGCCTCAGACAGCCACTAACAACACCGGTATTATGTATGCCAGCCTCAGACAGCCACTGACAACACCGGTATGTACGCCAGCCTCAGACAGCCACTGACAACACCGGTATTATGTATGCCAGCCTCAGACAGCCACTGACAACACCGGTATTATGTATGCCAGCCTCATACAGCCACTGACAACACCGGTATTATGTACGCCAGCCTCAGACAGCCGCTGACAACACCGGTATTATGTACGCCAGCCTCAGACAGCCGCTGACAACACCGGTAATATGTATGCCAGCCTCAGACAGCCGCTGACAACACCGGTATTATGTATGCCAACCTCAGACAGCCACTGACAACACCGGTATTATGTACGCCAGCCTCAGACAGCCACTGACAACACCGGTATTATGTACGCCAGCCTCAGACAGAAACTGACAACACCGGTATTATGTACGCCAGCCTCAGACAGCCGCTGACAACACCGGTATTATGTATGCCAGCCTAAGACAGCCGGTGACAACACCGGTATTATGTATGCCAGCCTCAGACAGCCACTGACAACACCGGTATTATGTACGCCAGCCTCAGACAGCCACTGACAACACCGGTATTATGTACGCCAGCCTCAGACAGCCGCTGACAACACAGGTATTATGTATGCCAGCCTAAGACAGCCGCTGACAACACCGGTATTATGTATGCCAGCCTCAGACAGCCACTGACAACACCGGTATTATGTACGCCAGCCTCAGACAGCCACTGACAACACCGGTATTATGTACGCCAGCCTCAGACAGCCGCTCACAACACCGGTATTATGTATGCCAGCCTCAGACAGCCGCTGACAACAACGGTATTATGTACGCCAGCCTCAGACAGCCGCTGACAACACCGGTATTATGTACGCCAGCCTCAGACAGCCACTGACAACACTGGTATTATGTATGCCAGCCTCAGACAGCAACAGACATTATGTACGCCAGCCTCAGACAGCAACAGACATTATGTACGCCAGCCTCAGACAGCAACAGACATTATGTACGCCAGCCTCAGACGGCAACAGACATTATGTACGCCAGCCTCAGACAGCAACAGACATTATGTACGCCAGCCTCAGACAGCAACAGACATTATGTACGCCAGCCTCAGACAGCAACAGACATTATGTACGCCAGCCTCAGACAGCGACAGACATTATGTATGCCAGCCACAGACAGCCACAGACATTATGTATGCCAGCCTCAGAGAGCCACAGACATTATGTACGCCAGCCTGAAACAGTCACAGACATTATGCATGCCAGCCACAGACATTATGTATACCAGCCTCAAACAACCACAGACATTATGTACGCGATCCTCAGACAGCAACAGACATTATGCATGCCAGCCACAGACAACGACAGACATTATGTATGCCAGCCACAGACATTATGTACGCCAGCCTCAGACAGCCACAGACCTTATGTAAGCCAGCCTCAGACAGCCACAGACATTATGTACGCCAGCCCCAGACAGCCACAGACATTATGTATGCCAGCCTCAGACAGCCACAGACCTTATGTATGCCAGCCTCAGACAGCCACATACCTTATGTATGCCACCCTCAGACAGCCACAGACATTATATACGCCAGCCCCAGACAGCCACAGACATTATGTATGTCAGCCTCAGACATTATGTATGCCAGCCACAGACAGGCACAGACATTATGGGCGCCAACCTCAGACAGCAACAGACATTATGTATGCTGAACACAGACAGCCACAGACATTATGTACACCAGCCTCAAACAACCACAGACATTATGTACGCGATCCTCAGACAGCAACAGACATTATGCATGCCAGCCACAGACAGATACAGACATTATGAATGTCAGCCTCAGACATTATGTACGCCAGCGTCAGACAGCCACAGACATTATGTATGCGAGCCTCAGACAGCCACAGACATTATGTACGCCAGCCTCAGACAACCACAGACCTTATGTATGCCAGCCTCAGACAGACACAGACATTTTGTACGCCAGCCTCAGACAGCCACAGACATTATGTATGCCAGCCTCAGACAGCCGCAGACCTTATGTATGCCAGCCTCAGACAGACACAGACATTTTGTACGCCAGCCTCAGACAACCACAGACCTTATGTATGCCAGCCTCAGACAGACACAGACATTATATACGCCAGCCTCAGACAGCCGCAGACCTTATGTATGCCAGCCTCAGACAGACACAGACATTTTGTACGCCAGCCTCAGACAACCACAGACCTTATGTATGCCAGCCTCAGACAGACACAGACATTATGTACGCCAGTCTCAGACCGCCACATACATTATAAAAGCCTGCCCCAGACATTATGTATGCCAGCCTCAGACATTATGTATGCCAGCCACAGACAGGCACAGACATTATGTATGCCAGCCTCAGACAGCCATAGACATTATGTATGCCAGCCTCAAACAGCCACAGACATTATGTATGCCAGCCACAGACAGCCACAGACATTATGTATGCCAGCGTCAGAGAGCCACAGACATTATGTACTCCAGCCTGAAACAGTCACAGACATTATGCATGCCAGCCACAGACAGCCACAGACATTATGTATGCCAGCCTTAGAGAGCCACAGACATTATGTACGCCAGCCTCAGACCGCCACAGACATTATAAACGCCAGCCTCAGACATTATGTATGCCACCCTCATACAGCCACAGACATTATAAATGCCTACCCCAGACATTATGTACGCCATCCTCAGACAGCCACAGACATTATGTATTCCAGCCTCAGACATTATGTATGCCAGCCACAGACAGGCACAGACATTATGTATGCCAGCCTCAGACGGCCACAGACATTATGTATGCCAGCCTCAGACAGCCACAGACATTATGTATGCCAGCCACAGACAGCCACAGACATTATGTACGCCAGCCTCAGAGAGCCACAGACATTATGTACTCCAGCCTGAAACAGCCACAGACATTATGCATGCCAGCCACAGACAGCCACAGACATTATGTACACCAGCCTCAAACAACCACAGACATTATGTACGCCATCCTCTGACAGCATCAGACATTATGCATGCTAGCCACAGACATTATGTACGCCAGCCTCAGACAGCCACAGACATTATGTATGCCAGCCTCAGACAGCCACAGACATTATGTATGCCAGCCTCAGACAGCCACAGACATTATATACGCCAGCCTCAGACAGCCACAGACATTATGTATGCCAGCCTCAGACAGCCACAGACATTATGTATGCCAGCCTCAGACAGCCACAGACATTATATACGCCAGCCTCAGACAGCCACAGACATTATGTATGCCAGCCTCAGACAGCCACAGACATTATGTATGCCAGCCTCAGACAGCCACAGACATTATGTACGCCAGTCTCAGACAGCCACAGACATTATGTATGCCAGCCTCAGACAGCCACAGACATTACGTATGCCAACCTCAGACAGCCACAGATATTATGTTTGCCAGCCTCAGACAGCCACAGACATTATGTACGCCAGCCTCAGACATTATGTATGCCAGCCTCAGACATTATGTATGCCTACCTCAGACAGCTACAGACATTATGTACGCCAGTCTCAGCCACAGACATTAGGTAAGCCAGCCTCAGACAGCCACAGTCATTATGTTTGCCAGCCTCAGACAGCCACAGACATTACGTACGCCAGCCTCAGACATTATGTACGCCAGCCACAGAGAGCCACAGACATTATGTTTGCCAGCCTCAGACAGCTACAGACATTACGTATGTCAGCCACAGACATGCACAGACATATATGCCGGCCTCAGACATTATGTATGCCAGCCACAGACAGCCACAGACATTATGTATGCCAGCCTCAGATAGCCACAGACATTAT